>NC_089252.1:46254326-46554326 GCF_963930625.1 Muntiacus reevesi | reverse complement strand
CATCTGTTCCTACATCGACCTTCTTCAAAACAGCTGGGAGCTTAGCTACAGGTTCTTGAGGTGGACCATATCAACACTGCAGGCCCGAAGCAGTCACATTTTCCATTGTGTCCAACTGAAAGAGCTTGTGTTTGAATTGCAGTTCCCTTCCTTGTTTTGTCTTCTACTAACAAGGAAAGCAGATTGTTAGTATTCTCTTTTAAAATAAACAAACTGGCCTTTCTTCTCTGAAGAAAGCATTATCAAACCCTCTTTGCTTTGATTCCCAGGACTCGTTTCATAAATGTCTTCAATTGATGATAAAAGCTACCATAGATTACCTCTTTTGTCCTTCTCTGAAGGGTACACTCTTAGAACACTGACTGAGAAATTCCTGGGTTTGTTCAGCCCATGAAGCAGTTCTGGTATTATGTAAACATAAAGCGCACTGCTGTACTTCACTTGCCCCCTTTCCTCCTACTAAACCAAAACTCTCACTTCTTCCAGGTGTGTTTACTGCTTTAGCTTTCTGTTTGGACACCCAGTTGATGCCCCTTTGAGTCTTGCCATGCCATGTACTAGAGTCAACCACCAAAGACCATTTCATCTCAAAAAGCTTCTGAAACTCCATTTATTTCAGAAAATTCGCTAAGTTGTATATTTAGTTATGTAATATAATGACCTTGAAGGCCTTAGAATGTGGCCGTGTGCAGAGCTGGCATGCCTGGGTGTGTGTATGTTTGTGCAGTCAAAAGTGTCCTGAGCAGAAGCCTGCTTTTGTAGATAGCTCTGTGATTTCAGAGGGCTGCCAGGGTGGCATGAGTGGTAAAGAGCCCACCTGCCAACGCAGGAGACGTAAGAGACATCGGTTTGATCCCTGGGTCGGGAAAATCCCCTGGAGGAGGAAATGGCAGCCTACTCCAGTGTTCTTCCCTAGAGAATACCGTGGATAGAGGAAGCTGGCAAGCTATAGTCCTTAGGGTTGCAAAGAGGCAGACACAGCTGAAGTGAGTTAACATAACAACATAGTAACTAATTAGGTGAATCTTACTAATTTCCCCCTTTTATGCATTTCCTTGTGAATATGCTTTATACACTATTTCAACATATTTTTATCTCTTAATTTTCATTGCCTGAAAAATAATTTGTTTTTAAGAATATATACACCTTGCAGTTCAGTCCTATGTTCAGTTATTCTTTTACTCAGCAGTTTTACTTTATCCTATAGTTAGTCTCAGGTATGCTAAAAATTATGTACAGGGGTATTCACTGCAGTGCTGTTTATGATACAAAAAATTGTAAACATTGCAATGATACTTTTCTAATGGATTAATCAAAATGTGATTTATACATATGCTTGGATATCAGTTAACTAACAGTCATATGTTTTATTGAATGAATCAAAGATTGTATTATTAAGTGGAAGGTACAGAGCAATATCTATTTTGTGAATTAAAAAGTATGGATGTATATGTACAGTATTCATTCCTATACATGCTTTGATGAATAAAACATTTCTGGAATCATAGATAATAAACTGCTAACATTTGTTACCAGTGGGTCATAGGAGTGAATGTGAGGAAAAAGCATGATGTTTACTTTTAATCTGGAAAAAGAAAAAACAAGGCAAAACTAAAACTCAAATAAAGAAGATCCATAAAAATAAAATGACAGAAACAATACACAAACCCTTACAGATTGAGTCTTTTTCCTACTTCCTTACACACTTCCACTTCACTCTTCTCTCTGTCCCGTTTTGCCTCTGTGCTTTGCCTTCTTTTTGGAAATACCTTCTCTCTCTTCTTGCACAGATTTTTTTCCTCTTCAAAACTTTATATAAAGTCTAACCCCTTCGTTAAACTTTACTGGACTATTCCATTTCACAGAAATCTCTCTTATCAACATGTGCTTGATCAGTGTTACATGATTTCACACTTATTCACCCAGTAATTATATCACTGATTTTCCTGCAGTATTTGAATGTGAATCTAGAGAATATTCTTGACTCTGTTCCATTTACTTTGTGCACATCCAGCATTACCCATAAGTGTTAAGAAACGTTTTCATTCATTTTTTAACATTTTAATGTTAGTTAATACTTAATCTGGAAAGAATACTTAGTAGTCTTATTTTCAGTAATTATCCCATTTAAACCATCTGAAATAATTAGGTATTTTCCTAAATTGATATTCAGATCAATATTCTATTTGGAAAGATACCACCAAGAAATACTAGAGTAATGTTTCAGGCCTTAAAAAAGATTCTACAAGCCATAGTTATATGGAAAAGTACATGGAATCAGAATTGTCTTTATTTTTAACCTGTTGTCTAGCCCAAAGAGGAATTCTGTATTCATTAGATACAGTAGATATAATATTAGGATCATATAATTATGTATATTTGAAACTCTATTATTTGGCATATACACATTTATGATTGTTACAGCTTCTTGGTAAATTCTTCACTATAAAATTTCTCTCTTTATCTCTAGTAATAATCTTATCCTTAAACCTACTTTGTCTAATATTAATATAGCCACTCCACCTTTCTTATGATTAGTGTTTGTATTAAACAATATCTCTTTTGAATCATTTTACTGTTCATTTATCTGTATCTTGAAATTTACAAGTGTGACTCTTATAAATAGCATGCTTTTGGGTTTAGTTTTTTTACCTAGTCTGACAGTCTGTTGTCATTTAACCAGAGGGTTTAATCCATTTATATTTAATGTAAATTTGTTTTATACTTTGAAAATCACTCACTTAATTCTGTTAGGATCCATCTTAGAATAATATTTACTCTTGGTCAGAATACTACTCCTGAAACATCACCTTTCCAAGAATTCAACTGAGTGTTATCCACTCTGACAGGCTGGAACTTCAGCATACCTCCATTCTTTTGTGATTTCCCAAATCTCTGTTCGGTTCGTGCCTTCTGAATGGCGGTTCACTGTCATACCTTGTGAGGTCTGTCTCTGCACAGCACAGCTTAGTATTTAGCCAAAAACTCAAGAATTGACACTGAAGCAGGTTTTGGACTTCTCTCTTGCAGTTCCCTCCAGTCTAACAATCTACTCTGCAAATTCCAGCTGCCACAGAAGCCCCAGATTCATGTTTGTCTTCTCAGTATAGTACTCTTGTGCACTGCTTGGGCCTCAGCTTTCTGAGCCACAGTCTAAAATGTTCCTCTAGATAGAAACTCACTTTCTAGGTAATGAATCACTCGGGCCCCCCAAAAGACTCCCATAGTGGCTCAGATGGTAAAGAACTACCTGCAGTGCAGGAGACCTGGGTTCGATCCGTGTGTCAGTAAGATCCCTTGGAGAAGGGAATGGCTGCCCCCTCCAGTATTCCTACCTGGGCAGAATGCTGGAACTCCAGTAGCAGAGGAGAACTCCATAGGCCAAGGAGCCAGATGGGCTACAGTCCGTGGGTCCTAAAGAGTCAGACACTATTGAGTGACTGACACAGCACTATGGATCGCTCTTATTTTAGGGATCATAATCCTGTACTCAGATGTTGAGCATCTGAAAGCAGTTATTTCATATATTTTGTTCAGTTTTTAGTTGTTTACACAGGCAAGTTATTCAGTACCAGTTAATCCATCATGGCCAGAAACAAAATCTTATAATACAAATATTGAAAGTCAGTCTTTTTGAGAAATAAGAATATAAAGCCATAATATAGAATCATGAACTGTATATTATGCTAGAGAAATAATCTAATATACTTACTTGAAAGATGAGAAAAATTGAGATACAGCAAGCTCAAGTGATTTGTAACAGAGTATACACTCTGAGTTACTGGTAAAGTCAGTTCATGTCCCAGGTTTTCTAAATTTCTGTCCACTGTTTTTCTTTCCATGATAGTAATCTTCTGAAAGTTTCTCTTGTGCTTGAAATACAGTCTTAAACTGGCAAACTTTTATTTTTTAGAGCCCTTAGAATTTAAACATTCTTTTCACTTTATCATTTATTATATCAATAGTATTGTTAATCTTGCTGTTCACACAGGCATGGAAAAATAATCATTTACAAGTATATTTTGAAATAATTGACATTCTGTGTAATTATATAATTTCATATAAAACCTATGAAAGGAGACACTTAGTTCTTTTAATATAATTGGGCTTTTGTTTGTTTTTTCAGCTTGTTTTCCTTGCTGTCAAAAAAACACAACAAAGTTCTGGAACAAGCCACACAGTCCTTGAGAGGTTCGCTGAGTTCCAATGATGTTCCTCTACCAGATTATGTAAGTAGTTACCTTACTTGTCAATAAAAAATTTTTCCTTTCATTACTAAATTAAAAAATAACAATTCCCCCTCTTCCCAAGTTCTGACTGTTCTTGGCCACTGAGAAACCTGTAATAGAAAATAAAGGAGAAACATTTCAAATTAAGGGAAAAAGTTTTTTCAAAGATTATTAACACGTGGTTGAAGAAAGTCAAACCTAAATCAATGATTGTTAATAATTAGGAATCTTATTACTTTAGTCAGGAATGCCATCCAAACAGAGAAATGAAAGGAGGAATTTTATAAGTATGCAAAGGTTTCTCACTAAACTCAAGGGGAAGATACACACCTGAATTTCAGGGAACATGAACCTAAGGTTGAAAAGCTATTGGATTCTTCAAAATAGCCTGTCTTTCTGGACATTTAGTTTTGTTATCTGCTTCTTTTTGCTTCAGATTTACTCTGCTGCTGCGTCCCGTAGGCCCCTTTTCTCTAGTTGCTATCTGAAATAGCAGCCCTCAGCCTTCCTCCACCCCACTCCCTCCCAACCCTTAACATGTTTCAGTGAGAGTCATGCCTTCTGCTGACTGTTCAGAGGCCTGCCATGCTCAGGTCCCGGGAGCGAGAATCTAACTGGCTCTGCTGGGGGTCTCGTCGGTCATGGTCAGCAGAGACCAGCAGTAACATGTGGCATTTGTTCCCCCTGCTTTAAAGATGAAGAGATTATTACCACCTGGCCTCAGAGGAGGATGATAGACTAGAATAGACACAGCCCAGGGAGGAGCCCTGTGGAATAAGAAGGGGAACCCGTTATGTGGATTCCTTTAGGACAGCGGCATTGTCCGTGACACTTCTTATATTGTGGAGCGTGCTTAGATGAGGCTACGAAAAACTTTCATGTCACGAGTCACAGAGATAGTTCATCCAGTTCTAATAAGGACGTCCCTATTTGTTTATCTGGGGACAACTTAAAGTCAATATTCAGAAACTTGAGCAGAGAATTTTTATATTCTGAGTTTGAAGTGGTGATATGTACCAGACAGCCAGAGAGTTGTTTTGCTTGTTTCCTGCTGTGGTTTGTTTCATTTCTAAATGGTTGTGCTGATACGAGACTGTGGGAACAGCACCCAGTCCGGATATCAGACTCTGATAAACAGAGATAGCTATGTGCAGCCACAACCTGACTGGCGCTGTTTTTCTTCTCTTTTATTTATTTATTTAGTGTGTGTGTGAGAAAGATGTTATGATCTGTCATCCCATTTCAGGTATTAAGTTTGAAATTCCAAAGTACTTCTCTCTTACCAAAAAAAAAAAGTATCTTTTAAATTTTTCCTGCTAGCTGAATATTCTCATCTTTTTGAAAAAATGAGCATTATGGCTGATATAATTCTTTCCTCATCATAACTTGTTCTAAGAAAAGTAATTCTTTATACTTGCTCCTTGGAATCCACATCTGGGGCCAGAGTGGCAACAGGGTTATGTTTATTAAGAATGTGAATTTTGTTCATCTGTAAATGTTTTGTCATTTTTATACACATATAATTTGATTTATATAGTATTCCTGTTGTTTCATTCCACACAAAATGTGTTGAATGTGTATGCTTGAGGTTGCCTTAGTAGTATTCTCCTCTAATCAGAGGCCTGAAAATTGATATTTTCTTTGAGAAAATGGGTCATATTTAACAGCATTTGCCAGTTATGGAGGTGATTGTGCAGTGAAAGCACAAGCTGAACTCGTAATGGATATATGAAGACTGCTATTGAACTGTACGGTTTTTACAGAGTCCTTGTTTTCCTCCTGCATGAAATTTTCACTAAGTGTTAATAAAAAGGAACTTCTCGAAGCATCTGCTTTCAAGAAATACAAGGAAAATTCCATATGAAGCTGTCATTGACAGTCTTATTTTAACATTTGTATGTATGAGACTTTGCAAATCACAGCATTTTTCAGATAGGTTTATGAACTTGAATTTTGCTGCCTTTCCTTAGAGCTAAGTGAAGAGGGTGGGTAACACTAATTCAGTCATAGTATCGATAATTGTGAATCACTCCTCCTGCCGCTAGACTGAAAGGTAACTAAAGAAAACAGTAGCAACATCAAAAGTAGGTGCTGCGGTAGTTCTTGGTGACAACTCATGTTTTATTGGTCATTCTCATTGCTCAAAACACTGTGTATGAGAGAGTGAACTTTTGAAACCATGTTCTCATTATCATTTTCTTTTAACTTGGCCATTAATTGAACAAATAAAGTATGTTCCCCTTTTCTTCCCCAGAAATTTCATTTGTTAAGTGTCTTTGCCAACAGCCACATAAAATTCTGTGTCCTCAACGAACGCATTAGAACACTTGTTTGTAAAAGACGGAAAAGGAAAATGAAAGGGCCTTAATGCAGCAGTGAATTCCCAGATGTATACTTTCTACACCAGGACTGAGAGAACTATATTAACAGAGAGTTTGAATACGTGCATAAAAATAAGGATTTGTTTTTCTTCTCACTGTAGTACGTAGAGTACTTTCAGTCTACCTAGAGATTTCTGAGTTTATTAAGAAAAGTTTATTGTCATTATACTGGGTAATTCACCAGTCAATTGAGTAACAACATAGAAAACAAATAGCATGTTACAAAAACATTAGCATTAGTACTTTAGTACAGCCATTTTGTCTGAACCTCTCAGGAGAAACCTGAAACCTTCAGCCAGCTTCTAGATAATGAGGAAATGCCCTGACTGCTTAAGGAAAAATAAAACAAAAATTGCAGTTGAGCTCTCCATGGGGAGAGAGAATGCTCACTACAGTGATAGCTGGTCAGAGAGTGATTAAGGCATCTAGGAAGGCTAGTGAATGAAGTTCAGTTGACTTGGCTGAGTTTTGGTGTCTTTATATCAGAGTTTCATAAAATTTAATTCAGTGACTAAAAAAACATGAGAGAATTGTTAGAGAAGAATCTTTCAACACTGTTTTCCTAAGAATTAACCCCTAGGGACTTGTCTGGCAGTCCAGTGGTTAAGACTCTGCACTTCCACTGCTGGGGGTGCAGGTTCCATCCCCAGTCAGGGAACTAAGACCCAACTTGCTTCAAGGCTCAGCCAAAAAAGAAAAAAAGAAAAGAATAAACCTCTTAAAATAACTTTGGCCATATAAAACAAAATCTGAATATAGGCAGTGAAACAAAAATAATAAATGAATTATAGCTGCTTTTTAAATGTAAACTGTAGCTTTTAATTAGGACTGTTGTCACAATTACATGTAAACATTGTTTCCCTAATTTCTAATGATTATCTTGGCAACTAGTTGAGATGCCTAGTTTATTCTCAATGGAATCTTAAGGAACCAAATTATATTGCCGTATGATCATTAAAGAACTTTTTAACCTTTTCATAGAATCCACTTTCCCATCTCAATCCAAACATAAATGCAAAGGCAAAAGCCAAAAAGACCCTGGCCAAAAAGAGTAAAGAGCCAGATCAGAAAAATCCCCAGATATAGAAATAGTAACTAAGAGTTTATCACCAACTTGCTAAGCAAGTACAGTCATCCCCCTCTTAGCCCCGGTTTTGCTTTCTGAGGTTTCATTTACCCACGGTCAACTGCAGTCCAAAAATATTAAATGGAGAATTCCAGAAATAAGCAGTTGATAGTTTTACATTTCACACCATTCTGAGTAGCATGATGACATCTCTCGATGTTTGGCTCCATTCTGCCTGGGACATGAATCATCCCTTTGTCCAGCATATCCCGACCATTAGTCACATAGTAGCCATCCAGATTATCAGCTGCCTGTTGCAGGATAACAGTGCTTGTGTTTAAATAACCCTTATTTTGCTTAATGACCCTAAAGCACAAGAGTAGTGATGCTAGCAATTTGGACATTCTCTTCTAGTACCTAGTTAATGAATCAAACTTTATCATAAGCTGTAAGTATAGGAAAAAACATAGTATACTGTTGTCTTTCAATGCCTGAGGGGGATTGGTTCTAGGAGCCCTCACATATCCCAAGATCCAAGGATGCTCATGTCCCTTATATAATCATGTCCCTTATATAAAGTGGTAATGTACAGTCAGTCCTCCATATCCTCAGATTTACCCAACCATGGATAGAAATTTCTATCCAAGACTGGTTAAATCCACCGAAGTAAAACCTGAGACTATGGAGGGCCGACTATATTTATTGGAAAAAATCCATGATCCGGTGCAGGATGGCCAGTGACTGCTGATAATTCAGGGTTTCTTTCAGGGATGATAAAAATGTTTGAAAATTAGATTGTAGTGATGGTTGCACAATTCTGAATGTACTAGAAACTGTTAAATTATGCATTTAAATTAACATAGTACATGGTTGTAAAGGCTTCCCAGCTGGATCAGTGGTAAAGAATCTGCCTGCCAATGCAGGAGATGCAGGTTCGACCCCTGGGTCGGGAAGATCCCCCAGAAGAGGAAATGGCAACCCACTCCAGTATGGACAAAGGAGCCTGGCGAGGGGGGTCACAAAGAGTTGGACACGACTGAGCACCCGTGCACTCATACATGCACATAGTCGTGGATGTTATCTCAATGAAGCCATTTAAAAAAAAACTAGTACTTGAAGCACTGTAGAAAGAAAAGAACTATTTGTCGAGTGTAGTAACATGTAGATACCAGCTTGGCTGGCATTGTGGCATGAGAGTGAATTTAGAAAAATTAATTTTATACTCTGAAAAAGTCAATATTTTCAGAGAGGGAAAATATGTTTCTTGAGCATGACTTGACTTTAGAAACTGCCAAAGTCAACTAGATAATGCAATTGCACAAGTGTGTTCAGTCGCTCATGTGTCTTTGCAACCCCATGGACTATAGCCTGCGAGGTTTCTCTGTCCATGAAATTTTCCAGTTAAGAATATTGCAGTGGGTTGCCGTTTCCTCCTCCAGAGAGTCTTCCTGACCCAGGGACTGAGCCTGCATCTCTTATGTCTCCAGCATTAGCAGGTGGACTCCTTATCATTAGTGCCTCCTGGGAAGCCAGATTTTTTCGGCCTGGTTTAAGAGCAAAAATATGGATTTAAGGGGGAAAAAATCTATCTTTAGGGAACTGATTAAAGTTTAAGTTTATCCAATACAGTGTTCTTCAGATATTTTTAAAACAAATTCAATCCATATAGACTTATATGAAAAGATATCCATAACACTTTATTTGGTAGAAAAAAACAAAACCATACTTTATAGTATATAGGTTATATGTACATGTATGATTGGAAGTATGCATTTATTTTTTCTGGAATAGTGCATAAGAAAATATTAAATAGTGGTTACCTATGGGGAGTTAGATTGAAAAGAAGGGAAAATAGAACTTATTACCTTATACGTTTCTTTTTAGATAAAAATCTTTATGTTTTTGTCATGTTTATTACTTATTTGCCCCTCCCTTCTCACCCTTCTTTCTTTTTTCCCTCCCTCAGTCCTTTCTGTCTTTATTATTTTCATATAATTTTAGACTTACAAAGAATTTTATTTTTTTTATTTTAATTGGAGGCTAATTACTTTACAATATTGTGGTTTTTGCCATACATTCACATGAATCAGCCATGGGTGTACATGTGTTCCCCATTTCCATATAGCCTTCACCAGCTTTCCTCTTTGTAAATATCTTACATAACCATAAAACATTTTTCAAAACTAAAAAATTAACCTTGGTACAATACTGTTGACTAACACACATACCTCATTTGAATTTTACCAGTTTTAACACTATTGCCCTTATTCTTTTCTGGTATCCGGTCCAGGATCCTACATTGCATTTTGTTGTCATGTTTCCTTAGTCTTTCTTTGTATATTATGACCTTTGACACTTTAGAAGAGTACTAATCAGTTATTTTGCAGAATGTCCCTCAATTTGGGTTCGTCTGGCATTTTCTCATGATTAGATTGATGTTATGCATTATTTAAAAGGATACTACAGAAGTGATGTGCCCTTCTTAGAGCATCGCTCCAGAGAGTATGCAGGGTTGGTCTATATCACTGGTGGTGTTTGGGTTTCCCAGGTAGTGCTAGTGGTAAAGAACTCACGTGCCAGTGCAGAGGATGTAAAAGAGGTGACTTCATTCCCTGGGTTGAAAAGATCCCCTGGAGAAGGAAATGGCAACCTATTCCAGTATTCCTGCCTGGAGAATCCCATGGACAGAGGACCCTGATGGGCTGCAGTCTGTAGGGTCGCACAGAGTCAGACATGACTGAAGCGACTTAGCACACACGCACTGGTGATGTTTTCACTTGATCACATCACTAGGATGATGTCTGCCAATATTCTTCACTGTAAACTTGCTGATTTTCCCTTTATAATTCCTGTATGCTTTATACAGTAGTTATTTTCACTATACTGGAAATACTTGGTTAGAGTATTAAATATTTCTACTATATTGGAAGAGTATATGGGGAAGATACTTGGAGACAATGCCAATATCCAGTTTTTCCTAAACATTTTCCTACAAATCCTAGCATCCATTGATCAATCTTGTCTGCATCATTATTTTACTGAGTTTGGAATGATTTTCTATTTGTCTCATTCCCTCTACATTTATAAATGGAATTCTGCAAGGAAGAGTTGTCACCTCACCCCAAAGTTCTTGCCTGTGCAGTTATTTATTTCTATCAATATAAACTCCTGGATACTTATTTTCTTCTTATCATCCAGGACTGTCATTATTTTGTTACTCAGGTTATTCCAACTTTAGCCATTTCAGGTTTTGTCCGCTACCCTTTGAATATGCATCAACCTTTTTTTTTTCTTTTTGCAACCTTCACGGTGCTCCAACTCATCTCATATTCCCTCTGCTTAAGCCCTAAAATCAATCAGTTCTCCAAGGAGGATCATGAAATTTGAATCAAGATCTTAATTGTTGCTTTCATAATGTCAAAACCAATGTAAAAAACAAGAATCAAACATTGTGAATAAAGTTACAAATCTTACTACCTTCCCTACAACTGCTGTGCACTTAAGTAAATTCCAAGCCCCACACGGATTAAGTCCCAAGAAGTTTCTTCTTTAGAACAATTGATTTAAAAAATCAAATAAATGAGGCCTTTAGCAAGTGAGCAAGCTCCACACCCCGCCCCTGCCACTTTTTCTTCCTAATTAAAAACCAGGACTTTAACATAATCAGGCTGATTTTCTTGGTTGTGTTATAATTTGCTTTTGATGCATTTCTGAACTGGGAGTTTCAGAAATGTTCTGAGAATGCTTCTAAAGACAATTTGAGTTGGAGAAATCCCCTCTTTCTTAAAAGAGAAAAATAAATTCCTTCACTCTTAAGAAACACACCTGAATTGAGATAAAGACTACTGCCCTTTATTCCTAGAGAGGAAATTTGTCCTGTCCCTTCTCATAGAATATGGTAGAATATCCTTTTTAAGGACTTTTTTTTAAATTATCATGAAAAGTACTTAAGTAACTTTTATGTTCCCTCTACTGCCTTATAAACAGATGTTTGCATTGAAATCTGGCAATGATTAATTAACTTTCTAAGAGAAGTTTAAAGAATACAGAAAAAATAACCCATGCATATTAAATTCAGTAGCAATGTGTGATAAATTTGTAAGAACCAGTGAGCACAGTTTCCTTCTTCCCCCTCCCATTGGAGTGAAAACATTCTTACCTGCTGCTGTACAGAGCTAATATAAAAACATCTTTTCCTAAGATTCTTCAAACTTTCTTTGTTAGAAATCATTAATTTGCTCAACTGTTTATTGTTTTTCCCTCTCTTTCTCCCTTTCTGCCTGAGTTCATAGTTCCTAATAGGAAGAAAAGAAGTCTACTATTTGGAATTTTCTTTGATATATCCTTGATTTACATGGCAAATAGAAAGCAGCTGTCTATTTAAGCATCTAATTCTTGAAACCATAGTCCCCTCAAGCGTCATCTGGAAATAATGTAGCCTGTAAAACAAAGCTAAGAAGAAAAGGCAATGTTTGTTTTATGTGGGATGAATGATTTCTGTTGGGGTCCTTTAATTCGGCTATTATGAGGGTTATTAAAAAGCAGTATTACAAAAGAGGTTTAAATGAAAAGAATTTTTGAGCTGGTATCTTATTATTACAGTTGATTATAGTCAAAGCTGCAAATATTTTATAAATGGCACTTTATTATAGTTTCTCCAAATAAGACCCCCAAAAACTAGTAATCTTACTCATTGTGTGAGTGGAAACTCAACTCTTTCCTTAGTGGATTTAATTTCTGAGAAAAAAAAAAAACTGTATTGAGAATTTAGCTCTGCTTGTTTTGTTGGAAATTTCATGGCTTCCTGAAAAATTCTTAAAAAATCTTTATAAGAATATTTGAGTATTACTTTATAAATGCAAAAATGAACATGAAATCATCAGAGTTTATCTAGGCTTCAGGTATTATTAGAAGATTCAGTGAACACCAGAGAAAGTTAAGCCTAAATTGTTTCTCACCTTTTTCATAAATTATTTGAGTTTCCGAGATGTGAGTTTGAAGATCTCAGTCATGAGAAGTGATATTCTTTGGGAAGCAGAAGACAAGTTGATTTGTGCTTTGACAGTTAGAAGCTATTCCATGCTTGGAGTGTATTGGTTTTCTTGATTTGTTAACACAACAAAGTAGTTGTTTTTGGAAAATGAACTTATAAGAACTAAGTTTCAATCCTCGAAACTGAAGTTACTTATCATGTTTGTTTAATAATAAACTGGACAGGCATGCATGGTTAATTATTTTTATGCATTTGGGTCTAATCTCTTACTTGGATTTGGATAATGAGCTAAAACTCTGCTAATAATGAAACAAAAGTTATTCTTACTCGAATTTCAATTCACTGACCAGTATGATACATCTTCATAAGAAAGTTAATACTGATTATTAAAAATTTAGTACGTTTTTAGGCTTAGAAAAGAAAGAAAGTGAAGTTGCTCAGTCATGTCTGACTCTTTGCAACCCCATGGACTGTAGCCTACCAGGCTTCTCCATCCGTGGGATTTTCCAGACAAGAATACCGGAGTGGGTTGCCATTTTCTTCTCCAAGGGATCTTCCCGACCCAGGGATAGAACCCAGGTCTCCCACATTGCAGGCAGACGCTTTACCCTCTGAGCCACCAGGGAAGAAAACAAAGGAAGAAAGTGAAAGTGATGCTTACATGGATGTCTTTTAATAATGTCATTAGCCTTTTCAACTTTTTCTGAAGATTGGGGTCTCCAGGAACAGTGTGATATTCTATTCCTAGAGCTTTCAACACCCCTTGAGTTATAGCAGCTTTAAAGATGGAGCCATTGTCATTCTGAACTTTAAAGATCCCACTTACATCATGAGAAGTCAGTACAGTCAGATTTTGTCCATTCATTAACCTCAGGCTTTAGTGAATACTGCTTTTGATGTGAAAATAGATGAGGATCATTGAGCTCTTTTTAATGGAAAAAATTGTAAATCCTGGAGTGTGGGCTGATGGAAAAACTCTGGGTCGAGCACAGAATGCTGTTAGGCTTAGAACATGACCCTAAAAAAAGCTTGTCATTAATGCATTCACTAAGTTGATCAGTAAGCATTGTACATTAAAGAAAAAGATATATTTTAGAGCAACACAATAGTCTCCTTGTGACCTCAGTCAAAATGCAAATTTGAGATCATAGAAGATACCAAGTGAGGGTTTAGACCCAAATGCATAAGTCCTAAATTCCCCATACCTGTTGTGAATGGTCCACTGCTGCTGTTGTTCAGTCACTAAGTTGTGACTTTGCGATCACTTGAACTGCAGCACGCCAGGCTTCCCTGTCCTTCACTATCTTCCAGAGTCTGTCCAGACTTAATGTCCATTGAGTCAGTGATGGCATCCAATCATCTCATTTTCTGTCAGCCTTTCTCCTCCTGTCCTCAATTTTTCCCATCTTCGGGGTCTTTGCCAGTGAGTCAGCTCTTTTTATCATGTGGCCAGAGTATTGGAGTTTCAGCATCAGTTCTTCCAAAAAATATTCAGAGTTGATTCCCTTTAGGATTGATTAGTATGATCTCCTTGTGAGAGTCTTCTCCAACACCACAATTCAAAAGCATCAATTCTTCGGCGCTCAGCCTTCTTTATGGTCCAACGCTCACAACCATACATGACTACTGGAAAAACCATAGCTTTGACTATACAGATCTTTGTCAGCAAAGTTCATATATCTCTACTTTTTAATATGCTGTCTAGATTTGTCATTGTTTTCCTTCCAAGAAGCAAGCGTCTTTTAATTTCATGGCTGCAGTCACCATCTACAGTGTTTTTGGAGCCCAAGAAAATAAAATCTGTCACTGTTTCCACTTTTTCCCCATCTATTTGCCATGAAATGATGGGCCTGGATGTGATAATGTTCGTTTTTTGAATGTTGAATTTTAAGCCAACTTTTTCACCCTCATCAAGAGGTTCTTTAGTTCCTCTTCACTTTCTGCCATTAGAGTAGTATCATCATATCTGAGGTTGTTGATATTTCTCCCAACAGTCTTAATTCCAGTTTGTGATTCATCCAACCCGGCATTTCACATGTTGTTCTCTGCATATAAGTTAAATAAGCAGGGTGACAGTATATAGCCTTGATATATTCCTTTCCCAATTTGGAACCAGTTCATTTTTCCATGTCTGGTTCTAACTAACTGTTGCTTCTTGATCTGCATACAGGTTTCTCTGGAGACAGGTAAGGTAGTCTGATATTCCCACCTCTTTAAGAATTTTCCACAGTTGGTTGTGATCCACACAGTCAAAGGCTTTAGCTTAGTCAGTGAAGCTGAAAGATGTTTTTCTGGAATTCCCTTGCTTTTTCTGTGATCCAGTAGATGTTGGCAATTTGAAATTTGATCTCCACGTAATTAATAATATTATCTGGGTTAACAGTAATACTACTTACCCAAGAGTAGTACAAGCATAAAAAACTCCATTTGGTATTTGAAATTCCTTATTCTTTCATCAAAAAGTAGTGAGCAACTGGTATCTTCTCAGCCACTTTTTTCTCTGCTCTGTGAAGACATCAGTGAAAAAAATTTCTGCCATTATGAAGCCTGCATTCTATTGAAGAGAGATATATAATGATTGTATGCACAGGCAAACAAATGAACAAGTGAATGAAATGTAAGAAGTTCCCATGGGAAAGTAAAGCAGGATAAAGGGATGGAGACCACAGGCCAAAGGAAGGTAGCAGTGTAGTAATGGGTGGTCAGTGGAGGGTTTGCCTCATTGGGAAGGTGATGTTTGAGCACAGCCTAAGGAAGGAGCAGCAGTGAGTCATGTAGAGGCAGTGTGTTCCAGGAAGATGGAACAGTGAATGTAGAGGGCTTGAGACAAGAGCTTCTGTCAGCCTGGCAGGGTTTGGTAGCTGGAAAGGGTATTATCGGGACCATATTTAGAAATATCTTGAACAAATGCATATTGATGAGTGATCCAGAAAAGTTTTGGATAGAGTAACAGCCCAAAAATTAGAGGAGTGTGTGCGTGCGCACACACACTGAGTCATGTCCAGCTCTTTGGGACCCCATGGACTGTAGTCTGCCAGGCTCCTTTGTCCATGGAATTTTCCAAGCAGGAATACTGGAGTGGGTTCCCATTTCCTTCAAAGTTAGAAGACCTGTGTTCTGGTTTTTTTATCTTTAATTTGCTTTGGTCTTGGGCAATTTATTTTGCCAGTCTGATTCTTGATTTCCTTGCCTTTAAATTGTATCTTAAAATAGATTTTTTACGTGTGACTTCTTTAACATTGGCATTCTCTGGTTCCATTAGTTCCGTGGAGATACACTGGGTATGTAGGAAGGGATGTGCTTTCCTGCAATGTATGGGAATTACAGGGAACTCCACTCTCGTTGTATTCTGTGTGAACCACGTCCCTGGTACATGTCCCTGAAACCCTCAGATACAGTGTACGTGGTGTACCCTGGAGTTACACGACAGTAGCGGGCCTGGGTGTGTGACAAGGCTTGATAGGAAATACAAAATGATGATGCTGATCCTTTCTTTTAAGGATTTGAGATAGACATTTGTAGATATCACAGAGTGATGTACATGTTTATAGATCTGATAAATAACAGTTTATGTTTTATAGAATGCTACAGATAAAAGACTGCTCTGAGAAGACATCATAAAAGGTTTTTAGTGGTTTTCATCTGAGTCTTACAGAGTGGAAGGGCTTTTAATTAAGAATATATATAGTGGTTAGGCATATAAGCTTTGTCAGGAGAATTCTTGGGAATGTGGATCCAGCTGCAAAGTTTTTTAGTTTTTTTGAAATTTCCCCATGAAAACAACAAATAGAGTGCATCAACAAACACAACATTTACAATAAAACTAGGTGACAGGGTAGCCACATGAAACCCAAAATACCAGAGGGTGGGTAAAAACTACCTAGAGCTACAAGATCCTTGCAGTATCAGTGTGAGAGGAACTAGAAGGAATGAGACATCCAAGGGACCATCTGAGAAGGAGACAGAGGGATTCATTGGAAAGTGCACAGGCCAGCACCTGAAACTGGAAGGGGTTTTGCACACTGTAACCCAGAGTTCAATGTTAGGGGTCTGCTATAAGAGCTGACGGGGTTCCAGCCTCTGGGCCCTGTCAGCTTGTAAAACTCAATGGCTGAAGCTCTCTTCTAGGACCAAGCCCCCACAGTGAGGTGAAGCTACCAGAAATGGAGCCCCAGAGGAGGTCAGGGATTATATGCAAAGAAAAAAAAATTCAGATAAATGTAGGGTTGGGAAAGAGAGTCAGGAGATTCTAGAAGGTGCATGGCCATGTTTATGGACACTTCACAGAAAGGTGAAGAAAGGCAGGAAAACTAACTTTATTAAAAATGAGCAAAAGAGAGAAGTCACAGTCAAATCCAGTGTAAAGAAAGAAGAGAATAAGAAGAATAACACCTGTATTGGCAACATGATCATAAGATATACCCACAAAATAGATTAAAATTGTTAAGTAACTTTTCAGAACAATTTAAAAGAAACTAAGAAAACGATAGAACAGGGAGGGGGGAATACGTGTAACTCTATGGCTGATTCATGTCAGTGTACGACAAAACCCACTGAAATGTTGTGAAGTAATTAGCCTCCAACTAATAAAAAAAAAAAATAAAACTTACAAAAAAAAAGAAAACGATAGAACAGAACAACATAAATCAGGATTATAAAAACTCAAGTGGACAAATTTTATTTCTAAATAAAATTAGAAATAAAAATTTTCAGAAATGTAGACTATCCACAAAGATAAAACATTTAGTAAATAAACATATAATTCCTTAAGAAAAACAGAAAGTGAAAAGGAAGAAAAGCTTGAAAGCAAAAAGAAAAGAAAAAAGATTCACGAGAAAGTGACTAGATAGTGTAGGCAGAAATCCAACATATATAAATTAGGAATCCCCCAAAAGAAAAAAAAAAGATACTAAAAGCTATACTTAAAAGAAACTTTTCTAAATTATGAAGGAAAAGATTTGAAACTACGTGTTGAAAAAGCATATGTTGTATGCCTTTGAAAACTCAACCCAGGACAACAAATACCAACACAAACTCCAGTGAAATTGCAGTTACAAAATGAGAGAGAAAAAAACTTGAAGGGTACTCAGGCAGAAAGACCAGGTCACTTTTAAGTAAAGAGAATAAAATTGTCAACAGGTTTTTTGGCAGTGTTTTATACCACAGTAAAGTGAAATGACATTTTAAAGATACTCTAGGAAAGCAAACGTGAGACAATTTTCCGTCAGTTCAGTTCAGTCTCTCAGTCGCATCCGACTCTCTGTGACCCCATGGACTGCAGCACACCAGACTTCCATGTCTATCACCGACTCCATCACCAAGGATTTTATATCCCACCAAACTGCCTTGAGGGCTTCCCTCCTAGCTCAGTGGTAAAGAATTTGCCTCCCAATGCTAGAGACACAGATTTTATATCCCTCCAGACTGACTTGAGGGCTTCCTTCCTGACTCAGTGGTAAAGAGTCTGCCCACCAGTGCCAGAGACACAGGTTCTGTCCCTGGGTCGGGAAGGTCCCCTGGAGTAGGAAATGACAACCCGTTCCAGTATTCTTGTCTGGAAAATTCAGTGGACAGAGAGGAGCCTGGTGGACTACAGTCCATGGGGTTGCAGAGTCAGACATGACTGAGCAACTGAGTGTACATGCAAACTGACTTGTAAATATAAGAAACACAATCTTATGAAATATAGAAACTCTGAGAATATTGTTCCCTTCCCTAGGGCTCCACAAGAGTAGTGCTCAGCAAAGGTTTTCTACTGCTGTCTTTGTCACCTGTCTTTGTTTGGGGAGTTTCATTTACAACCCTTTCCTTTAAAAATGCAAAAACCATTCTTGGTTCAAAGGCCACATTAAAACAGGCCACTAATCTCATTTAGCACATGGTTTGTAGTTTGCCAGTCCCTGAACTAGATAAAGAACTTTAGACAACCACGGTGACTGGGGAGATACAAATATAAAGACTGGTGATAAGCACTATGTATATTTTTACTCGTAGAACTAACACGAAACAATATTCATGAAGGAGAGAGTGAAGATAGTATGTGAAGGTTGTGTATCTGACCATGTTAGGTACATCACAACTATTAAAATATGGAGGAGGGAAATGGTGAGAACATGTAAACAGAATAAACTGCTGATGGCCTGATGGTTAATTGGGAGTTAAAGGATATTATTTCAGATGCTGGGAGAGAAGTGGGAGGAAGAAGATGAAGTAATGAGCTAATCTGATATTGCTTACAGTAGCTAGCCAATAGAAAATGACAAAAAATAAGAAACAGGGATTACATAAAGTTCTTCACATAGAGGTAACCATTAAAACAAAAATACAAATTTCCTGAATGCCAAAAAATAAAATACAAAAAGAAAGCAAATAACATATACCACATATGAAAGGCTTTCCTGATAACTCAGATGGTAAAGGATCCACCTGCAGTGCAGGAGACCTGGGTTCATTCCCTGGGTCCGGAAGATCCCCTGGAGAAGGGAATGGCTACCCACTCCAGTGTTCTTGGGTGGGAGAATCCCACAGAGGGCTGCAGTCCATAGGGTCGCAAAGAGTCAGACATGACTAAGCAACTAACATTTAGGTAAAAGACCTGAATGTATATGAATGTAACATAAAATTATATGTGAGAGCATTGAAACCAAACAAGTTGATCTTCAGTCTAAAACTACTGATAAGAACTGATGGAATAAATTTTGGTACATTCACGTGATAGAGTACTATCCATCTATAAAAATAAATGAAAAATATTGCTATATGAAGTTCTGTATGTTGCCACATAATCATCTTCAGGATAGGTTGGTGATACCCATTTATATCTGGATCTGTTTATATTTATTTATCCATTTGGATCGATTTATATTTGAAAAACATGGAAGGACAAACTATAAAAAAAAAATTTTTTTTGACAGTTACCTGTAAGGAGAGTGAAGGAATAGTGATTTCTGAAAAGGATAAAGGTAGCCTCTAATTCCTGTTGCTTTAGATTTAACTTAAATTAACCCTACGTAAAGAGTTCCCAAGTTAAGAAAAAGTTTCTTCAGTAGAGCTGGTTTCAATATTACTGATAATACATATAACATGATCATAAAACAGTTTGAAAGAATAGTCTCTAAAATTTAAATAATTGAAATAAATCTAAATATATATCCAGTCAATGGTATAACCAAACATCCTAGTGACTCTCCTTCCCTAGTAGGCTGTGCCTTAAAGACACAACTGAAAAAAAATTAAACTGTTTTCACTAATCACATTTGTGTAACAACCTTGGTATTGTTATCTCAAGACCTGTGCTTGTAACGCAAGATAAAGCAAAGGAGCAATTGTACAACATTCTAATTTTGTTTTCCCCATTGCCTTGGGAACCTGGAAGCAGTGTATGTAGATATAAAATAGAAGAGATTGAATAAAAACTGTTTGATCTTAGTTTAAATAGGAAGTCTTTGTATGGACTCATGTTTTTGTTTTTTAATATCTGTAGCTATGTTTAGTCATTCTGTTTCTGTCCTTTGAACTCACAGAAATAGTGACCAACCCAGTAGCACAGCATTGAACATCACTAGCAACAAGATTTCTACTAAAAGAAACAAAGGATTTATCCTGCCTTTCATATAAGATGGTAGCAAAACAATAGACGTGAGAAAACGCCTCTTTAGGGAAATGTTACAGCTGACAACTGAAAAGGGAATGATACAATTAGAATATCACTATTTAACGAACCTTAATAAATGAATGGAACCAAGTGATGAACATGAGTAACTGCTGACTTACAAAAAAGAGAACCAGACATGACGTGTCTCCTGATATAGAGCACACCATCATTCATGAAGTAGTCTTGCTTTAAAAACAAACAAACAAGAAACGCCTAATGTGATCAGGCCTCTAGATTCATCTACCAGTTTATTGGAAGTATCTAGAACAGAGAAACATGAAATGCTACCACCAAAATCCATATTGCGAGAAACTGGATAGGACAAATAACCTGGTTTGATCAACTAATACATTACAATGAAAAAGAGAGAAACATCCCTTAGTAAAGTCCAGTTGTACTATAAAGACTTTATTTGGAACCTCATTCTAACATACTCTTGCTTAAAAAAAGAGAAGACAAAAACCATTTTTTTTGCCAAATTAAAAAGTTGAAGACTGAATATTTGATAATTTTCAGAGAGTACTATTAACCCTTTATATTTGAGGATGGAATTGTAGTTTTAAAAGAAGAATCTTTATCTTTGGGAGGTACATATCAGTATATTAATGGTCAAAAGATATGTCTGGAGTTTTCTTTTAAATGACACTTGAGGGGAGAAAGTGGGTGAGTGTAGGGAAACTAGATTGGTCATAAGTTGAATTATGGTTGGAGTTGGATAATAAGTAAATGGAGGTTCATTATTCTATCCTATCTTTGTATATATTTGAAATTTTCCAGTTAAAAAAGTTAAAGAGGTTGCAAGCCATGTGAGTGTACTTATACTTAACACTGCTGATGTGGTAGAAAATGGTTGGATGGTAAATCTTATGTTATGTATGCTTTACCACATTATTTTTTTAAGTTAAAGAATAAGAGCATAAGAATCTGAAAAAACTAGATTTAACCTTCATGTGACCTTGTCTTTAACCCTGCTGATTTTTGGTTCCCTCATTTGTTAAATAAAAACAATACCTCGCCCGTGGGATTGTTATACAAATGAAATGAGATAATGCATAGAAAGTACTTAGCACAATATCTGACATATAACTATAACTTTATACATATGTGATATAAAATCCTCTTGCCTGGGAAATCCCATGGACAGAGGAGCCTGGCGGGCTACAGGTGTTCAGAGGTTGCAAAAGATTTGGACACAACTCAGTGACTAAACAACAACATATAAATATATACTGTGTAAATATCAGTGGCAAGTATTACTACCACTACAGCTTCTACCACCTATAGTAGGAAAATATGTCTTTCATCCTCCCATCACTAAAAACTAAAGCTAATTATGAAATAAGCTTACTCTACAAGTTAGACAGACTTGAGTTAACTCTAAGTTTTAACACTTACTTGATATGCTACTTTGGTTAGTAAATATTTAGTGACCTCAGAGGACTTATTGTAGCTCTCGAAGCTTTGGTTATCTCATCCACAAAATGAGGATGCTAATACCTACTCTATAAGTTGGATTAAATATTGGCGATTATACATAAAACGTTCTTGACTTAATACCTTGATCGTAGTAGGTTCACAGTAAGTGATAGATATTATCATACCAAGATTGTATTCTTTCATATATGATTATCATTATTCAGGATTGGAAGGTAAGATGGGCTTTTCCATATATACTTCCTGGTCAGTATTTATCTGGACATAAGAATAAGCCTGGTCTGCTGCAGTCCATGGGGTCACGAAGAGTCAGACATGACTGAGTGACTGAACAACAATAGCAAGAACAATTGATTTCTGATTTAACTATGGACTTAGATTTAAAATGGATTTAATAAAACATATTATTAAAATTGTACCTATTTTTCTCAACTTTTGAAATTTCAGTATCGTTTCTTTGTTTCACTGGGTTTTGTTTATCAGTAGAGCCTTATCTTTCTTGTAGCTCAGACGGTAAAGAATCCACTTGCAATGCAGGAGACCTGGGTTTGATCCCTGGGTTGGGAAGATCCCCTGGAGACGGGAATGGCAATCCACTCCAGTATTCTTGCCTGGAGAATCCCATGGATAGAGAAGCTTGGCGGACTACAGTTTGTGGGGTCTCAAAGAGTCGGACACGACTGAGTGACTAACACTGACTGACTCAGAGCCATATCACCTTTCTGTTTAGAGGCATGAATGTTCCTCACAGGAGTGCTCTGGTGGCAGTTTAAAGATAACTGGAATAGCGATGCCCATTGTTAACCTTGTTTTTTTCTAGTTAAAAAAACTCTACACCAAAAAGGACTAGTTAGGTACCAGATGTAAATCGAAAAGCACTCTTTCCTATTAGCGATTCAGGTACAACAGAGATGAGGTCTGCACCTAACGGAAATGCTCCAGAACTGATTCCAGAAGTATAGTGGAGGTGACTACTCAGATCTCTTTCTAACTCTGTATTCTGTGAATTTTTTTTTTGTTTCTATTGATGCCATCCTCACTGCTTTATTTCTTTTCATCAAATAACTCAGCATGACATTTCTCTCATTATAGCAACATCATTACTTCTTACAGAGCATTCACAAGAGATAAAGCATTACAGAAAGCTTCATGGAACTTGCATGATGCTAGGAGGCCTGGCCATTGTCTTTAAGGAACCTATCAAGTCACTAACATCACAGGGGTCAGCCACAGAGACTTTTTTAAATGAATTGATTGTATTTATATCCTCAATAGGTAAAATAATAATACATATCTACTTACTTTCCCAGCAGAACGAAAGAAAGCTTTCAAGTTCTCATTACGTAAGTCATTGATAAATCATATGTCTGAGCTTCCATTTTGCCATCCAAGAAGAAAGACTCTAGAATCAGACATACCTGGGTCTGAATCCTGCTTCCCTCTCTTAATAGCTGTTTAACAGTAGGGAAATGACTTAATCTTTTGAGTTTTAACTTCCACTTCTGAAAATAATCATAACAGTCATACTATTAGTTACTTGTTAGTTTTAAAATAGGATTAAATACAGTAAATACAAAAGTAAAACAAAGTATAAATTCAAGGAGGGAATCATCCATTCAAAACATATGATTTTATTAATGTCATATTTTGCCCCAGGTTGAGAAGATGCCCTGGAGAAGGGAAAGGCTACCCACTCCAGTATTCTGGCCTAGAGAATTCCATGAACTGTATAGTCCATGGGATCACAAAGAGTTGGACACGACTGAGCGACTTTCACTTCACTTGAGCACATAGTGACGATTGAACAGACAAGACATGGACCCTGCCCACCCCCCACCTCAGGGAGTTAGTGGAGGGAAGAGCCCACTCAATTAGCAAGCAGATGAATACAAATTTATAAATAGGGTAGGCATAATGCAGGAGAATCGTGAGAATCTTAATTTAGATTGGGGGATGTGGGTGAGCTCGGCTGCTTGCTCTGTGAGAAAGTGATATTTAGCTGAGACCTGACAGATGAGTAATAGTGGAGAAAGAGTGGGAGTAGTATGTTTACCAGCATATGCAAAGGCAGTGAAGCAGGACAGGGCTGTTGATTCAGGAAGCGCTAAGCAGATCAGAATGTCTTGCAGTGTGGATGTGCTGAGTAGGGAAAGTATTAAGTGGGATTAGAAGTATAGGTCAGTGTCAGCCTGACGGGCTTCTCCTTGTAAGGAGTTTAGATGTTATCCATAATTTGGAATAAAGGCATTAAAGGGTTTTTTGGTTTGTTTTTTGGTTTGTTGTTGTTGTTTGGCTGCACTGGGTCTTTGTTGCAGCCCACAGGCTTTCCCTAGTTGTGGTATGTGGGTATAATTGCTCCACAGTGTGTGGGATCTTAGTTCCCTGACTAGGGACCGAACCCACATCCCCTGCATTGGAAGGTGGATTCTTAACAATGGACCATCAGGGAAGTTCTCTTTAAAGCGTTCTGAACAATAGAGCATCTGGCTTAATATGCTTTTGAAAAGCATTTTGTGGTGAAGTGACTTAAAGAGGTAAGAGTTAAGACTCATAGTCGTTGAATCAACCCAGTGAGAGATGAGAGTGGCTTGGAACTCAGATAATTCTAGACTGGAGATGGAAATGCAGAATGAGATATTCAAAGTCACAAGGGAGATGAGCCCACAATGAGAGAGAAAGTGGCATGAGAAGGAAAGAAGGACCCCTAGGGGGCTGCCAGCCTTCAGAGGCTGGATAGATGAGGAAGTGTGTGGTGTCAGGTAGGCCGTGTCTTAAAAGGAAGAAAGAGAATGAACCCACTATAGGTTGAAGATTGAGGATGAAATGAGGATTAAAACATAGCCACTGGGTTTGGCAAAACAGAGATGATATCTGGGCATGTAGAAATGGGAATTATTTTGAATAGTGTAAACTGACAGGTAGCTAGATTAATCATGAGAAGATTCTTTTAGGGATTAGATTTTTAAAAAGTGAAGTCTAAGAAAGAAAGAGTATGATATTGCTTATTCTCCGTCTCCTGGTTAGAACTTCCCTGGTGTCCCAGTGGTTAAGAATCTGCCTGCCAGTGCAGGGGACCACAGGTTCGATCCCTGGTCTGGGAAGATTTACACATACCCTGGAGCAACTAAGCCTGTGCGTCGCAACAAGAGAAACCATACCCACGAGAAACCCTTGCACTGCAACTGGAGAGTAAGCCCCGCTTGCTCCAAGTAGGAGAAGCCCACGAGTGGCAGTGAAGACCAAGCCCTGCCTACTTCTTAGCACACCCGACTTTTATGAAGTTTTTATGTGGACAAATGGTAATAGTTATGCATGCATGTTCAGTCGCTTAGTTGTGTCCGACTCGTTGTGACCCCATGGACTATAGCCCGCCAGGTTCCTCTGTCCATTGAATTTTCCAGGCAAAAATGCTGGAGTGGGTTGACATTTCCTTCTCCAGGGGATCTTCCCCACCTAGGGACAGAACTGGCACCCCCTGCATCTCTTGCACTGGCAGGCAGATTCTTTACCACTGCGCCACCTGGGAGAGCTGATTAAATAGTATAATGCACTAAACAACATCTGCTGTCTTGCCTAGCAGATGGAAAGTGCTCATTACATGGTAGTTACATGGCAGATACCTATGCAGGTTGGTGGGAGAGATGGAAAGGCAGGAGGGAGCTGCATGTTGAAAGGCCCCGTGGTGAAGTGGACTGTGGGATGGTCAGGACACAGGGACATCCAGTTTGGCTAGAACATCAAATATAGGAAAGGAATAACAAGGAGTGAAACTACATCAGGCAGTCCTCACAGATCAAGGCAGGTGAGTTCAAACTTTCCTTAGTGCCAAGAGGACCTTTAGAGCTCCTTCCATCTGAGAAGTACCCAAAGAGAGAAGGAAAACAAAAACACTTCTAGCTTTAAAAAAAAAAAAAAAATAGCCCTGGAGAACTTCAAGTAGGTGTAGGAGACAAAATGGTGAAAAAAATAAAAAACCCAGAGAGGTCCGGGGAGCACATTTTGAAAACCTACTGAGGTAAAGATTCAGGCATGTTACTTGCCATTCATAGCACCAAGGACATGAGAAATGGAAAAGCAGAGCAGAGACTTAAAGGTGAACTGTGGAACTGCTATCTAAAATTTTGAAAAATAGCAAAGGGAAGATATTCTTCTAACAGGATACACAAAGTTTTACTAATTAGTACATTAGAAATGATGCCACAGAAATAGAGTTGTTCCTTTTAACATAGGGTGCTTCCCTGGTGATCCAGTGGTTAAGACTTGGCCTTGCAACTCAGGGGACACCGGTTTGATCCCTGGTCTGGGAAGATGCCATATGCCACAGAGTAACAGCCCATGAGCTGCAGCTACTGAAGCCCGAATGCCCTAGAGCCCATGCTCCTCTTCAGGAGAAGCCACAGCAATGAGAAGCCCGCACACGCAACTAGAGCGCAGCCTCTGCTCTCAATAGCAGGAGAAAGCCCGCACACAGCAGTGAAGACCCAGCACAGCTGAAGATACATACTTGTTAAAAGTAAATAAATAAGAGAACACTGGAAGAAAAAGAATTCAGAAACATATCCTAGTATACATGGCAATTCAGTTAGATTATCCAGAGTTTCACGTCAGAGGGGATAAATAATTGAATCATTGTTGCACTGGGTTAGCTGAGTGATAATTAAATAGAAAAAATGATCATAGTTAAACTTGTTTAAAACACAAATTAGGAAATTTCCTGTGGTCCAGTGGTTAGGACTTGGCACTTCCACTGCTGTTCCCAGGTTTGATTCCCTAGTCAGGGAACTAAGGTCCTACAAGCCACATGGTACAGCCACAAAGGGAAAAAAAGGTTATACGTCAGAACTGTGATTAACAACATCTCACAATGATAAACTTATAGCAGCTAAATATGCTGGTTACTTTTCTTTAAACCTGTGCCTCTGTCAAATTTTAAATTAAGTTATGCTTACCAAGCAAAGTGAAAAGTACTAAAGTCAAAATGTACATTATGCCCACAACTCAGGTTATAGGAATGGTTTCCTCATAGCACTGATATTATTTCCATGAGATTGTAGGATCTGTTTAAGTATCACTTACCTTAAATAATAAGCCTTGCATTCACCATCCCTTCCATGGTTCAAAGGAAATACTCTTTGAAAGCACGTATAAATGTATTTTTACTTTATAAATGTTTGTCATTTTCCTCTCAAAAAAATATAGAGGAAGAGGTTTTGAAAACCAAGTACAAATGAGGGAAATGAGTGCTATGTAACATAGAATCACAATTAGAGAGGGAAAGGGAGAGTGTGTGTCTGAAAAAGCTTTAGATTATCTTTTTTTTCTTTTCAATCTTTCATCCTAGTGTCCTTACTATTATATTACTTATGTAAAGCCTTCTGTCCATTGAGTTCAAAGCGCTTACAATCATCAAGTCATTTATTTCTTGGATTTATTGAATGGATGCCCATTGTTCAAAAGCCCGTGGGCATAAGTACAAAGTTATAAAAGCACACAAATTAGATGTAATAGCACAGGAGCAAGAGAGAATGCCAGCAGGATCACTACTGTGCCTATTGAGAATGCCAGACTCTTACAAAGAAAGAAAAGAAGAGAAAAAGAAAAGGAATAAAGCAGCCACCTAGGATTCATCATATTCTGAGAGTTACGAAATAAATTTGTCAGTCAAAAGTAGTGACCATAGGGTACAGTTAACAGGTCTAATTGAATTTAGAGAGTGCTCTGGAAAATGGTCCCAACTCTGCAGACTCCGATTCTACTCCAGTAACAAGGCAAGAGAAATGATCATTCTCTCGCTCTCATTTTACAGAGATAATATTGAGGTACAAGGGGATTTGGTGAACTGCCATTGTCTCAAAGTCATAGAATTTGGAGCTTGATCTTACACTGAGTTCAGTTCAGTTCAGTTCAGTTGCTCAGTTGTGTCCTACTCTTTGCGACCCGTTAATCTTACCCAGCATCAGGGTCTTTTCAAATGAGTCAGCTCTTTGCATCAGGTGACCAAAGTATTGGGGTTTCAGCTTCAACATCAGTCCCTCCTATAAACACCCAGGACTGATTTCCTTCAGGATGGACCAGTTGGATCTCCTTGCAGTCCAACGGACTCTCAAGAGTCTTCTCCAACACCACAGTCCAAAAGCATCAATTCTTCAGCACTCATTTTCCTTTATAGTCCAACTCTCACATCCATACACAACTACTGGAAAAACCATAGCCTTGACTAGACGGACCTTTGTTGGCAAAGTAATGTCTCTGTTTTTTAATATGCTGTCTAGGTTGGTCATAACTTTCCTTCCAAGGAGTAAGTGTCTTTTAATTTCATGGCTGAAATCACCATCTGCAGTGACTTTGGAGCCCCAAAAAATAAAGTCTGACACTGTTTCCACTGTTTCTCCATCTATTTCCCATGAAGTGATAGGACCAGATGCCATAATCTTAGTTTTCTGAATGTTGAGCTTTAAGCCAACTTTTTCACTTTCCTCTTTCCCTTTCATCAAGGGGCTCTTTAGTTCTTCACTTTCTGCCAAAGGGTGGTGTCATCTGCATATCTGAGGTTATTGATATTTCTCGCTGCAGTCTTGATTCCAGCTTGTGCTTCCTCCAGCTCAGCGTTTCTCATGATGTACTCTGCATATAAGTTAAATAAGCAGGGTGACAATACACAGCCTTGACGTACTCCTTTCCCAATTTAGAACCAGTCTGTTATTCCATGTCCAATTCTAACTGTTGCTTCCTGACCTGCGTATAGGTTTCTCAAGAGGTGGGTTAGGTGGTCTGGTATTCCCATCTCTTTCAGAATTTCCACAGTTTATTGTGATCCGCACAGTCAAAGGCTTTGTCATAGTCAATAAAGCAGAAGTAGATGTTTTTCTGGAACTCTCTTGCTTTTTTCAATGATCCAGCAAATGTTGGCAATTTGATCTCTGGTTCCTCTGCCTTATCTAAAACCACCTTGAACATCTGGAAGTTCACGGTTCATGTATTGTTGAACCCTGGCTTGGAGAATTTTGAGCATTACTTTACTAGTATGTGAGGTGAGTGCAATTGTGCGGTAGTTTAAGCATTCTTTGGCATTGTCTTTCTTTGGGATTGGAATGAAAACTGACCTTTTCCAGTCCTGTGGCCACTGCTGAGTTTTCCAAATTTGCTGGCATATTGAGTGCAGCACTTTCACAGCTCATCTATTAGGATTTGAAATAGCTCAACTGGAATTCCATCACCTCCACTAGCTTTGTTCGTAGTGATGCTTCCTAAGGTCCACTTGAGTTCACATTCCAGGATGTCTGGCTCTAGGTGAGTGTGAGTGATCACACCATCGTGATTATCTGGGTCGTGAAGATCTTTTTTGTACAGTTCTTCTGTGTATTCTTGCCACCTCTTTTTAATATCTTCTGCTTCTGTTAGGTCCATACCATTTCTGTCCTTTATTGAGCCCATCTTTGCATGAAATGTTCCCTTGGTATCTCTAATATTCTTGAAGAGATATCTGGTCTTTCCCATTCTGTTGTTTTCCTCTGTTTCTTTGCATTGATCGCTGAGAAAGGCTTTCTTATCTCTCCTTGCTATTCTTTGGAACTCTGCATTCAAATGAGTATATCTTTCCTTTTCTCCTTTGCCTTTCACTTCTCTTCTTTTCACAGCTATTTGTAAGGCCTCCTCAGACAACCATTTTGCTTTTTTGCATTTCTTTTTCTTGGGGATGGTCTTGGTCCCTGTCTCCTGTACAGTGTCACAAACCTCCATCCATAGTTCATCAGGCACTCTGTCTTCAGATCTAGTCCCTTATATCTATTTCTCACTTCCACTATATAGTCATAAAGGATTTGATTTAGGTCATACCTGAATGGTCTAGTGGTTTTCCCCACTTTCTTCAATTTAAGTCTGAATTGGGCAATAGGAGTTCATGATCTGAGCCACAGTCAGCTCCTGGTCTCATTTTTGCTGACTGTATAGAGCTTCTCCATCTTTGACTGCAAAGAATATAATCAGTCTGATTTCGGTGTTGACTGTCTGGTGATGTCCATGTGTGGAGTCTTCTCTTGTGTTGTTGGAAGAGGGTGTTTGCTATGACCAGTGCGTTCTCTTGGCAGAACTCTATTAGCCTTTGGCCTGCTTCATTCTGTACTCTAAGGCCAAATTTACCTGTTACTACAGGTGTTTTCTTGACTTCCTACTTTTGCATTCCAGTCCCCTATAATGAAAAGGACTTCTTTTTTGGGTGTTAGTTCTAGAAGGTCTTGTAGATCTTCATAGGAATCTGCAAACTAAGATGGACTGGGATGGGTGAATTTAACTCAGATGACCATTACATCTACTACTATAGGCAGGAATCCCTTAGAAGAAATGGAGTAGCCATCATAGTCAACGAAAGAGTCTGAAATGCAATACTTACACTGAGATTCCCAGTTAAATCTTGTTTCATTTCTTTCAGCATTTTAGCTTGTGTTCTTAGGGGCCAACTCAGCTGGTAAAGAATCTGCCTGCAATACAGGAGACCCTGGTTTGATTCCTGGGTTGGGAAGATCTGCTGGAGAAGGGATAGGCTACCCACTCCAGCATTCTTGGGCTTCCCTTGTGGCTCAGCTGGTAAAGAATCTGCCTGCAATTTGAGAGGCCTGGGTTCAACCCCTAGGTTGGGCAGATCCTCTAGCTATACATGTTTCTTTTTATTTGTCTCCTTCATACGATGATTTTAAAATGGATATCTTCAGGGATTTACCTGACAGTCAGGTGCTTAAGGGGCTTCCCTGGTGACCCAGCTGGTAAAGAATCTGCCTGCAGTGTGGGAGACCTGGGTTCAGTCTCTGGGTTGGGAAGATCTCCTGGAGAAGGGAACACTACCCACTCCAGAATTCAGGCCTGGAGAATTCCATGGACTCTACAGTCCATGGGGTCGCAAAGAATCCGAGAGGACTGAGCGACTTTCACTTTCGGTGGTTAAGACTCTATGCTTCCAGTGCAGAGGCTGCAGGTTTGATCCCTGGTCAGGGAGCTAAGGTTCTGCATGCTGTGTGTGGTGCGGCAAAAAAAAAAAAAAAAAAAAAAAAAAATTTTTCTTTTCAGTTAAGTAAATCAGAAAAACTTTATCTAATTTTATCTAATTCTAAAATGAATTTAGAAGAGGAAATGCCTCACTTTTCAAGAAGTCAATAGATAATTAAACATTCTAAAATCAAGAAATAACACTATACACATATTATTTCAGAATAAGAAGACAGATGTTGGAGGAAATAGCTAAAATGGCTCAAACTACTCACCTCTGGGGAGTGGGCGTTTACAGAAGGGAAAGGAGGATGGATCAGGGGACTGACTGCTCTTATTTTGTTTCAAATCTGGTAGTCATCCCAACTTTCACACTATTTGTTACTTTGATAAAAATTAAAACAGAAGTTTAGGAGGAAAGAAATAAGGAACAGGAAACTATACATATGTAACAATAAATATTTGGGCTCATTTTCAAAACTGAATTTAATATGTTATTCTCTAAGGCTTAGCCTATAAAATAGCAAGCTTGTCAGCACCCTCACTTTATAAAGCATAGTCTGATTTTTGGTAATTCAAGAGAGATTGGCTAAAACTGCTAATAAATTATGCATTCCACAATTAAGCATTTTCTCCTACTTCTGGTATTTTTCTTTATTTAATTGGAAATCTCTAATGACATTGACTGAAACTCTTGAAAGCATTATAATGTGAAGTCTTAAATGGGACACTTCCTGTGCTTCTTTATTCAAGCCTCAGTCTAAATTGCATTTTTTATCCTCCTGTTTCTCCCTTTTCTTTGCCTTGAAGGATTTCCCACAATTCACAGTTCTCTCCCACTGGTCTAGGCTCCGTCTAGGTAAGAGCTCCATCAATTGGTCACCACTTCAATCCTGAGTCTCATCCAGTACCTTTTCACTGCGCCAGTCTTGCAGTGTTTGTTAAGTAAAGGACAGATTTCGTCTTGGAATGTTGTGTTAACTAATAAATAGCTATTGGGAGGATTGATTAAATTGCACCAATTAGCCAGGTCACCTGAAAGAGTTAATAAGAGTTCCCCAGCTGCCTAGGGTCCCTTGAACCAGATCGTCCAGGGCCAGTAAATTACAGGGGAGCATGGAGTACCAGGCGGGTGTTCAGTATCCTTCCTGTTTCCAGAGCTCTTTGGAAGGAAGTATAAGGAATATTCACATAGCAGCTGTTTTTGAGGTCTTTTGTAAAAGGCAGTTTGTAACTGTTTTTTTGTGTGTGTAGCTAATGAGATTTTAATTTCTCCCTCTGTCTTTATATGTCTTTCAGTTTTTGAATTCTTTTTACCCAACACGACCAATTCCTCACCCCATTTACTCAGATTTTGAATGGCATAGAGTTGAAGCCATTAAGAAGGTTCCAATCATTCTTTTATTTGGTTTGTCGGCACACCAAAGAGAGTTAGCAGTCACTGTTGAATAATAACCAGTAAATTAGTTCAAATAATGTCACAACATCTTTTCTTAAACATAAATCAAACACACATACAAGGAGAAAAACTGCTTCCTAAACATTTTGGTTGGAGAGGCATTTTTATTAAGAAAGCAACTAAATTGCTAAAACTGATTTTTTACTGCTATTTTCTTATTCTTTGACTATTTGAGAATTCTTGTTCACCTAGCTCTCAGTATGATTTTTTGGTGAAACCCAAGTGATTTTCAGGAAGGTTCAAACTGATCGTTGGTTTTATTGATGCAGTGAGGCGGAGGTGGCTCTGTAATCGCAGCTGTGCACGTTTAGGTCCTTGCCAAAGCTAAGTGAGTGGCGCCCATCACAGAAGACTCTCTTGCACTCATGTTTGTGACTGTTGCACACATACTACAGCATGTTCAGTCTGTTCCACTCGAGCCTGTGCACATCTAATAACCTCTCTGATTTTGGACCTTAAGGAAACCATGGTTTTCCTTTAAAGAAAAACTAAAACTGCCTGTCTTTATTTACAAACCTACAAGACAGTGGACCAAAGAGAATTACCATGAAATTGCACCTTAATGGTCTGCACATTGTAGAAATAGCCGCATCTTCATTGTATTACTTCCTTGTACTGTCAGTGTGCTTTGTTTTTTTATGAGAAATGCTAATTTTAGCTTTGTTGTCAATGATACTAGCATTGGTGCTTAAAAGTTTTCTTGTTACTATGTACTCATTACCTTAAAATGTCTTTTACTTGCATTTCCTATCTTCCTCCTAACAAAATTTTTTCCTATTCCCAAAGTGGTACAAGTAGACTTAAAGATATGCAAAGAGGAAAGGAAAGGGAAAATCTATTCCTTGTTGTCAAATAAATTTCGACTGGAGAGACTCCTTTAATAGCCTTTTCCCACATTTTTATATTATCACCTTTTCTTTTCCTCTAAAAGAAGTATTTGTTTCATACTACCTTAGCCCTCCCCCATTTTGATTTTATATTTTACATATTGATAGTTGTTTCTACAAACTTTTGTCCAGGAAGAATTTCCAGAAAATAAAATTAAGCGTCTCTCTTTTCCCAAGAAATCGGCACCAACTAGCAAAATGGCAGACAACCGCAACTCATGACCTAACTGCTGAGCTGGCTCCTACGGTGGGGCATTTAAAGTCCCCCACATTAATTCCATGTTACAGAAACATAAGCATAGATGTCAGTGAATGAAAAATGTGTAGTTTATAGCTCTATATTCACAAACAACAGCATGTTAAAAATTGTTTTGGGTGCCTTTGAGGCTTTTGAAAATATAAATCCAATGAAATTTCGACTGAAGACATCTTGTTTTAGTAACTCTTCCTGTAGTAAGCATTCTTCGTTACTCTAAGGACCTTCAAACTGCTTTTAGAATTAGTTTCTGCCACAAGAAATAAATTGCAAATTTAATACAGGATTGCCTCCCAAAGTTTTTGAATGGTAATTGCTGGGCAATAGGCAGTTGCCATGGCAACTTCTTCAGTGATCCCTCACTCTAATTGTAGCAGCAGACTGAGTCACCCTCGTTGCCATTGACCTTGACTGAATCGTGAGCCTTGGTAGTTATTTGGACAAAACGTAGGCACTGGTCCCAGCATTAAGCAACCATAAATACAACCTTTGGTCATTATGTGGAATATAGTTATAATGCAGTGGATTTCAAATCAAGCTGTCTTCAATCAGGAGTCACTTATATTTCAGCAGTAGACTTGAAATATTTTTGAACACAGTATTTCCTTAAAGGATTAACCATTTAGTATAGCAAGGGCATAAGAGCTCAGATTCACAGTTAGCTCAGAGCATCTCATTGAAATGTACGCAAATGTTTTAAAACTCCAGTTTCAGTGTCGTGGAAGCTCTTCTCTGTGTGAGTCAGAGAACAGTGCGCTTGTTTGACTGACTGAGTGCTGATGGTTAACACACGTCCCAGTTACGTCTAAAGCTGATACGAAATTTTGGTTTACTCTTACTATTGCTAGTAAAAGTAACCATTTCTTGAGCCCCTTTTGCAGGCAGGCATTGGTATTTTACATACACATTATCTTGTTTACACTCTAATAGCTTTGCTGATAAAGAAATCAAGGTTTAGATCTTGCCTGTGATCACATGAGCAGTAATAGAACAGGGATTCAAAGGCCAGTCAGATTGACCACAGAACCTTGCCTGTTAACTCCTGTGCCATAGTACTCCTCTTCCATATTCTGGCCAATTTCCCATAAAATTGGGGAGTCATAAGAGTAATTGCTCCTGATTTGAGTCCATAGGAATCTTTTTTGGTGTCTAGATTGACGTTTAGCATGCTTCAGTTATATTTGCAATATTTCCAAATGAAAATAGCAAGTTAGCTTTTTGTTCCCTTTTGTAAATGTTAAATTCCTTGCTATCTTGAAAATAGTGTCTTTGAGATGTTTCTATTTTATAAAATTAGACAGGATTCTATAACTCCAAGGTGTAAAGGACAAGGACCACAGTTTATTTTATAGCCTCAGAATCTGTCCCCAGTGCTTAATACTATGCTATTATGTCATGACATTGGCCTTCAGTTACTGTTTGTGAAGTCATTGTCTTCTCTGGTTATATTCATTACTCTATTTCAATCAGTTGGGAGCCTGTTCTGTCAAATTTTGTTAAACTGTGGGATAGATTTGTTTATTCCCATCTAGAAATAATTGATAGAGATGGCATTAGTTTTGTGTTAGAGGAAACTTCTGTTTTAAAAATAAAAATGCCTCAAGCATAAAATATAGTTTGGTTCTTAACATTAACAATTCAGAAAATGCATCCTATATTACTGCTTTTTATTTTGATTTGCTAATTATCTGAAAACTAAAGTAGAGTGCTATTTAATGCTACTTGAGACAATCTCTTTACAGACCTTTTGCAAAAGCTTATTTGCCAATGCTTTGCTAGAAATCTCACAGACACCTAGATTTTCATGCCGTGAAGTTTGAAGACCATTGGTTGAGTGGGGAGGAGGGCTTAGAAGATCACTGAGCTAATTGTTTTTTGAAATTTTTCAAACCTATAAAAGTAGAAAAATTTTACAGTGACAATCCATAAACCAACACCTAAATTCTTTAGTGGATATTTTACTAAACTTATTTTGTTACCTACCTATTTATCTCTAATGAAGAAGGAAACAGCAACCTACTCCAGTATTCTTGCCTGGGAAATCCCAAGGACAGAGGAGCCTGATGGGCTATAGCCCATGGCGTCACAAGAATACACAACTGAGCAACTGAACCACCACCACCATTCACCTCTGAGCTTCTGTCAGTCCGTTACTGTCTTTTATACATTTCATAGTGAGTTGCCCAGTACCCGTCATTTTAATAACATACATGGTATTCCATTGTGCAGATGGACTACCTTTAACCAGTCATCTGCTGTTGTGCATTTGCTTTATGGCAGGCATTATAACCCTGAAGGGATTGTGTAAAGTGTCCAGGCCCTAATCCCCAGAACCCCTGGATTTGTTAAGTTACCTAAAAGGAGCACCAAAGATGTAAGTTTATGAAGATAGGGAGATTAGTTTGGCTTATTCAGGTGGACCCAGTCGAAACATGTGAGCCCTGAAAAGCAGAGAACTGTATCCATCTGGAGCAGAAGACAAACTTTTAAAGGGGAAGTCCTAGAGATTCAAAGCTGAGAGGAATTTGACACAGCATTGCTGGTGTGAGATGGAAGGGTCAATGTGATTCGGGCAGCAGGAAGTTCCTAACAGAGATTCCCGGCTGATTGCCAGCAAGAAAATAAGAAACCCAGCTCTGCAGCCTTGAGGAACTGAATTCTGCCCACACCCTGAATGAGCTTGGAAAGGGTTTCTCCTACAGGGCCTCCAGATAAGTGCCTCACGCAGCTGATGCCTTGATTTGGGGCTCTTGAGACGAGAGCAGAGGAACCAACCAAACCTACGAGACTGCGAGATAAATCAGCGTTGTTTTAAACTGTTAAATTTGTGATAGATTTCTATGGCAATAATAGAAAACAAATTCAGGTATGGTGAGGATTTTTTACTTTAATATAAACATTCACAAGGGTGAATCCTTGAGTACAGCCATACTTATTTCCTTAGGATAAATTTCTAACGTTAGAATTGCCGGGACCATGTTGTTCAGTCCCTAAGTCTGACTCTTTGCGACCCCATGGACTACAGCACCCCATGGGCTTCCATGGTGGCTCAAGTCAGTAAAGAATGCATCTGCAATGCAGGAGACCCAGGATCAATCCCTGGGTCAGGAAGATTCCTAGAAAAGGAAATGGCAACCCGCTCCAGTATTCTTGCATGGGAAATCCTATGAACAGAGGAACCAGGCAGGCTACAGTCCATGGGGTCACAGAAACAGACATACCTTAGTGACTAAACCACCACAGCACACCAGGTTTCCCTGTCCTTCGCCATCTCCCGGAGTTTGCTCAAACTCATGTCTATTAAGTCAGCAGATCCCATCCAACCATCTCATCCTCTGTCACCTGCTTCTCCTCCTGCCTTCAGTTTTTCCCAGCATCAGGGTCTTTATCAGTGAGTCAGCTCTTCCAGTCAGGTGGCCAAAATATTGGAGATTTAGCTTCAGCATCAGTCCTTCCAATAAATATTCAGGGTTGATTTCCTTTAGGATTGACTGGTTTATCTTCTTGCAGCCCAAGGGACTCTCAAGAGTCTTCTCCAACATCACAGTTCAAAAGTATCAATTCTTTGGTACTCAGCCTTCTTTATGGTCCAACTCTCACATCCATATATGACTACTGGAGAAACCATAGCTTTGACTATACGGACCTTTGTCTGCTAAGTAATGTCTCTGCTTTTTAATATGATGTCTAGGTTTGTCATGGCTTTTCTTCCAAGGAGCAAGCGTCTTTTAATTATGTGGCTACAGTCATCATCCACAGTGATTCTGGAGCCCAAGATAATACAGTCTGTCACTGTTTCCAGTGTTTCCCCATCTGTCTGCCATGAAGTGATGGGACCGGATGCCATGATCTTATTTTGTGAATGTTGAGTTTTAAGGCAGCTTTTTCACTTTCCTCTTTCACCTTCATCAAGAGGCTCTTTAATTCCTCTTCAATTTCTGCCTTTAGGGTGATGTCATCTGTGTATCTGAGGTTCTTGATATTTTTCCCGGCAATCTTTATTCCAGCTTGTGATTCATCCAGTCTGACATTTCGCATGATATACTCTGCATATAAGTTAAATAAGCAGGGTGACGATATACACCCTTGATGTACTCCTTTCCCAATTTTCAACCAGTCTGTTGTTCATGTCTAGTTCTAACTGTTGCTTCTTGACATGCATACAGGTTTCACAGGAGGCAGGCAAGATAGTCTGTCATTCCTACCTCTTGAAGAATTTTCTACAGTTTGTTGTGATCAACACAGTCAAAGGCTTAATCATAGTCGATGAAGCAAAAGTAGAAATTTTTCTGGAATTCTCTAGCTTTTTCTCTGATCCAGCAGATACTGGCAATTTAATTTCTGGTTCCTCTGCCTTATCTAAACTCAGCTTGTACATCTGGAAGTTCTTGGTTCACATAATGTTGAAGCCTGTCCTGTGTATGTGCTCAGTCACTAGTCATGTCCGATTCTTTGCAACCCCTTGGACTATGGCCCACCAAGCTCCTCTGTCCATGGAATTCTCCAGGCAAGAATACTGAATTGGATTGCCATTTCCTCCTCCAGGACATCTTCCTGACCCAGGGATTGAACCCATGTCTCCTGCAGCTCCTGCATTAACAGGCAGATTCTTTAACACTGAGCCACCTGGGAAGCCCATGTTGAAGCCTAACTTGAACGATTTTGAACACTATCTTGCTAGCATGTGAAATAAGTGCAGTTGTGGGATAGTCTTAACCATTTTGGCGTGGCCCTTCTTTGGGCTTGGAATGAAAACGGACCTTTTCTAGTCCTGTGACCACTGCTGAGTTTTCTAAATTTTCTGGCATATGGAGTGCAGCACTTTCACAGCATCATCTTTTAGGATTTGAAATAGCTCAGCTGAAATTCCATCACCTCCACTAACTTTGTTTGGAGTGACGCTTCCTAAGACCCACTTGACTTCATACTCCAGGATGTCTGGTTCTAGGTGAATAACCACACCTTTGTGGTTATCCAGATCATTAAGAACTTTTTTGTACACTTCTTCTGTGTATTCTTGCCACTTCTGCTTAATATCTTCTGCTTCTGTTAGGACCATACCATTTCTGTCCTTTCTTGTGCCCATCTTTGCATGAAATGTTCCCTTGGTATCTGATTTTCTTGAAGAAATTTCTAGTCTTTCCCATTCTATTGTTTCTATTTCTTTGCATGAAAAGTGGCAGAAAGTGAAGAGGAACTAAAAAGCCTCTTATGGCAGAAAGTGAAGAGGAACTAAAAAGCCTCTTGATGAAAGGGAAAGAGGAGAGTGAAAAAGTTGGCTTAAAGCTCAACATTCAGAAAATTAAGATCATGGCATCTGGTCCCATCACCTCATGGGAAATAGATGGGGAAACAGTGTCAGACTTTATTTTTGGGGGCTCCAAAATCACTGCAGATGGTGGTTGCAACCATGAAATTAAAAGACACTCCTTGGAAGGAAAGTTATGACCAACCTAGATAGCATATTAAAAAACAGAGACATTACTTTGCCAACAAAGGTCCATGTAGTCAAGGCTATGGTTTTTCCAGTGGTCATGTGTGGATGAGAGTTGGACTGTGTAGAAAACTGAGCACCGAAGAATTGATGCTTTTGAACTGTGGTGTTGAAGAAGACTCTTGAGAGTCCATTGGACTGCAAGGAGATCCAACCAGTCCATCCTAAAGGAGATCAGTCCTGGGTGTTCATTGAAAGGACTGATGTTGAAGCTGAAACCCCAATACTTTGGCCACCTCATGCGAAGAGTTGACTCATTGGAAAAGACCATGATGCTGGGAGGGATTGGGGGCAGGAGGAGAAGAGGACGACAGAGGATGAGATGACTGGATGGCATCACCAACTCAATGGACATGAGTTTGGGTAAACTCACGGAGTTGATGATCGACAGGGAGGCCTGGCGTGCTGCAATTCATAGGGTCACAAAGAGTCGGACACAACTGAGTGACTGAACTGGACTGAACTGAATGGCCTAATGGTTTTCTCTATATTTTCTTCAAGATGAGTCTGAATTTTGCAGTAAATGGCTCATGATCTGAGCCACAGTCAGCTCCCGGTTTTGTTTTTGCTGACTGTACAGAGCTTGTCCATCTTGGGCTGCACAGAGTATAATCAGTCTGATTTTGGTATTGACCATCTGGTGATACCCATGTGTAGAGACATCTCTTGTGTCATTGGAAGAGGGTGTTTGCTATAACCAGTTGGTTCTCCTTGCAAAACTCTGTTAGCCTTTGCCCTACTTCATTTTGTACTCCAAGGCCAAACTTGCCTGTTACTTCTGCATTCCAGTCCCCTATGATGTAAAAGACATCTTTTTTTGATGTTAGTTCTAGAAGGTCTTGTAGGTTTTATGGAAGTATTCAACTTAAGCTTCTTTGACATTAGTAATTGGGGCATGCTGCTAAGTCACTTCAGTCGTGTCCGACTCTGTGCAACCCCATAGACGGCAGCCCACCACACTCCACCGTCACTGGGATTCTCCAGGCAAGAACATTGGAGTGGGTTGCCATTTCCTTCTCCATACTTGGGTTTTTATGAAGTTGAATGGTTTGCCTTGGAAACATACTGAGATCATTCTTTCATTTTTGAGGTTGCACCCACGTTGTACATTTCAGATTCTTCTATTGACCATGAGGGCTACTCCTTTTCTTCTCAGGGATTCTTGCCCACAGTATAGATACAATGGTCATCTGAACTAAATTCAACCATTCCTGTCCATTTTAGTTCACTGATTCCTAAAACGTTAATGTTCACTGTTACCATCTCCTGGCTAACCACTTCCAATTTACCTTGATTCATGGACCTAACATTCCAGGTTCCTATGCAGTATTGTCCTTTACAACATCAGACTTTACTTTTACCACCAGACACATCTACAACTGGGAGTCATTTCCACTTGGCTCAGCGTCTTTATTCCTTCTGGATCTATTTCTTGGCTCTTTTCCAGTAACATATTGTACACCTCCAAACTGGGGGGCTCATCTTTCAGTGTCATATCATTTTGCCTTTTCATACTATTCGTGGGGTTCTCAAAGCAAAAATGCTGAAGTAGTTGGCCATTCCTTTCTCCAGTGGACCACGTTTTGTTAGAACTCTCCACCATGACCGGTCCATCTTGGGTGGCCCTGTACAGCTTGGCTCATAGTTTCATTGAGTTTTACAGAGCTGTGATCCATGTGATCAATGTGATCATTTTGGTTAGTTTTCTGTGATTGTGATTTTCATTCTGTCTTCCCTTTGATAGATGAGGATAAGAGACTTATGCAAGCTTCCTTATGGAAGGGATTGGCTGTGGGAAAAACTTGCTCTGGTGGGTAGGACCATGCTCAGTAAATCTTTAGTCCAGTTTTCTGCTAACGGGTGGGACTGCGCTCCCTACCTGTACTTTGACTTGAGGAGTCTGCGGTCTCTATTAGGGCTGCCATATAGTACACTCTGTGGTGGGCTAATGGCAACCTCCTCCAAGAGGACTTATGCCAACATGCTATGCTTCCTAGGACTACAGCTGCCATTGTCCCTGACCCTTTGGCAGCCCACTGTCGACCCACCCACACCTCTGCCAGAGACTCCCAAACACAGGCAAATCTGGCTCAGCCTCTTGTGCGGTCGCTACACCTTTCACCTGGGTCCTGGTATGCACAGGGTTTTGTTTGTGCCCTCCAAGGAGTCTCTTGTTTCCCCAGTCCTGTGAAAATTCTGTAATCAAATCCTGCTGACCTTCATAGTCAGATTCCCTGGGGATTCCCAGTCCCTTTGCTGGATCCCCATTGGGAGGTCTCTTCTGTGAACTAGTACTTCCACAAGTGTGAGAACTCTTTGGTATATTTGTTCTTCAGTTTGTGGATCATCCATCAGGTGGCTATGTGGGGAGGCTAATGGCAGCCTCCTCCAAGGGGACTTACGCCACACATTGTGCCTCCAAGGCCTGCTGCTACTCGTGCCTTTGTCCCTGTGGCAGCTACTGCTGACGCGCACCTCCGCAGAAGACCTCAGACACTCACAGGCAGGGCTGGCTCAGTCTTTTGTGGGGGTCACGATCCTTTCCTGGGTCCTAGTGTGCACAGAGTTTCGTGTGTGCGCTCCAGAAGTCTCTGGCAGGTATGAGGTTTGATTAAACATTATTGCAGCCCTCTTCCTGTCTCATTGGAGCTTCACCTTGGTCCTTGGACAAGAGGTATCTACTTTTGGTGGGCTCCAATGTCCTGTTGATGGTTGTTCAGCAGCGATTTTGGTGTTCCCGCAGGAGACGAAGAGCACACGTCATTCTACTCTGTCTTGAGGCTTAGTCCCCAGCATCTCCCAGATCATATGTTCTGTTTTATTTATGGGTCATGTCACTTATTTTATGTGTCCTCTAATTTTGTATTCAATGCCAAACATTGTGTCTGGCATTGAATAGAAACAGAATCTGAAGCAAAAATTGTTTATGACTGTAAAAGAGCACACCTGTGCCACTAGACTGCCAGTATGGCATTGGATCCTTCTAGTTAGGACTGGAGTTGAGTTTGGGGTTTGTATCTTCATTGTACCACCAACTTCAGCTTCCCGCAGCAGTTGTTACCTGTGTTTAAAGAATGGGTCTGTGTTTTGTGGGGTTTTTTCAGTATTCCTTTACCATACTCTGCTTTCAGCAGTCCATGTAGTGGAGTTAGAGAAGAGAAGGAGTATTTTCTATTGTCCTGGTCCAGCCTTAATCCTCGGGAGTCCGTAGTTGCACCTGGGTCTTAGAGATAGGGCTTTCTCAGCATCTCTGCCTCTCCTCCCCTTGGCAACCAAACCGCCTAATATCTGTGGCGGGCCTTAAGTGGGAGTTGAGTGCCCCTTCCCCAATGATAGTAGACGTCCACCTGGTATTGGTAGAGGCGTGGGATCCTGGTCCCAACCCCCAGTGTTAGGTTTTTGTTTCTGTCTCTTTTGCCGGAATGGGTCTTTGCCTATGTCCTTGGGGTAAGAGGGTTATTGTTTCTCGTTCAGTTGGGTTTTGTTCCTACTTCTCCCCTAGAAACAGTGAAAATTTGCGTGTGCTCTAGGCTAAGAGGGTTTGCTCCTCCGATAGCTTAAGGCTTTTGCTTAGCTTGAGAAGAATGTCTGGGAAGGAGGGGAGTCCTGGTGCCTACCTGCAGCAGCAGCTGGTCACCTTCTGCAAGCTTGAGCCATGTGGAGGTGCTCCTGAGCGGCTGGTGAAGGCCGGTGGAAGAGAACTTTCTGGTGAGTACAGACTCCACTGGATCTGAGGCTCTTGCTTTGCAGACTGACACACTAGACCACACTGAGCGGTTAAGAATTCTTTAAAATTGTAGCTGATTTTTTCTTACCCACTTCTGTGGAGACTACCTCTTCTGCCTGCTCTTGGCCAAAAGCGAGGGAGTGCTTGTCTTCCTTCCTTCCTTAGAGGGGCTTGTCCCTCTTGGGAATTCATTACTCTTGATTGCCTTGCAGAATTGTTCTCTGATGGCCTTAAGAAGACTTTTGATTATTAAATTATCTGGATATTCCTCCTTGTTACAGTAGGAGATGGCATTCTTTGCCACTTTCTACATCCTAAGCAGAAGTCAATCTGCGTCTCTTAGTGCTTCCCTATGTTGCCCAAAGAGCCCATTTTGTTTTATATTTGAGACCCAGAAAGTGACTTGTCCAGTTGATAGCAAAACTGAGACAAGAACCCATGTTAGAGCTTCTCTCTGTTAACTTGTAGCTACCTCTCTTTTTCCTTTTTCCCTTTTTTTAAACATCAGAGCTACAGCTCTCTTATGTGTGATACTTTACTGCCTTTCTTAGCACCACCCATCCTTCTCCCCAAGAGAGAATGAAAAAAGAGCACCAAGCACCTTAGGTCTCTGATATTTATGTGAAATTCCTGACCTAGAGCTTAGCAATTATTTCCCTTCTATGCATCAACAATATCAAAGATAATTAACAAATACTGCAAAAAAGTGACTTATAGAAGAATCAGTAGATTCCCTGGTTTAGAGACTGACTGTTTCTGAACTTAGCCCTATGCATTTTTATTCTCAAAGTTTGTTTTGTTTTTTCCCTTTCTAAATGAACAGTGACACTTAGGTGCCACAGTAATCTAAAGTAAATTCTAAATTTTATTGAAGGTTGAGGTCACTGTAAAGATTTTTCTACTATGAGTTAACATTTTTGGCTAGTCTAATAAAATTTGCTTTCTGAATTCAGTATTTTCTGCATTTTTTATGGAAATTAAGACTTGAGACTAGGAAGGGATTTTTAAAATCTCAGAAGCACTTATTTTCCCAAATAAAGAACTGTGACTCAGGTTAAAGTCACATACCTAGTTACTGGCAGAATTGGGATGGAGCTGGGACTCTTATATCTCAAAGTGGGGTGATAGGAAGCACTCGGTCAACTGTCAAAGTCATTTTTAAAAAAGCAGTACATCTTCCTAGAGATTTATTTTACTTAGATGTTACTTTTTATAGGATCTGGAAGGCCATTGGTTTTATAATAAACAATGTATTTTGGAGAAGAGTAGACATGCGTACTAATCCTTAATATAAAATATTGCTCTTTCAAAACAAATCATTCATTTATTTGACTGTGTCAGGTCTTCGTTGGGGCGCCCGCATCTTCACTGTGTCCTGAAGGGTCTTTTATCATGGCACTCCGGTTCTCCACGTGTGGTGCATGGGCTCCAGAGCACGCCGACTTGGTAGATGTAGCACTCTGCCTTGGTTGCTCTGTGGTATGTGGGATTTTAGTGACTCGACCAGGGATAGAACCCGTGTCCCCTGCATTGCAAAATGGGTTCTTAACTACTGGAGCACCAGGGAAGTTCCAAAACATTGTATTTTTAAGAACAAAATGGAAAACTCCAAGCTCAAGGGGCTTCATTGGTGGTCCAGTGGTTAAGACTCTGTACTCCCAATGCAGGGGGCCCAGGTTCGATCCCTGGTCAGGGAACTAAGATCCTGCATGCTACGTGGCATGGCCTAAATGATGAATTAATTAATTACATTTCCTTGTTTTAAAAAAAGCTCCATGTGCACGTCCTCTCTTCTGCCAGCGGGAGGGCTGGGAAAGGGGAGAGGAGCACAGCTCCACACCCCACATGCTGCCCAGTATGAGTAGCCAGCTAAGGCAGATGTGGGGGGCTGCAGCCTAGCTGGATTTCAGTTGGCACATTCCTTTTTTTGGAGTTCTCTGGCTGTTTTCCGGGTGTGCAAAAACACGTAAAGTTAACCCATGTCCCCGGGCAGTCACCATTATCTTGCTTTCCCGCCACCAGTAAGCATGCTGTAAACAACAGGCTTCCCAGGATTCTAGTTTAGGCTCACTGGCCACATTCAGACCCTGCCCAAGGGATGAAGAAGGCGACCACTTCATTTTACCCAAGACAGTGGTGCCAGAGCTCAGCCATCTCCACCCCCCCACCCCTACCGCTGCCCCCAACCCGCCACGTTATTAATGTTTCACATCATTTCCTCTGGTCGCAGGATTATTCTTCAGCTGTAATTCTGCATGTAGTAGAAAGCTAGTTCTTGCTATCAGAATCTTGATATTCTGGGACAATTCCAGTTCTGGCCGGAAATAGCATGGTCACAAAGCTTTTCAGCAATGTGCACCAGTGAATTTTAACAGCAGAAAGATAGCAAGACTCCATCACTGAATGACTGGCTTTGAAGGCCATTTGCACGTTAACTTTAAAAAAAGAGTCTTGCCTGTAGCTTCCACTCCACTCTTCCCCACTTTGGCCAAGTCCCATTAATTTTGTTGAAGGTTTTTATTTTCTGCTGAAAATGCAGGAAATTTAGACAACTCTCTTGGAATCCCCCCAAAACTAATACAAACAAGATACATATGCTTCTCTTAAGGAAACTAAAAACAAATGAATTGGAACTATTTAACTGTATAAATTCCCTCTTAAAAGAAAAAGGAAGTTTATATAAGGAAGCAACCCTGACTGCTGTTGACAGGGTAAGGTGCTCCCACAGCTGCCAGCTTGTCCGTTTGACGTGAATTCACTACTTAACACAGATCATGTTCACTGTTCGTTACCAACATGTACAAAACCATCAGAAACATCTGAAAAGGGGGCCATTTTCTCAAGGCCCTTGTATTTACATTTGAGATTTTCTGCAATAAAATAAGCCTGGCTTTTTTTTTTCTTTTTGAGAAGAAAGTCTATTTGACGTGGGATCCATTCCTGGCATGGAAGTTGTATGTACTAAAAAGTAAATACCATGAATGAAAAAGACACAATATTCTCCCTGTATTTTGCTACTTTACCAATGAACCATCTAATTTTATCTCTGACAAAGCTAATTTTGGTTAGTTTTTGGAAATGTGTCTTTTAAAAAAAAGAAAATGTGTCTTTTTAAGAAACTTTATTCCATAAAAAAAGGAAACCTAGTCCCTAAAGGACTAGTTTTGTAAATTAATAAAAGTGGGATTTAGCACATATCTAAAGCTAAGAGATGTGATTCTTTGCACTTGTAATATTTAATTTATCTACTTTGGAAAGGCAGTTATCTCTATGTTCTTTCCGTAATAGGATTTAAAATTTAAATGATTTATAGAGTTACATGTTAAAACAGGTATTATCAGAAAATTATAATCAACCTCTCCCTAATTTAAGCTTATTTTTAATTTCTGAATTACATTTCATATCTCATTTTTGTTTTGTAAAGCACTAGTATGCTTTCTAGTGTGAGTGATAATATGAAAAAATATGATATTGTATAAAATGTCTTTGCTCTAGCTCCTTTGATTATATTTTTAGTCAATTTTAGTAATGACAGAAAAACTTTATGTTCTTGACATTTAATTTATAAATCTGCAGCTGAAAATAATCTTTGAAAGATAGCATTAGAATTAGAACTTGTCACAGAAACAGTAAACAAAGACGTAAGCCACCTAGTAATTCCTTTACGTGTAGGAGACTTGGCATGACTCCTGAGGAGCCTCAGTCAGACTCACGAGTGCACGTCAGACCTACTGTGGCGCACACTTGCTGAGGTGGTCTGTGCTTCACCTGACTCGGGGGCAAAATAGATGTTGAGTAGCTTCGTTTGGGTTTAAATGAGCAGATCCCTGTTTGGGGATTGAATATATTATCCTGTTTGTTGCAGCAAATTACTTAATAAAACATCGAGAATAAATTATCAATATGTTTGTTTGAAAGCAGAAAGTATAAGCTATCAATAGGTAATTCATTTTTTATATTTAAGTTTAATATATTAGGACTTAAGGGGCCTGATATATTACATATAACATATGTTACATATGTTATATGTAACATAAATGGGTACAAAATACTTAGGAACATGAAATTCTGCAGAAAGCTAATGTTTTGATTTGTATTACTATGATAGTTATACCGACTCACTGGCTTGCTCTTAGATGAGAGAAATTTCAGAGAAAATTCTGAACTCAAAGTTCCTTTCTCCTCTTCTTCTAATTTAAGTAGCAGTGTAAGATGAAAATACAATTGAGAGAACATAGTCACGATTATGTTGTCAGTTCCCAATATGAAGGCTAATCCCTTTTCTTTGCTCCAAACACATAAAAGTAATAAATGAACCATAACTATAAAAAAACCTTGAAACCACATAGCCACACCCTAAAATGAGAGAGAGAACTTCTTGATCAATGAGAAATAGAAAAAGCGCTCGAAGCAGATAGCAGGGTCTGAAGCTGTGAGGCTGCTAAGCTTCTCATCTGGAAGGAGGCAGTAGTGGCTGGAAGCTCAGCTGCTGCGAGGCAGGCGCAGCACTCGGGCCCTTGGGAGGCAGCACGCTAGTGCCGGGTTCCCTGCTGGAAAGTAAGAAGGAGAATAGATCGCTTACTGAAAAGAGCCTGAATAGAGGCACTGATAAAGACCCAGTTCTGTGTCTAGGGATGTGGAAAGACCCAGAACCAGCCTCACTCTGGAATCTTGAGCCTACTGTGAGGGGATGTGGCTTGGTGACAGACCTTGCTTATCCTGGCTTTAATGTGATTGCAGGGCAGCAGCCCTGATAAACCAACGATGAGACCTCTTTTCAGACTGAGAGCTCTAGAAAGCTCTGCATGACCTGTAGGCTTGGGAGGATTAAGCCATACTTAGTGAGCCTACATAACTAAAATTCCAAAATATATGCTAAAATCTAACTTAATACTAAGAAAGACAGCCAATATAGTCATGATCATGTGTAAGGTAAGTTTATCCAAAGAGAAGCAAAAATTAATAGGATAATTTTGAAAGTACTCAAATATTTTTAATATCCTCAAAGGTAAATGAAGGATATAGTATTTATTGAGAAGAATAAATAAATATAAAATAAAAACAGGGAGAAATGAAACAAGAACATGACTCAGAACTATTTCATTAGAAAGCTTACAATGAAAAATATAGTCATTGGATTTGAAAGCTCAGTAGACAAATTCTAAACTGGACAGTATCAAAGACAGTAAATTGTAAGATAATGAGAAAAAATTATCCAAATTATCTTTATGGCAGAGACTAGGTTGTCAGATGGAAAGAGCACCCTGAATACTAAGCAGAATAAATGAAGGTAAATCAGCCCTGAAACACATGGTTGTGGAAGCCAGGCGTGTTAAAGAATGGAAAGGACGCCTTAAAGCTACCGCAGAGCTTCCCACAGGGCAGCAGCAGTTAGGGTTGTATGGTGAACTGCCCAATGCCACAAGCAGAGGCCAGAATAAAGTGAGCAAGTGTCGTTAAAGGGTGTAAGGAAGTAACTGATTCTGTACCCAGATAAGCTTTAAGGGTGAATGGAAAATAAAGACAGATTTCAGCCACACTAGGACTGAAAGTTTATTATCTATAGACTTCATTGAAAGCACTATTACAGGCTGTACTTCAAAGAGAAGAGAAGTTTGCCTGTAGAGAAGCAGAATGCAAGAATCAGTGGTGGGCACTGAAACCCATATGTAAAGTTAGCCAACCGCTGACTTTTTGTTCTCTCAGTCCTGTCCGACTCTTTGTGACCCAATGGACTGCAGCATGCCAAGCTTCCCTGTCCTTCACCATCTCCCGAAGTTTGTTCAAACTCATGTTCATTGAGTCAGTGATGCCATCCAACCATCTCATCCTCTATTATCCCCTTCTCCTCCTGCCTTCAATCTTTCCCAGCAACAGGGTCTTTTCCAATGAGTTGGCTCTTCACATCAGATGGCCAAAGTATTGGAGTTTCAGCATCAGTTCTTCCAGTGAATATTCAGGATCGATCTCCTTTAGGATTGACTGGTTTGATCTCCTTGCTTTCCAAGAGACTCTTAAGAGTTTTCTTCAGCGCCACAGTTCTAAAGCATCAATTCTTCAGTGCTCAGACTTTTTTATTGTCCATCTCTCACATCCGTACATGACTACTGGAAAAACCATAGCTTCAACTGTATGGACCTTTGTAGGCAAAGTAATGTCTCTGTTTCTTAATACGTTGTCTAGGTTTGTCATAGCTTTTCTTCCAAAGAGCAAGCGTGTTTTAATTTCACGGCTGTGGTCACTGTCCACAGTGATTTTGGATCCCAAGAAAATAAAGTCTGTCATTGTTTCCATTTTTCCCCCATCTATTTGCCATGAAGTGATGAGACTGGATGCCATGATCTTCGTTTTTCAAATGTTGAGTTTTAAGCCAGATTTTTCACTCTCCTCTTTGACTTTCATCAAGGGGCTCTTTAATTCCTCTTCGCTTTCTGCCGTAAGGGTGGTATCATCTACATATCTGAGGTTATTGATATTTCTCCCTGCAATCTCGATTCCAGCTTGTGCTTCATCCAGCCCAGCATTTTACATGATTTACTCTACATATAAGTTAAATAAACAGGATGACAGTATACAACCTTGACATACTCCTTTCCCAATTTTGAACCAGTTTGTTGTTTCATGTCCGGTTCTAACTGTTGCTTCTTAACCTGCATGCAAATTTCTCAGGAGACAAGTCACGTAGCCTGGTATTCCCATCTCTGAAGAATTTTCCAGTTTGTTGTGATCTCTACAGTCAGAGGCCTTAGTGTAGTCAATGAAGCAGAGGTAGATGTTTTTCTGGAATTATCTTGCTTTTTCTATGATCCAGTGGATGTTGGCAATTTGATCCCTGGTTCCTCTGCCTTTTCTAAATCCAGCTTGTACATCTGGAAGTTCTCGGTTTACATGCTGTTGAAGCTAGCTTGAAGGATTTTGAGCATTACATTGCTAGAATGTAAAGTGAGTGCAGTCGTGCAGTAGTTTGAACATTATTTGGCATTGCCCTTTGAGATTGAAATGAAAACTGGCCTTTTTTGAGTACTGATTTTTTAAAAAACAATTTATGTTTTTTTTAAAAAAAACATGAAATTAAAAACCTAAGCAACTGTAACAAAACAGGGAAGAATGGGGTCAGCACCTTGCTGTTCAAGAAGTTAAAAGTGTATTAACCTCCTTTGATCTTGTTCAGGAGGTAAATAGCAGTATTTTATCTATTTTTATTGATTGATTGATTACAGTGGGTCTTCGTTATTGCGCACAGGTTTTCTGTAGTTGCGGTGAGCAAAGGCTATTCTCCACCTTGTCTTGTTACGGAGCAGGGCTGAAGAGAACGTGGGCTTCAGTAGTTGCAGCTCACAGGCTCTAGAGTGTGTACTCAGAAGGTGTGGCGCGCAGGCTTAGCTGCTCCTCCGCGGCGTGCTGGGATCTCCCACACGCTAGAACCCATGTCTCCTGTATTGGCAGGTGTTTCTTACCCATGGGCCACTTTATCCCTTGGACACTGTTTTTACTTTCCTTTTTTCTTGTCCCGTAAATGTTGATTTGTTGCTGGACATTGTTCTTAAAGCAATACAGGTGGAGGTAAATTGTACGGAAATAAATATACCTTTTTGTCTGCTAGATCAGGATATAAACTTTTCCATCAGAGTCCAGATAGTAAATATTTTTTATTTGGTAGGCCATGCAGTCTTAGATGTGAAGTATATTTTACCTAATAATAATATAGCCATTCCTACTTTATTTTGATTAATAGTTCATGTTATATCTTTTTCCATTCTTTTACCTTCAATCTAACTTTATTTAAAGTGAGTTACATTTGAAGTTTCTTGTAGATAGCATAGAGTTTCTTCATGTATTTTTTATCCAGTTGTTCAGATTTTAATTATTGAAATCTCTCTGTATGGATTTGCTCTAGACACTTTACATACATAACTTACATAACTTGCCACATCTCGTAGTGTTGACATTGTCCCAGTTCAAATGAGAGGTAGAAAGTATCCTCTCTTTAAATTCCTTTGCTCTCCCTGGTTTATAATGTAATTGTCTTCGGTATTCCTTTGCATCCATTGAGAACCACATCAGTGTTACAATTTTTGCCCGAACTGTCAAACATAATTTAGAAAACTCAAAAGAAGAAGGAAAGTGTCATATTCACCTATGTTTTTTCCTTCCATTGTTCTTTCAAGAGATGTGTTGATTACTTACTTTGAATTTTTCTCTTATTAACTATTTCGTGTTCAGATTCCCAAAGACTATTAACTCTCAGGAAACAGAAACAAAGCATTAGGCTGTTTATCTGTAAATATGAACGTTGAAATGACAGTGCCAAAAAGTGAGGTCATATTCTGAATTAGAAACTCTTCTTGGAATTGATAAGACCCTACCACCACTTTATATTGTGCAAGTTTAGTGATTTAGGGTGGTACGTTGATAAGAGTACAAATTAGGATCTATTGATCAAAACTCCAAATTTTCTTCTAAATTGGCAATTATAATTTATTAATGTGAAATTTATGATTATCACCATATTTAGTTCAAAAGTATAACTCAAATCCTTTAGTAACTGATAAACTTAATTCTAAAAATTCTTGACAAAAATAATCTTAAACAGTTCTTGTGCATGATCATTCCAGTGCTGTTATAATTGTAAAGCAGGTGCCCTCATTCTAATTAATTCTGTGTCAAGGAGGAAAACACTGACTCTTATGGGGATTTTCTTTCTTTATCAGGCACAAGACCTAAATGTCATTGAAGAAGTGATTCGAATGATGTTAGAGATCATCAACTCTTGCCTGACAAATTCTCTTCATCACAATCCAAACTTGGTGTATGCACTTCTTTACAAACGAGATCTCTTTGAACAATTTCGAACTCATCCTTCATTTCAGGATATCATGCAAAATATTGATCTGGTAAGTGTAAATGGAGATTTTTATTATGATTCTTTTTTAAACATAAAAGTAGAGAAAGTTTAACAAAACTTGATTTAAAAAAAAACCTACAATAGTCTCTTGAACGTTAATGGTATTTGCCATCTATTCTAACAATTGTCACTTTCCACATGTGTGTGTATGTATTATATGCACATGTATGTACATGCACATATGTCTTTAGGAGAATTGAGATCATATTTTATATCTTAATAGTTCTGGATTCTACCATTTTTACTTAACACATTTTCTTGTGATATTAATTCTTTGAAAATTTCACATTTTAATAACTATAACTTCTATTTCATGGATCACAGTCTTGTCATGGCATGTCAGAGGGGCTTGCATAACTCAGTGAAGCTATGAGCCATGCTGTGCCAGGCCACCCAAGACAGACAGGTCATAGTAGAGAGTTCTGACAAAACGCGGTCCACTGGAGGAGGAAATGGCAACCCACTCCAGTATTCTTGCTGGAGAAACCCATGGAGATATGAAAGGGCAAGAAGATTTGACACCAGAAGTTGAGCCCTGCAGGTCGGAAGGTGTCCAGTGTGCTACTGGGGTAGAGTGGAGGGCAATTACTAACAGCTTCAGAAAGAAGGAAGCAGCTGGACCAAAGTGGAAACGACCCTCAGTTGTAGATGTGTCTGATGGGGGAAGTAAAGTCCAATGCTGTAAAGAATAGTATTTCTTAGAAACCTGAAATGTTAGGTTCATGAATCAAGGTAAATTGGATGTGATCAAGCAGGAGATAGCAAGAATGGACATTGACGTCTTAGGAATCAGTGAACTAAAATGGATGGGAATGCGTGAATTTAATTCAAATAACTGTTATATCTCCTACTGTGGGCAAGAATCCCTTAGAAGAAATGGAGTAGCCCTCATAGTCAACAAAAGAGTGAAATGCAGTACTTGGGTGCAACCTCAAAAACAATAGAATGATCTCAGTTCATTTCCAAGGCAAACCATTCAACGTCACAGTAATCCAAGTCTGTGCCCCAACCACTGATGCTGAAGAAGCTGAAACTGACTGGTTCTGTGAAGACCTACAACAATTTTAGAAGTAACACCAAAAATATATGTCCTTTTCATCATAGAGGATCGCAATGCAAAAGTAGGAAGTCAAGAGATGCCTGAGATACAGGCAAGTTTGGCCTTAGGGTACAAAATGAAGCAAGGCAAAGGCCAGCAGAGTTTTGTCAGGTGAACACACTGGTCATAGCAAACACACTTTGCCATCAACCCAAGAGAAAACTCTACATGTGGACATGACCAGATGATCAATACCGAAATCAGATTGATTATACTTTGCAGCCAAAGATGGAGAAGCTCTATGCAGTCAGCAAAATAAGACCTAGAGCTGAGTGTGGCTGAGATCATGAGCTCCTTATTGAAAAATTCAGGTTTAAATTGAACAAAGGAGGGAAAACCACTAGGCCATTCAGGTATGACCTAAATCAAATCCTTTATGATTATATAGTGGAGATGATGAGTAGATTTAAGGGATTAGATCTGGTAGACAAAGTGTCTGAAGAACTACAGTGTTATGGAGATTTATAACATTGTATGGGAACCAGTGACCAAAACTGTCTCAAGGGAAAAGAAATGCAAGAAGGCAAAGTGATTGTCTAAGGAAGCTTTACAGTTTAGGAAAGAAGGTAAGCAAAAGGCAAAGGAGAAAGGAAAAGATAATACCAACTGAATGCAGAGTTCCAGAGAATAAAAAGGAGAGATAAGAAAGCCTTGTTTAGTGAACAGTGCAAAGAAGTAGAGGAAAACAATAGAATGGGAAACACTAGAAATCTCTTCAAGAAAATTGGAGTTATCAAGAGATATTTCATGCAAGGATGGACATGACAAAGGACAGAAATGGTAAGGACCTAACAGAAACAGAAGAGATTAAGAAGAAGTGGCAGGAGTACACATTAGAACTATACAAAAAACGTCTCACTGACCTGGTTAACCACGTTGGTGTGGTCACTCCCCTGGAGCTGGACATCCTGGAATGTGAAGTCAAGTGGGCCATAAGTGGCAAAATTCCAACTGAGCCATTTCAAATCCTAAAAGATGATGCCATTAAAATCAATATGTCAGCAAGTTAGGAGAACTCAGCAGTGGCCACAGGATTGGAAAAGATCTATTTTCATTCCAATCCCAAAGAAGGGCAATGCCAAAGAATGTTCAAACTCCCGTGCACTTGTGCTCATTTCACATGCTAGCAAGGTAATGCTCAAAATCCTTCAGTTTGCTTCAGCAGTATGTGAACCGGGAACTTCCAGATGTACAATATGGATTTAGAGAAGACAGAGGAACCAGAGATCAAATTGCCAACATTCATTGGATCATGGAGAAAACAAGGGAGTTCCAGAAAAACATCTACTTCTGCTTCATTGACTACCCTGAAGCCTCTATGTGAATCATAACAAATTGTGGAAAATTCTTAAAGAGTTGGAAATACCAGACCGCCTTACCTGTCTCCTGAGAAACTTGTATGTGGGTCAAGAAGCACCAGTTAGAACTAGACATGGACCAATTGAATGGTTCAGAATTGGGAAAAGAGTATGACAAGACCGTATATTGTCATCCTGCCTATTGAACTTCTATGCTGAGTACAACTTGTGAAATGCGGAGCTGGATGAATCACAAGCTGGAATCAAGGTTGCCAGGAGAAATATCAACAACCTCAGATTTGCAGTTGATACCACTCTAATGGCAGAAAGCAAAGAGAAACTAAAGAGCCTCTTGATGAGAGTGAAAGAGGAGAGTGAAAAACCTGGCTTAAAACTCAACATTCAAAAAACTAAGATTATGGCACCTGGTCCTATCTCTTCATGGCAAATAGATGGGGGGAAGGTAGAGACAGTGACAGATTTAATTTTCTTGGGCTCCAAAATCACTGTGGACAGTGTCCACAGTCATGAAGTTAAAAGACACTTGCTCTTTGGAAGGAAAGCTATGACAAACCTAGACAGTATATCAGTTTGCTGACAGAGGTCCTTGTAGTCAAAGCTGTGGTTTTTCTGATAGTCATGTACAGATGTGAGAGTTGGACCATAAAGAAGTCTGAGCACAGAAGAATTGATGCTTTCAAATTGTGATGCTGGAGATAACTCGAGAGTCCTTTGGACTGTGAGGAGATCAAACCAGTCTATCCTAAAGGAGATGAACCCTGAATACTCGTTGGAAGGACTGTTACTGAAGCTGAAGTTACAATACTTTGGCCACCTGATGAGAAGAGACGACTCTTTGGAAAAGACCCTGATGCCAGAAAGCAGAAGGAGAAGGGGGCAGTTGAGAGAGAGATGGTTGGATAGTATCACCACTCAATGGACATAAATATGAGCAAACTCTGGGAGATTGTGGAAGACAGAGGAGGATGCTACAGTTCACGAGGTCACAAAGAGTCAGACACAATTTAGCGACCAAACAACATTAACCTATATTATGGAGATCCTAAAATATGTTAACCCTTACCCCATTATTGCTTATTTGATTGTTTCTAATATTTTGTAATTAACTGATAATTAACAGCTTCTAAATAAAGTATAGCTCACCTTTTTTAGTTCTGCTGTTGGTATAGTCTTAAAACTGGAATTTCCTGTCAGAGGTGTCTGTAGTTTCAAGATTCACCCCATGTCAAATTGCTGTCTGGATGTTGTACAACTAATGTATCTGTGCATCATCTCATACGTCTACAAGTGAGCTATGAGAGGGTCTACCTCACTATATTTTTATAGCTTTGAGTATTATATTTATTTTAGCCTTTGCTATTTTGTATTAAAATGTTATTGTTGTTTTTAATTTTTATTTCTTTCATAATTAGTGTGATTGAACATTTTTCACAGTTCTGTGAACCTTCCCTTCCTGTTCTTTTTAAAAGACTTTTCTGCTAAGCCTTCTATTGCTATATTAATGTATCCCAGTTTGATTTGATTCCACAGATATTTGTTGTATAGCTCATCAGGTTCACAGTTGCTATACACAAGAGGAAGCTGAAGAGCTACCATTCCTATCCTTGTTTTACTTATATTTGTTGTTGTTCAGTCATCCAATCATGTCCGACTCTTTGCAGCCCCATGAACTGCAGCATGCCAGGCCTGCCTGTCCCTCACCATCTCCCGAAGTTTGCCCAAGTTCATGTTTGTTGAATCGGTGATGTCATCCAGCCATCTCATTCTCTGATGCCCTCTTCTCCTTCTGCCCTCAATCTCTCTCAGCACTGGGGACTTTTCCAATAAGTTAGATATTTGCATATCATTTACTTAAATTTGGGAAGATTTTAAGTAATTATTGCACAAGTATAAGTACATACAGTTATTTCCATCATGACTGAGCACAGGTGCATACCTTCCTCCAGGATGTGCACCTCACAGTGAAATTGCTGCACAACACATACCATTTCCTTTGTTATGTGTGCGCTCTGCTAAGTTGTTTCAGTCGTGTCCGACTCCATGCAAGCCTGTGGATTGTAGCCCACCCAGTCTCTGTCCTTGGGATACTGCAGGCAAGAATACTGAAGTGGACTGCCATTCCCCTCTCCAGGGGATCTTCCCAACTCAGAGATCAAACTGGCATCTGTTATATTTAACCTGCATTAGCAGGCGATTTCTTTACCACTAGTGCTACCTGGGATGCTGCCATCTTACTCTTTGACTGGTGGTATGTAGAATTCCTGTTACTTCACAACCTCGTGAACCTTAGTTTTGTCAGTTTTGTAATAGCACTTCATTGTGGTTTTCATTTGGGTTTCCTCTTGTGATGCCTAGGCAACTGTTTTGCCAGTTTTTCTAAGTTATTTATCTTTGTGTAGATTCTTTTATTTGTTCTAGTTATGTTGTTAGACCTTTCTTCACTATGTTTCACAAATATCCAGTCACTAACACAGATACAAACTTTCTGACATAACTTTAAAACAATCCTCTCAGAATAGTCAGACATCCAGTTCTCAGTCCTATTCTTTTCTTGGAGAACTGCTTCCAGCCCCAGCCAGGTTGGACTCTGGTTCTCCTGCCCAAGTGCAGAACCTTCTGAGAATTTCCCTCAGCTGTCCCCTTGGTTGATCTTGGGTCCTGTGAAGTCCTCTTTCTTGGTTTACTGCTTCAAATTGATAGAGCTTACACTACTGTAGCTTTTTGGGAAAAGGGTATATGTGAGATAGGTTTTTAATTTTTTTAGTTTCTAATGTCTGAAAAAAAAATTTTTTTTAATATATGACTGTTGTCTTGGGAAGCTTTGGACACCTCTCTATTATTGTGTCCTGAAACTTCATGATTTGCTGTGCCATGGTCGGTTGTATTTGGCGCTTAGAGGGTCCTTTGAGTCTAGAGACTCATGCTCAGGGCTTTCAAATACTCATTTAATTATTTCTTCCTGGTTGTTTCTCTGTCTCCTGCTGTTTCCTCTCTTTGAAACTTTTATGAGAAAGATGGCCATTTCCTTTCAAGCCCCTTCATGTCAGTATCACTGTGTTATTTCTTAGACCCAGTTTCCTCATATTAAGAGTCTTCCAAGCTCCTGCCTGGGATCTGTGCCTCCTTCTGTGAGGGTTTTAAAAGCTGAGTTAGAGACTGCATAATATTGGGGGTGGGGAAAAGAGGGTAAGAGTGACCTGTAAGGTGTAAACTTCCTGGCTTCTTCCAGGATAACAGCAATACATAGATGGACGCATGGACTCTGATCACATTTAAGATATTTAAGAACAGTTCTCTCCATTCGCATAAGCCAAGTAGGTTAATTTTTGCTCATCCCAGTAGAGTCTTGTATGCTGTTAGGTACTTAATTGAAACCAGCTTTGAACTATAACCAAGCTCCCATTCGAAACTCTTAACACATAAGTTCTGTGAGTTGCTAAATACTCTGGAATCCACACAATTAGGCTGTGAGTTTAGTTGAGTTTAACTACCACTATGTATACTCTTGCAGCTCTGTTCATTGATTTACTCCATATCACTACTGTGTAATGATTGCTGGTAAACAGAAATAAAAACTAAAACTCTTCACTGTCAGTTTAGTTAGTGTTTTCATGGACTTGCCTTAAGCTGCCTCAACTATATACCTAACAATTGCAGCTATAGCAAGTTATTTTGCCATTCATACCCTTGTCATTTTCCTGAACTACTATCAGTATTGTTTAGATTTCATTAACAAAACTGGGGCAGCTGAGTACCATCGTCATCTTTGAAGTTAGAGTAAAGCAGAAACATCATTTCAGATGAGCATGGTTGTATCTTAAAGTTAGACTTGACATTTAAGGTCTGTAATTAAATTCTCACCATTATGAATAGGTATGTAGATACACTGATATTTAGGATATGTAATAGCATCCTCAGGCCACTTCTCAAATATTTCTTCTCTGGCCCCATGTCCTTCTTGTTAAGTCTGGGTTTAACCAGAAGAGCATCTCCTTTTAAAATTGACAAGTATTGTTAATAAGATCATGAAACAAATGGTTGGCCACGAGACATCCGTCGCAGCTTATTCCTACCTTTTTCTGTTGGCTAGATTCTTTTTGACAACTGGGTGGTCTAGTTTACAGTCCAAGAATGCATGTTAGTGTCTGCTTTGATGAGAAAACCCAAGCACCTAGAGACCTTTACCTCCATGGAAAAAGTAGAGTCTACGGAGAGAGTCTCTGGAAAGTGCAGTCCTTCTCCGATCCCAGTTCTCAAAGAAACTATCCAGAAAGGAGAGTTTCTGGGTAGGAAAAGCAGAGCCTTTCTTACTTCTCCTAATAGTGTATTGCTCATGACATTTGGTTGTAAGTTGAGTCTGGGCTAGAAGGACTATAGCTTTGGGCTTCCCTGAGTGGAAAAAAGCTCACAGCAAGGCATGTGCTTTTCAGGGACCGTGAGTGTCACAAGGGGCGTTGGTTTCTGTTTGGCATCTGGCTTCTCAGCTCGGGCGGCTGTTGGATCTGCCCGCTGCAGTCTGTCTCTCTCACGCCGGCGCTATCATTGAAGGGTCCAAAGACTAACCCTGAGGCTACCATGAGCACTCCCAGCAAAAACAAAAGCCTGTGACTGTGCTGTGCCCATTCTCTGTTTCTTCACCTTGTATCCTTTTAAATTAATCTGATGCGAAGTGTGGCCTGTTATACTTTTTTTATTTTAAAAACATTTTATTAGAAAAAAATTTCAAGTGTATGCAAAGTAAACAGAATGGCTGTTGTACTCTTGGGTCTCTTGATGTCTAACTGGCTCTACGAATATCACCTAGGAAAGGGCAATGCAGTACTAAAATAATATATTCTTAGAGTACTTATCAATGTATCTCTTTCAAGTTCCAGGGTGGAGAATATCCTGCTTTTTCCAAGATTTATCCAGATCTTTGAATTATAGAACTGTCCAATATATCCTTTTTTAACTTCCATATTTCTAACCTGGGTCACCCTAATTGTTTCAGTCTGCCCTATAGCAAACTCCTCCCCTTTCTATCATAACTTTTACCTTTCACTGTACCTCTCTGATTTCAGTTTCTTTCTTCTTTCCTTCCTATCTTTTTTCTCCTTTTATCCTTTCCTTCCTTCCATCCTCCCTCCCTTCCTCACTCCCTCCCTCTCCCCTCTTTCCACTCTTGTTTTCTTCCTCTGGATGGTCACTTGAATTGTGTACAATATGTGTCAGATAAACTATATCTGTGGTGTATTGGAAGGAAGTGTTTCCCCTTTAATTACCAATACCTCTTTTCATAATAACCCATTTTTTTCTCTTTCTTTCTGCTAAAAGACTAACTCAAAATTTATTTTTTCCTATGTTCATAACTGTAATCAGTGATGGATGATCATGTTTTAACACATTGTTTGAATTATTTAGTGTTAAATGTTTAAACCACATCAAAAACTATTTGTTCCTTTTCTATTAATCATTAGTACTGCTAGCTTTATAGCATGCTTGCTGAGCATTTGCATGTATTATGTCTCTTAATTTTCATTAAAAAACAAACTTGTGAGGTATATTTCATTTTAATTTTCAATTGCAGATAAAGAAGCCAGCTTAGAAAGATTTAAGTTGCTCATGATCACACATTCAGAAAGTGATAAAGCTAGAACTGAAACCAAGGCAGTTTGATTAAAAAAAAAAAAACCTTGTTTGTAATCATCTTGCCTGATTACTATCGCCATTCACTAAATGTTCCTCCAGTTTCTCATTGATTTGCCTATTCACTACCTGAAAAGGTTTGAAAACAAACCTGGAAATTTACTTTTCTCCTCCTAACTTCCAGTGATGTCAAGTCAGTCTTTACTCCATGAGTAAAGTAACCTGCTATTGACACTTTAAAAATAACCCTGAAGGACCATATTTTTCTTGAAAGGACATACAAGAACTATGCAAAGGACTTTACATCCATTTGAAACTTAGTCTCCTTTGGAAGAAGCAAAAAGCAGAGTCAAGAAATAGAAGAAATAGGACCCTCACTGTTTTTCTCACAGTATATAAACAAGTAGAAATAAAAGTGGAGTGTTAAACTAGATTTGTATCCTGCCCTTGTCACCAGAATGGACTGCTTATTGACACTGCAGCTGTATTCAGTGAAAAATGCAACTTCAGGGTAAACATTTGGCTGTGTGCTATTGTGCACTTCTTAAAACTAGATAAATATATGCTTAAACATTTTTTGCGTCTCTATTAAGTGCTGGGAATAAGACTTAAGTACCTTTACATATATTACCCTTTTAATCCTCTTAAACCAGTAAACTGGTTATTATGATCTCACTTTACAAATAAGGAAACAAACAGGCTGCGAGAAGGCTTCCTAGGTGATTTTTAACACAGATCTCCACCTAAGAGTCATCCTCTTAGGGAATTCCCTGGTCAGTGGCTGGGACTCAGCACTTTCACTGCCAGGCCTCAGGTTCAATCCCGAGTTGAGGAATTAAGATTCTGCAAGCCACACAGCACAGCCAAAAATAAATAAATAGTAGAATCATCCTCTTAAATAATGATCACATGTTTGCCTAGAGCTTTTCACCGAGGGTTATTTGCATATGCCTATCTCGTTTGACCTGTAAATTATCCTCATGAGGGAGGCAGAGCAAGCCTTCAGAAGTGAAATTGTTGGTTCAGGGTCACTTAGCTAGTAAATCACTCAGCCTTTAACCCAGGTCTTTTCATTATAAACTCCATATTTTCAGCATTCACTTGGATAAACCTAAATAAGATTCCAAATAAGCAGATTTTACAACTTTTTGTTGAATACTGTCATCCAGAATAGTGTTGGGCATGCTGGAAATTCATTCAAAATCATTTTAACCTGTTTTTACATATTTTGAAAAGATTGCCATGATAAAGATATAAATAACTTTTTGCCTCTTTCAGCACTTTACCTTCTCCTGCCCTCGCCTAAATGCTCCTGAAATCTTGGCTTAAGCAAACCTTTGCTATTTCTTCTTTTGTGGAGTTAACCTTGAAAAATATTGGTAGAGGAGACTGTGAATCTACTGTTATTTTTAGCTGACAGGGAGTTGAGAGTTGATATTTTTTATTAAGACGTTAAGCAATAGTGTATGTCTGAGCCTGGAGTGACTACTTTGGAGTACTTTTAACTTCTGCAGAAGGAGCTATACATGTGTGTTTCAGGTAGCCAAATTATTATTAGCAACTAGCACATAGCCTCTGCATCTAACTCATAAGGTGATATGATCTGACTGAATTCAAGCAACAGGACAAGATTGAAATACCACACCAAACTGGAGAGTGCGTGAAAGAAATGTCATGGCTGACTCTAAGTAGAGGACAGAGACAGTGAACAACAATAGTTTTGTGATATGATAAAGGCAAGAACTATTTTTGTCTCTGGACAGTGTAAAATTTATACTAGATTTTCTGTATTTCCAGACCTGGAAATACAGAAAACCTGGTTGCCTTAGCACAGTCAGTTGCCTGTATAACAGTTCCATGAATGTTAAACAAGGTTAAATGAGAATTCTTTATTTTCTTCCAAAAAAAAAAAATCAAACACAAAATGAACCAACTTTTTCTTCTGCAGTCTTCCTTAGCTCTGTAAATGACATCAATGTCTACGAGTTGCTATGCCCAAAAAAAGAGAGGAATAATGAGTACTATTTGGAATAGGGTTGTGAAATTACAGATCTAAAGAGTGAAGTCAGAGAGGACCTCTCTGAGAAGGTACATTTGAGCTCAGACTTGAAAAAAGTAGAGAATGAGTTGTACAGATACCTGGAATCAGTTTGGGGGAAGGTTAGGAGCATGTCTTTGTTTCCCTCTAGAACAAAAGGGAGACATGTTTACTGACCATTATAAGAGTTAATGTTCCCTAAGCTCAGAGTTCTCGTCCTATAATATAACCCACTGCATCTGCAGGGGTCATCTGTTCATCTTGAAATCACCTTGTGCAGCCCCACTAACACCAATGGACAGATCATTCAGACAGAAAATCAGTAAGGAAACATTGGCCTTAGATGGCATTTTAGACCAAATGGACTTAATAGATTACATAGAGAATATTTTTTTCCAAAAGCAGCAGAATATTCTTTTCTAGAGCACATTGTACAGTCTCCAGGATAGACAGCATGCTACGTCACAAAACAACTGTAAGCAAATTTAAGAAAACTGAAACCATATCAAGCATCTTCTCCAACCAGAGTACTGTGAGACTGCAAATCAACCAGAAGGAAAAAATTGCAATAAACACATGGAGGCTAAACAATATGCTGCTAAACAACCAAAGAGTCACTGAAGAAATCAAAAGAGGAAACTTTTTTAAATCCTGGAAACAAATGAAAATGGAAATGATCCCATGACCTATGATCCAAAATCTATGGGATACAGCAAAAACAATTCTAAGAGGGTAATTTCTAACAATACAAGCCTATTTCAGGAAACAGGAAAATTCTCAAGTAAGTAACTGAAATAGAGACTGAAAAAAAAAAATAAAAAAGATTAGTGGAACTGAGAGTTGATTCATTGAAATGATAAACAAAATTGGTGAACCTTTACCCAGATTTAGCCCCAAAAAAAGAGGACCCATATCAGTTAAATCAGAAACAAAGACGTTTCAACTGATACCGCAGAAATACAAAGGATCATAAGAGATTGCTGTAAACAAACTGTATGCCAGTAAAATGTACAACTTAGAAATGGACAAATTCTTCGAAATGCACACTCTCCCATAACTGAGCCATAAAGAAATAGCAAATATGAGCAGACCAGTTACAAGTAATGAAATTGAATCAGTAATTTTAAAACCCTCAACAAGCAAAAATCCAAACCAAATTATTTCATGGGTGAAATCTACCAAATACTTAGAAAAGAATTAATATCTGTTTTTCTCAAGCTATTTCAAAAATTGCAGAATAAGCTCTTCTGAACTTACTCTGTGAGGCAGCATCATCCTGATACCAACACCAGACAAAAACATCACAAAAAAAGAAAATTACCAGCCAACATCACTGATGAACATAGATGCAAAAATCTTCAACAAAATATTACCAGGCTGACTGCAACAATACATTAAAAGGGTCATGCACCATAGTTACATAGGATTTATCCCAGGGTGCAAGGATAGTTCAAAATCTGCCAATCAATGTGATATGCAACTTTAAAAACAAATTGAAGAATAAAAATCATATGATTATCTCAATAGATGCCGAAAACTCTTGACAAATTCACCATCCACTTATGATTAAAAATTCTCCACACAGTAGGTATGGAAGGAACATACCTCACATAGTAAAGGCAGTATATGACAGGTCCATACCTGATATTTATAGATCAGGAAACTCAGGTATGGAGACCTTAAATAACTTGCCTTAGTTTATAAGGAAAGTTGGGATTTACCCAAGCTATCTGACACCTGCTAAGTGCTCCTAGCCACTCCACAGTTCTACATCTGGAAGAAGTTGAGTGTCACATTGTTAGTAAGCATCACAGGCAGGACCCAAACTAGGCCTCTGACTTTTGAGAAGTCTGTAGTTTATGCTACCATGACGTTTAAATCCATTTCACTGTACCTGTTTGATCTGTGTCTGGTCCCCCAGTTACATTGAATCTTTGTCTTCTTTACACATTGCATCTGTCTTAAAGACACAAAATATCATCTATTTCCTTATAAATTCTCTGAATCTCTCTTCCACTGAATAAGTTGTCAAGGGATCATCAACATATTGATTAAAACACAAAAACTTGAGGTACAACCAAAAATCAAAAAAAATGTTTTCACTGAATTTACTTCTTTTACACGTACAAAATGTCCATTTAAAAGTAAAAAGACAGTTTTGATTTATCAAAATCAATTTCAGTACCTGCTGTGACTAAACTCTGAATGAAATTTTATCCCAAAATTCCCCTAAAGAGCTTAAAATCTGACTTGGAAAAAACAAGAGCCATAGGCACATGTTGAAAACCAACCTGTCATGGACAAAATAAGCAACTTGCAAAGGAGCTGGTGCCAGCAAACTGCCTGAGATAAAGAGACGATTTATTTGGAATCAACAGCAGTGTAGCCAGGCATTGGCTGCCTTTGTTTTCACTCACTGCCACCATCTTTCAAGGCACAAGCTTGTTAAGGTTCTGGCTCTAGCTGGTTCTCTGCTTTTCAGAATAAATCCGTTTCAGTGGCATTTATGTCATATCATGCACCTTCCCCACTAGAATGGTTAGGAGAAAACTTATTGTGCATTTGAACAATTAGTATTTAGGAGAATAATCCTGAAAGAAAATTTAGAAAACAATTTGGAAATAATTCTTAGTAACTTAAAATATCTTACCTATAAAATAGAAAGCATGTAAATCGAAATACTCAACTTTTTAAACAACATAAATTTTTATATTTTGCAGGCATCTCTATAAACACTTGTGTATAGTGTATAGTATAGCTCTTAAATAAAAAGTGACCCATGGTCATCTTGATTTATTAATATTGTTGTTTGTAAGTGATTTCCTAAGAAATGATGATATTCTTTTAGTTTTTAATGACAAGTGTTAGGAGACGGTGTTATTTCCAGAATGTTACTATCTTAGCATCTTGCTACATAGTTCAGGCTATGCTGTGACATGAAACCAAAAAAAAAAAATTATAGCTTGCTGTTGATTTTCCCTGATAATCAGAGATGAGTATTGTGGATAAATTAAATTGATAAATAATCCCCAAAACATCATTTTAGCCATTAGTTTCAAATTCCTTTCTTCCTAAGACTTGTTTTTACAGTTACTGTTAAGCCTCAATATTAACAGATTTTAAACTTTGGCTTTCTCTTCCTACCTTCTGATGAATGCTTCTCTCTAAATGAAATATAAATGCAAGGTGGGGTAGCACAAGAAAGTGCAATTCAGGAACCTACTTAATCCACAGAATGGATAATCAACCCTGAATATTCAGGGGATTGGCTGTGATTTAGCCATCAAACCCTTTATAGAGGACTGATTTAGGAGAGCGGGTGAGTTAAAAGCCAGGTCACTCTAAGAAATGGAACAATGATCCTTTGACTACCATGTGAGAAAGGCATCTACTGAAAATATATCTCATGTATCTACTTGTTTAAAAAAATAACACTTTGCATTCCAGGTGATCACCTTCTTTAGCTCAAGGTTGCTACAAGCTGGAGCTGAGCTGTCAGTGGAACGAGTCCTGGAAATCATCAAGCAAGGGGTTGTCGCGCTGCCCAAGGACAGGCTGAAGGTAGGACTGGGAGAAGAAACATACTGTTGTTATCTATTGATGTAAATGTTATTGTCTGAGTAGGGTGTATTCAGAATCATACTACTTACCCAGCACTTGTGCTGGGAAATGTTCTCTAAATACTGCCTACTCTCCTCTACAATGACATGCAGAGCTGTTACAAAAGATTCTGATAGTTTTCCAAAAGAAGTCGCAAAAGAACTGTCTTCACCACTGCATACATATCCAGTAACCACTGCATAATACTATAAGTAATTCAAATACTGTGAATAAAGGAGCACTTTATTTTTTAAACCACTGAAATAAATTCAGTCTTGTGTGTATCATCAAAATTTGATCAATAGATGGTGTGGTGGTGATAGTGATGATGATCTGTTAACTGCAGCAGTAGCTAGTACTTACACAGTGTTTACTTAGTGCTTTTGGGGGGTCTAAATGTAAATTACTTAACCTATCTTTGTATCCTCATCTGAAAATTGGGATGATAACACTACTTACCCTCAAAGGGCTGTTGTGAGGATTGGTCAGTTAATATATAAGACACTTAAGAAATTAATGAACTAGGAGATCATACGCCAGCCTTTGGCTCCCAAGTCCATACTTGTAATCACCACACTATTTCCCATGTACCTGGGTGTAGCTACAGAAAGAGGAGTATTTTGTGGAAGAGGTAGGGGAAAAACAGTGTTTAGAGGAAACATTTAAATCTATGCACTAAATGTGTTCCTGTGGCAATCTCATGATATAAAACTCATACTTCAAGACTAATTTTCCCACAGGAAAAGATGTAAAGGAGATATTTGGGGAGAAATGTGTGAATGTATGGCATTGTTGCCTATTTTTACCTTAGTACTTCTTTTAATTTTTTCTTTCATTACCTCCCCCCCCTCCCTTTTTTTGGAGTGCTCATTCCTAAATGAACAACACACAGGGTGTCATAGTGAATGTTTGGCCTTCTTCATAATATTTTATCACAACTGACTTCTTTGCAAAGTTACTGTTTGGGGGTTGCGCTTTGCAGCACTATCACTGGCACTGCTGCTTAATGAACATTGTAGGATATGAAAATATTTTCAGTTATAATAACAGAGTTTGTCAAGCAACAGCGCATTAGTCATAATCACTTGCAGAAGTTCCACTGTACGCAGACAGCCTTGCGGCTCACACAGTGCTGAGCAGAGGGCGGGGGGTGGTCTGCTCCTCAGCTAAAATGGCACCACCATGTGGCAACAACATAAAACCTGATCACAGTTCACCAGACCCTCCAGCTCTGACGGCTCTCTTTTCCTGACAAGTCCGTATGTGTAGAGAATTCATATTATTTCCTCTCTTACCTGAAGTAAGATATCTGAGGTCTCTCAGATTTTTTCTCACCTTTTCGAATTTATTTGAACTATGCCATGTTACAGGGCATGATGATTAGAGTGGCAACTCACAGGAAGCGATGGATCGTAGTGTTCAGGAAAGTCAAGAAAGAGGTATAACAATCAAGAGACTGTAAGGATAATGCAGAGGAGTAGAGGGAAGGGGGATTTGAATGAGATCAAAGAACCAGTGAAGTAGAAGTGATGGAAATTGTGATTAGAGAGCAGTATATTTAGACTGAAGGTGTTCACAAGGAGAAGATCTCCATGACAACATGGTCTGGATTCAGCCATGAATGGGGGACTGAAACAATGCGGATGTGAACAGAAGTCAGTGTGATTGAGCCAGTTAATGGATTGGAAGTCAACCATGGGCCATACACATGGGCATCATAGTCAACCCAGGATGATAAGGCATCGGGGGAAATAAAGACAGCCAAACACTACAGTAAATGGGAGAGCAGCCTAGGAATCAGCGTGCTACAGGTAAAAGGAAGAGAAGTTTACATTGGCCTCATATGAACAGAGCTTTGTACTTAAGGGTAGAGGAACAACAACCAAGGAACAGCAGTGAAAACAAGGCACCAGCTGCACCTCCAGGCCCTGAAGACTGGGGAGTGTGAAAAACCATCAGCTTCTACTTCCAGAGGCTCCAGGGGTTTGGGAGTCCTGAGGGGCAAACCAGGTTCTTGTTAAAGAGATGAGCAGGAGAGCCAGAAGATCCAGTGCAGGGACTGAGAATGTCGCGGGACGTAATAACCATGAAGTCGGGGTTTGAAAAGGCGGCGTGGGGCATAGGAGGCAGAGAAGTAACAGGAGGTTGGATCATGGGAGAGAAAGCCCAGAGCAGGGTGGGAATGAGAGTTCAGGAGAAGGGGGCGATGACCAGTGACGAGGACGTGTGACCTTAGGTTAAAGCTTGCCACAGGTTCCATCGACCCTGAATAAGCCTTTATCAAGCATCTGCTCTGTGACAGCTGTTGCTCTCAAGTGCCTGAGTGCAGAGTGAGCAAAAATCCCTGCCCTTTCAGGGCTTGTAGTTTAGCAGGCGGAAACAGACAACAAATAATCAGCATGATGTAATAAATAACAAAATGATCTAGAGTGGTAGATGCTCTGGAAAATAAAGAAATGATCGCACAAACTTAAGAGGTTTTGGGAGTGCCAGTGAGGATGTGGTGGGAGAAAGTTGTAGAATTAACAGAATGGTGTGGCCAACCTATAACCAAAAAAAAGAAGGTGAACAAATTAAATGTGCTGGCTCAGAGTAGAGTGCTAAGCAGTGCCTGAAAAGGCCCAGAGCCAGGAGGATGCCAGGCATGTTGAAGAAACAATGAGAAGAATAAAGCAGCTAGACCTGTGTGGACAAGGGGAGAGGAGCACAAGGTAAGCAGAGACGATAAGGGGTGGGGCAGGATAGTGGAATGGGGAGCCAGGGAAAGATTTTGAGAAGAGGAGAGGCATGGTGGGGTTCTGATTCTAGTAGAATCGCTCTGGTTGATGTGTTGAGAGTAGATTTTAGTACGAATGTGAGAGCAGAGGGATCAGGTAAATTATTGCTTGACTTGGACCATGATGGAAAGGTGGAAGTGCTAACAGTTTGTCCAAGTAGTTGTCTGGCTGGCAGAGGAGTGCGCTTAGGTCTTTTAGGAGATAGTTAGGGTCTGCGTCAGACTTCCCAGCTGGTGCCAGTGGTAGAGAATCCGCCTGCCAGTGAGGGCGACACAAGAGACATGGGTTCAATCCCTGGGTCGGGAAGATCTCTGGAATAGGAAATGGCAACCCGCTCAATATTCTTGCCTAGAAAATTCCATGGACAGAGGAACCTGACAGGCTTCAGTCCATGGGGTCACAACGAGTCAAACACAACTGAGCATTATCTGTATTATTTACAAAAGCTCCAGGGAATAGTGGCTGAACATAGGTTCTGATGGACTGGTTGGAGAACTGGTCTGCAAGTATTGGAAGAATTATTTACAGAAGTGAATTTGGACTTAGACTAGGTGGTGTCAAGGACAATTTTCAGACATTGGCTAGCTACATCTTTCATAGATGCCTGGCTCCCCTTTGCTAAATGTTGTGTGACTCAACAGTGTACATAGGTCAATGTACATATACATAGCTAGTAGTATCTAGAGGCTGTCTGAACTAGAAAATTCAGAGCAAATTTTGGAGGCAACACCTTAAGACAATTTGGAAAACTTTCAGTGAGTCACTAATACTGTGGAAGAACAGAGGGCATACTTACAGGAATTCACAGGATCCAAGCAGAAGAGACTTACTGTCTTCAAGTACTGGAAAAATTGTTTGCGAAAGCAGAGTTGGCCCTACTATGTTGATCTCAGGAACAGGACCAAGGGGGTAGGCGCTTCATACAGAAAAGTTGCATTTCAGTCCCATATAAGGAAGAACTTTCTGCAAAATGGAACTACAGTCGACCCATGAACAATGCAGGGATTAAGGGCACAGACCCTCCACACAGTCAAAAACCCAGATGGAATTTAGTTGCCCTCTGTATTCCCATGTAGCTCAGTTGGTAAAGCATCTGCCTGCAATGCGGGAGACCTGGGTTCAGTTCCTGGGTTGGGAAGTTCCCCTGAAGAAGGGAATTGCCATTCCCTTCCATTCCAGTATTCTTGCCTGAAGAATCTCATGGACAGAAGAGCCTGGCGAGCTACAGTTCATGGGAATGCAAGAGTCGAACATGACTTAGTGTTATCTTTCTTTTCTGTGTTCGCAGTTCTTCTGAACTCATGGGTTCAACCCAGCGTGGAAGGTGCAGTAGTAGTGCAGTATTTACTATTAGGAAAAAAAACCTATACGTTAAGTGGATCCATGCAGTTTAAATCCTTGTTGTTCAAGAGTCAGCTAGACTTAGAGACGGAATAGGCAACTTCTGGGCAGTGATGCAGTCACTGTCACAGGAGATGTTAGCATTGGAGAATGATGGCCACTTACAGGAAGGCAGACAGGTTCCGTGCTGGGTGAGGCTCTTACCTGTTGGCACGGGCTGGCCGGCATGGAGAGGGGAGGAGTCTCAGGCTTCGCACAGGTCCAGCAGAAAGAGTGCTGAGATCCATTCCCAGAGCCTGCTGTTGGCAGCAGGAACAGACAGTAAGGTGCATATATGCAATTATCTGCCATTCCAACTGCAAGGACTCAAATATTGGTTGGCAAATCCAGCTACGTGACTTTTAAGAACCTTTCCATCCCTAAGAGTATCATTTTGTCTGTGTATATACCAACATTATCATTCCCCTCAAAGCAGAATATTGGATACATTTTCGATAACAGTTTTACTCTCAGATGATGTAAGAAACAGTAAGACTGTGTATTATTAATCTGGGGCCTTTTTTTTTTCTTAATGACAAACAGCTCACATTTCAGTTCATCATAGCAAAGGGAGAAGTCAGATTTGTATGCCAGAAGCACAGAAATTGCTCAAAGTTGAATATGGCTCAAAACAAGAAAACATAATACAAGAGGGATGGAAAACAAATAAAATTTAAAAATATTTACTGTTCAATCACTGATTGTCCTGTGCAAACAAACATGAGAACTGTGTTTGTACTGAAGTACGTTTTCAACTCTGCATCACAGCCGCTGCCTTCTCCAGTCTCCTCCACATCACAGAAAAGTGCCAGAGTGCATTTCCCAGAATCCTCCTGTCTTGTAGTTCTGAGTTGAAGTCGCTAAGGAGAGGCACACTTGCATAAATGGAAAGCAGAAGAGTTATTGTTGTTCAGTCGCTCATTCGTGTCCGACTCCTGCGACCCCATGGACTGCATCACGCCAGGCCTCCCTGTCCCTCACATCTCCCAAAGTTCACCCAAGTTCATGTCCATTGAATCAGTGATGCCATCCAACCATCTCATCTTCTGCTGCCCTCGTCTCCTTTTGCTTTCAATTTTCCTCCACATCATCTCTTCATCAGGCAGATGAGAAGGAGTTATTATTCTCCAGGGCAGCTCCTGCTTGGCTTCGTGCTGTGTAGGCAGTGCGGGTCATCGATGGCTCCCCACAGATACTGAGGTTTGCCGCAGCTGCTTGCTGTGAGCTCTTGAAAACCACCTGCTCCAGTGCTGTAGACAGTCTTCTGTCACAGCATCTCTGATCTTGCCTTTCCAACAGTTGCGTAAATCTGTTTTCCCTATAAAATCCTTTATACTTAAGATACAAAGAGTAGCTTCTGTTCTCCCTACCAAACCTGTCAGAGAAATAAAACCCCTGATTGCAAACAGGAAGCAATTTAATATAGGAAATTTGGCAGTCATTGAAAGGACCAGGGAAACCAACTTCACTGAAAGCCAGTGCTGGCTTTCAGGAAATCAGAAGTGGCAAGAATATCATCACCAATGGTCTGGCCTGCCTGCAGCATCTTTGTGGGGATCTGCAGGAAGATTGCTAGAAACCACTGGCAAAACATTTGCTGAAGCCCACAGCCTGCCCACCACTGTTAGCAGAGCACCAGTGGCCTCTGTGTCTCTTCTACCTTCTGAAATACAAGTTTGTCTCATCGCCACAGTCTAACCCAAAACCCTTCTGGGGAGATGCTGGGGGCTGTAGTTTCCAGGCTTTCACCATGAAAGGGGAAGTGAGGTGCTTGCCACACCAACAGTATGGCATACCATCAAAAGAAACAAGAAGCAAAATGAGAAGCTTCTTGATGAGCACGGAGTTTTTAAAGGATGTGTGCAAAAGATGGAAAGAATGGTATGTATAGAGAACAAATGTAATGGAGTGGCATGAGCTTAAATAAATGTTGTCAGAAGACTCGAATTGGAAGGGGACTTTTGAGAGGAGAAAGCAACAGAATAAGTTGTGGGCCTTCAGCCTAGGAACAGTGGACAAAATTACATGATTGATACCTTCTCCCATTTTCAAATTCCCGTTTATCTCCTTCATTGAGAATAATCTCAAACTGGAAAAGAATATATCTTTTAAATAAAATCAAAGCCAAGGTAAGTATAAGAATGGAACAAGAGCTACCAGCCTTTTTTCATGTTAAGCTTCAGATACACAGTTTCTCACAATGCTGGCAGGTATAGCCTGTGAGTAGAATTTGAGAACTCAAGCGCCACATTAATACTAGTAGTGCTATGAGACACTCTTCTAAGCGCTTTATAGCACCATGAATTAGTGCTGTTGTCCTGATTCTAGGTGAGGCAGCTAAGCCTCAGAGAAGCTACTGTCCAGAGGCAAAACTGAGGTTCAAACCAAGGCAGTCTCTCAGAGTCTGTTTCATTCACCCTGTCCTGTACCTTACCTTCTTCCTTGCTGGTAAGACCACACTGCAATTGTTAGGTTCCATCTGAGCATCTCATCAGTAAAATACACTGTGTTCACAAGCATGTGAAGTTATAGTAAAGACCCTGTTAAGTCACATGAGGTTAGGAGTAGAGAGTATGTGACTCGGAAAAGAAAGGAAGATACAAGAACTGTGTTCAACTACTTTAAGGATTATACTCTAAAAGAGGAATTAAGCTTTTTATTTTATACCACAGGGCAATGAATGGGTAGTGACTGAATACAGACAGGTATTAGTTCCACCTAAGGAAATATTTTCTGACGGGTCAAGTTCTTTAGTAGTCCATATGGAGCTTCTTAAAGTAGTGAAATGTATTCGCAATAAAGTCTGGATGGTAAATGTGTAGATTGAGCCAGATGACAAAGGGGCTCAAATCTATAAGATAGGGGGAAGATGGAAAGAGTTGTTGATAAAAAGTTGTACAGGATGATCCCAAAGATTTCAAGCAGTTCTTTTTTTTCTTTTTTTAATACTTATTTATTTGGCTGAACCAGGTGTTAGTTGTGGCATGCAAGATCTTTAGTGGCAGCATGTGGGATCTAGTTCTTTGACCAAGAATCAAACACAGGACCCTGTACTGGGAGTGCAGAGTCTTAGCTGCGGGACCACCAGGAAAGTCCCTCTTGTAATTCTTGTGCTGTGCTGTGCTTAGTCACTCAGTCGTGTCTGACTCTGCGACCCCATGGACTGTAGCCTGCCAGGATCCTCTGTCCATGGGGATTCTCCAGGCAAGAATACTGGAGTGGGTTGCCAGGCCCTCCTCCAGGGGATCTTCCCAACCCAGGGATCAAACCCAGGTCTCCCACACTGCAGACAGATTCTTTACCATCTGAACCAACAATTCTTATGAGTAAGAATTCTTGTAATTCTTATGAGTCTAGAGTTCTGTCTTCTAAAATTCCATGAAGAATTTTTATAGAGCAGTGCCCTAATAACATCCTTTAACTCTTTAGAGGTCAGGCTCTGTTGCAGCCTGATAAGGTCTGGAATCCTCAGGCTGGAATTCTAGACCATTCACCATCTAGCCCAGCCTGCCCTTCCACTCCTTTGTATCCCTACTCACCACTACCCCAACCCCACCGAGTGCTCCAACCAAGCAGAACTATCTCTGTGCCTTCTTCCTTCCTGTATTTTTGGATTTGCTTATACAACTTTCTTTTCCCGATATACCATTCTCCACCCCCTCCCCCTTTGCTTTTTGTTTATTCAAATTCTAAGCATTCACCGAAGCCCTTGATAAATCTAACAACTTTTATAAAGCCTTTCCTTTTATTTCTCAACCTATCTGTGCCTCCTCCTCTAAATAACCACTGTATTTTATATGTACTTTTTGGGGAACTCCTCTCCTGTTCTACCTTTAGGCAGTTATTTAAATATTTTCTCTCTCCCACTCACCTATAACTTCCTTGAGAATAAGGGTCATGTCTTAGTCACCTGCATCCTCTTGATGCCTACCTAGTTCAGTGTCTGGTACATAGTAGTTACTTAGTAAATGTAGTAAGTAGACAAATTAAAAGCTCATTTTATATATTCTAAAAAAGAAATGGGGACTTATAGAATTCAAGAGTCCTGAAGTGAAATTTCCTATCTCCAGACCTGCTTTTCTAATTTTTAATTTACCACCCTCTTTACAGTTTTAATTCACTTAATTGTCTCTCCCTATATGTGAAGAGACATTGTTCTAAACTCTGGTTATAACAGTGGGCAAAACAGACAAAAATCCCTACCTCATAGAGCTTTTTTAATTTATTTTTCTTGTGAAGGAGATAGACAATAAATAATTTACAGGTGTGCAGTATAGTGATTCACCATTTTTAAAGTTCATTTCATTTATAATTATTATGAAATACTGGCTCTATTCCCTGTGTTGTACAATATATCCTTGTAGCTTACTTTGTAGTATTTGCTATCTTCAGTTCAGTCGCTCAGTCGTGTCAGACTCTTTGCGACCCCATGGACTGCAGCATGCCAGGCCTCCTAGTCCATCACCAGCTGCCACAGTTTACTCAAACTCATGTCCATTGAGACAGTGATGCCATCCGTCATCTCATCCTCTGTCGTCCCCTTCTCCTCCCGCCTTCAATCTCCCAGCATCAAGGTCTTTTCAAATGAGTCGGCTCTTCTCATCAGGTGGCCAAAGTATTGGAGTTTCAGCCTCAACATCAGTCCTTCCAATGAACACCCAGGACTGATCTCCTTCAGGATGGACTGGTTGGATCTCCTTGCAGTCCAAGGGACTCTCAAGAGTCTTCTCCAACACCACATTTCAAAAGCATCAATTCTTCGGTGCTCAGCTTTCTTTATGGTACAACTCACACATCCATACACGACTACTGGAAGAACGATAGCCTTGACTAGACGGACCTTTGTTGGCAAAGTAATGTCTCTGTTTTTTAATATGCTGTCTAGGTTGGTCATAACTTTCCTTCCAATAAGTAACTGTCTTTTAATTTCATGACTGCAATCACCATCTGCAGTGATTTTGGAGCCCCCAAAAATAAAGTCTGCCACTATTTCGTGTTTGCTATCTTAGGTAGTAGTAATAAGAAAGATGGGGGCTCCTCTGGTGGCTCAGTGGTAAAGAATCCACTGCCAAGGCAGGAGACCCGGGTTCAGTCCCTGGGTCGGGAAGATCTCCTGGAGAAGGAAATGGCAACCCATTCTAGTATTCTTGCCTGGGAAATCCCACAGACAGAGGAGCCTGGCAGGCGGACTGCAGTTCATGAGGTCACAAAAAGAGTCAGACATGACTTAGCGACTAAACAGCAACAAATAAAATTAGAGGAGTGTAGACAGTATTGGGGAGGGAGCAGTTTTATTAATAGATAGTCATAGGGTGTTGAGAGGGCTTACCTGGTGGCTTAGAGGGTAAAGCATCTGCCTGCAATGCAGGAGACCCGGGTTTGATCCCTGGGTTGGGAAGATCCCCTGGAGAAGAAAATGGCACCCCACTCCAGTACTCTTGCCTGGAAAATCCCATGGACAGAGGAACCTCGTAGGCTACAGTCCATGGGGTCACAAAGAGTCTGACATGACTGAGCAGCGACATGTGCAGGGTGTTGAGAAGAGAAGATATTTGAATCAATGCCACCTTGATTGTCTTTTACATTTTATTTTAAAATACTTTTAGACTTATAGATAAGTTGCAAAAGTAATAGAGACAGTTCATGTAAACCTTTCATCTCGGATCCTCTGATGTTAACAACACATATAACTACATATAACTATAGTGCAATTATCAAAACCAGAAAATTAACATAAGTACAATACTGTTAACTAAATTACAGACCTTGTTTGAATTATGCCAGTTTTTTTTTCTCCTAGTGTTCTTATTTCTGTTTCAGAATTTTTTCAAGACCCACATTGTATTTAGTTGTTAAATCTCCTTAGTCTCCTCCAACCTGAGATTGTTCCTCAGTCTTTCCTTGTCGTTCATGACCTTGATGCTATGGATGTTTGCTGGTCAGTTATTTTATAGGATGTCTCTCAACTTGGGTTTTTCTTGTTTCCTCGTGATTATATTGAAGTTATACAAGCATTTGGCAAAAATACCATGAAAGTACCATTGTGTCCCTCTCAGTTCATCATCTTAGGCGGTACCTAGTATCAGCCTATCTCACTACTTTTGATGTTACACTTGATCAGTCAGTTACTGTGATATCTACCAGATTGCTCCAGTGAAAAGTCACTATTTCTGCCTTTGTTTTCAATTACTATCTTAGGAGTGAGACTTTGCTAACATCCTGTTTCTCCAGACACTTTTGCCTTGATTTTATCATTCATCAGTGGAGCGTCCCTACACAATTATTACTGTGGTATTTACCTAACAATAATTTTGTATTTTATCCTATAGATTATAATTGAATACTGTCATTTATTTTGATGCTCAAATTGTTCTAGCTCTGGCCAGCGGGAGCTCCTCCAGATTAACTCCTGTATCCTCCCCAGCCGTGGAATCAACCACTTCTTCAATGACCCCGATTCCCTTTTTTTTTTTTTAATGGTATTTGGGAAACAAGACCTGGGCACTAAGCCGCCGCCTTTTTAGAACTTTCTGTACTCTTCCACTCGCCTGTCCTTTCCCACCTCCTTTCTCTTCAGATAGTTAGCACTTCCTCACTCTGCTATGATCCCCAGGTACTCTTTTCTATCTGTCCATCCCTGATAAACCTCACCTCCTCTCTTTTGGGTTATCGCACGAGTTCTGTTTTTAGTCCATTTTTTTCTACTTATTCTGATGCAACTTTTATTTTCTAATTTCTTTAGTGAACACCTCTGGCCCAAGGTCTCCATGGGCCATCGCAGATACTGAAAGTTTTTTGTAGTTCACTGTAATACTTACCTTAAAGGAAAATGAGTTTCACTGTACAGGCTATATGTTTCAGTGTTACTTTGTTGTTCATTTATTATACTATATATTCAGAAAGGAAATATCCTATATATTTGAGACAGTAAAATATAAATGAGAAATATAGCTCTTTTTTTTTTTTTTTTTAATTTATGACTGAATGAATGCACAGATTTATTGATCTGTGGGAGGTCTCAGGCCAGTTAACTCTAATTTAGAGGAAGATCCCATTGAAGCCAAGGTCACAGATAAATTCCTTAAATGGGCTGGTTAATTTTGTTTTGGAACATAGCAAGAAACTGTATTCTTGACAGCAGCTTACCATCTCACTCTGTGGTTACAAGAGGGACAGATAGATGGAGGATGGATGATTCAGCTTAAAAAAAGAAAGAGAGAGAAATCCATTCCCAGTACTAGAAAAGAAACCAAAATTACATTTACTCACAGATGGTGAGTCACTCTCAGTTGGTTTAAATGATAGCACATTATTACCACAGATGTTTCCAGAAAAAAAGACTGTTTATAATCAAGCCTTATCTCAATTATTTTAATCATCTTTTTGGGTTGTTTATAATAAAACGAATCACTTAAAACCTCTAGAGTTTAATTCACAGGATTGTGCTGTATCTGAAGTTGATTGAAAATTCAAGCTGTGTGTTGAATAATATTTGTACCATGCCACATGACAGCACATTGTAGGCTTTTGGGTGGCTCACTAATATATACTGATAAAATAATTGCTGGGTATGTAATAATAGCTTTGTACATGAGAGTGATGTAAAAGAGGTTATTTCAAATTGGAAATGCTGTTATAGTGAGCTCTTTGTCAAAGTGTACAACAGTATGTACTTACTGATTTGTTCTTTCTTAAAATATAAATTAAACATTTAGAAAATTTAGAACCGCCTTTTGGGTTGTTAAGAGAAGCACAGGGCCTCTTACTCATGAGACATTAGCCAGCTAATGTCAACTGAAGAAGATGAGCCAAAAGTTTTTGAAGTTTTCCTTGCGTTGCAGAACTGAAGCCAAATTTGTTGAAGAATTATTCTTCCAATTTTGGGCAAGTCAACATTAAGATCTGGAAGCCCATGGCATAGTAATTGACTTTCAACCAAATAAAATATTTTTCAATCAAATGTTATTTGACATAGCCTTGTAAAATATTTGTATAATATCCTGTGTGGGAATATATACTCTTTGGATAAATCTGTCTATATAGTTAAACAACTTGGCTGTTCAGAGTAAATAGTATTAATATCATTCTAAACATCCTCTCCTTACTGGTATTGCGTGAAGTCTGGGAAAGGCAATACCAGGTAATTAGTTTTTTGGGACCCTCCCACGTAAACAGAGACATAAAGAACAGGCTCTGAAATCCTGTGATGCTTATTTCTCCTTTCGAGTTTGGAGGGAAATAAATAAAGCTGGTGTGTCCTCCCGGAGCTCAGTCAGAAGCTGCAGCTTGTTTGTCACTGTCTACATCTACAGCAGAGCCCACCGCTGGCTCCCATTTCACTGACTAGTGAGCATTTGAGATGGCGTGATGATCAGTCAGAATTCATCCAGGGATTTCCCTGGCATCACAGTGCATGAGAATCCGCCTGCCCGTGCGGGGGATACGGGTTCCATCCACGGTCCAGGGAGATGCCACGTGCTGTAGAGCAGCTAAGTCCATGCGCCACGACTGCTGAGTCTGCGTGCTGCAGCTGTTGAAACTCACACGCCTAGGGCCTGTGCTGCTCAACTAGAGAAGCCCGTGCGTGGCAACGAAGACCCGGCACAGCCACTCAGATTAATTACTTTTTAAAAATTCATCCAGATCCGTGCAGGTTCTCAGCCACCACCATACACCTCGTACTTCATTATGTAAAGTTTCCCGGTCCCTTCTTTGCTTCGGCTTAGTAAATTACCCATGTCACTTGAGGATTAAAAATTTTGCCACATCTAGTGTTTGAAAGTTCAGTCATGCTTTTCAGGGGGAGTGAACCAGAATACCATTCCTCTTTTAGGGTGAATAGGAGACTGTACAGTAGTACACGTTACTGGCACTAATTGAACTTCTCATTTCGTTCCCTTAAAACACCTGATAAATTACAGAAATTAAGAGTGACCCGGCAGCGTCATGCTAAATGATTTTTAAAGTCTTCATTTTATATCCACCTCTTAGAATCCTTATACTACTATTATTAGTTGCAAGAAGAGAAATACAGGAAGTTGACTGAAATTTTGAGTTTTTTCAGAGCATCTTAATACTGACTGGGCTTTCCTCGTGGCTCAGCTGGTAAAGAATCTGCCTGTAATGCGGGAGACTGGCTGCAAATCTTCCCCCACCTCCCATTAGGAGTCTCTCCCTGTTTCCACCCCAGGCCTCTCTTGTTTCCCTATCATTTCTGTCTCCAGGGCCAAATACTGAGTGTCACGGTGGCGTGCCCACTTCCTCCTGGATGCCCCGCCTCCGGGTCCACAGGATCCAACACTCCTCATGTCCACAGACACACTCTTCTGCGTCCTTACACATCCACGCTCTCACGTTTCCACCCATGGGAATACGACCAGCCCGGCCCCTCCTCTGGGGCCGGGACCCAGCAGTGGCCCTCTGAGTAACTCCTGAGTTTCAGAAGCACAGCAGTAGATAATCCCCCAGACACACCAGCACTCTCCACCCTTTGGGCCTCTGCTTGGGCTTCTTCTTGCCCACCTTGTTCTCCCCCAGGTCCCTGCACATCTCTCTCCTGCATCTCCTTCAGGTCTTTACTCACATGAGCAAATGCAGCCTCTCTCTCAGGGAGGCCTGCTCTGACCTCCCTGCTTAAATTTCAGCACTCTCAGTCCCCCTAATCCCACCATAGGCCTTCCTTTTCCACAGCATTTATCACCTAGCCTACTATGATACGGGCTTCCCTGATGGCTCAGCTGGTAAAAAATCTACCCGCAATGCGAGAGACCTGGGTTCAGTCTCTCGGTTGGGAAGATGCCCTGGAGCAGGAAGCAGCCACCCACCGCAGGCCAGTATTCTGGCCCGAGAATTCCATGGCTAGTCCCTGGGGTCGCAAAAAGCTGACACGACTGAGCGACTTCCACTTTCATACGACAGTATGGGGACTTCCCTGGGGGCTTCCCAGGGGGCTCAGACGGTAAAGAATCTGCCTGTGATGCAGGAGACCCGAGTTCTGTCCCTGGATTGGGAAGATCCCCTGGAGAAAGAAATGGCTATCCACTCCAGTATTCTTGCCTGGAAGAAGCCCATGGACAGAGAAACCTAGCGAGCTACAGTCCACAGGGTCACAGTGAATCAGACACAACTGAGTGACTGTTCCATCACTTCTTATTCATACTACATTATTATTATTATTCTTTCAGATAAAATAAGCTCCAGGAAGGCACGGATCTGCACATTTTGTTCACTGATGTATCTGCAGTCGTGTCTGGCACATAGTGGGTGCTTTAGTATCAATATTTGCTGAATGGAAGAGAGAGACAGAAAGGGGGGACTGTTGACCACTGAGTGATGGTCCCAGATGCTCGTTTAAGTAAAGATTGTTTTTTAGAGAACAGCTCTTTACAGACTTTTGCAAGGTCAGCTTTCTCACCAAAATATTATAGAGAAGCTAGTAAGTTCACAGTGGAGGCCCTGGTCACTCTGCTGAAATAGTTACATTTTTTAAGTGTGTAATAACTGTGCCACATTCAGTACATCCTTATAACTGCAACACACTGGTCTGAAGACCTCCACAGTAGTACTCCTCATCAGTAAGTTAATTACTATGTAAATTGGCCTCACTAAATTTTTAATAGTTTCTCAGGGGTTCTCTTCTTGACTCTGACCTGCCATGATTTTATTGAAGTTCAAGCAGAGTAAATTATTCTAATTTATGTTATTAGAATAAAGTTTCTTAGGTGATCTTATTCTATTGCTGAGTCTTTCTTGAAGAGTGAAGAACATGTGGGAACTATCAGGCTTCTTTGAAGCCATTTTTGTTTCCTGTATTTTTAAAATCACTTTGGACCTTTTTTCCCTTACCATTTTCTCTTTTTGGAATATTATCTTAGTCACCTTTTACTTGTAGGTGATGATTAAGAAGCACTAAGTGTAAAAGGGACAGCTCTGTGCTGGGCTTCTCTCCTTCAAAGGGGAGACAAGCTACATTCCTGCCGTTTCCTTCACGCCACAAATGATCTCTGCAGAAGGTTGGCCAGCAGAGTGGCTCTTCCTCCCGTTTTAACCCTCCTTGAGTTTCTCATCCAGTAAAGACAGATCGAGTCCTATTTATGAGTTAATTCTGCCTCTCATAGAACAGTAAACATGATCATAAATGGTTTCAGAAACTGCTGGGATAATGCTGGCTTTAGGACCATTCAATCCCCATGTGAGGAGTATCATGTGTAATATGTGATCTCAGATGCACACATGCTCATGTGCACACCTCTCACACACATGCAGAATGCCATTCTAGCTTTCCAAGTCACCAATTTTATATGTTATGAAAGAAGCAAATGGTACTTAACCAAGGACAGTCAGACCCTCAGTTGAATCCTTCAGGGCAATTTTTTTTTAAGATAAGGACTATAGGAAAGTGAGAAAGTGTTAGTCGCTTAATTGTGTCAGACTTTTTGCGACCTCATGGACTGTAGTTCTCCAGGGAATCTTCCAGACCCAGGGATTGAACCTGGGTCTCCTGTACTGCAGGTAGAGTCTTTACTGTCTGAGCCACCATGGAGGATCCAAGGACGATGGTAAGCACAGTAGAAATTTTTAAATGTTGATATTAAAATTTCTTCTGTATAGTCTTAGTTAGTTAAGTTGCTCAGCCGTATCCGACTGTTTGCAACCCCGTGGACTGTAGACCACCAGGCTACTCTGTCCATGGGATTCTCCAGGCAGGAATACTGGAGTGGGTTGCCATTTTCAAGAACAAATCTGCTTACACTGAATCTCCTTCCATCAAGGTGAGGATTCCAAAAGAATGAACACAGTTGCCTGGAGCATTGTTTTCAGATGCAGGTGTCTGGATCCCGTCTCAGGTTCTGATTCAGTGGTCTGATGATGAACTTGAGAATCTGGCTTTTTAAACAGCTCTCTCAGTAATCTCAATAATCTGCCAGATTGGCGAACCACTGTTGTGTGGCCCAGTTTTCTCCAGTTCCTTCCCCTGATAAAAGCCAAAGAAATGATGGCCAGCATTAACTGACCAGTCCAGTGCCTTGATTAGGATTAGAATGATTTTATCTTCCTTTCCTACAAATGACAAAGAACTTTCACTTCATGAACCTTAAAATAGAAGATTTCTTTTAAATAGATTTCTTTTACATGTAACCCAGATATAAGAATAACACAATTATTTTGTAAATTAATAAACAAATAGTAGCAAAAAAATTAAAAGCTATGGTCTTTTAAAATGGCGCAACTGCTCTTTAGTCTGATTTATGTATCCTCCTTTTGACTCAGCTCCTTTTTCTTTGTTGTTTACCATCGAGTTAGGTTTATTGAGCACTTGCTCTTTGCTAAGTCCTCTGGTAGGTATTTTTTCTTTTTTTACAAGTGTTCTCATTTCGTCTTCCCAACGACTATCTGAACTGTAAGGAAAATTTACATTTTGCAAGTGAGAAAACAGGCAAAAGAGAATTTAGAGATAAGAGAATGGCTTGTCCAAGATGGTTTCAGTCCATCTTAGCTTTGAGCCATAAAGAAACTATTCCTTCTTTGAAATCTTAAAAATTTGTCTCCTCCTAACTCACAAAGCCATTTGCCTATTAGATCAATTTGTTTAACCTAAAACATTCATAATACACCTAATTAAGTTCTTGGTTTTGACAGTATCTATATACAGTGTTGTAATCTTTGGAATGTTTGAACAGTTATACCCATAGCTACTTCAAGGAGTATTAAAACACTCTTGAGGTTTTCTCATATGTAATGATGAAATTGTACTACACATGCAGTAGCTTCATGTTATATTTACTTTTAAGATAGGTATTCTTGATAAACAAACTGACTCATATTTATTATAATGTCTTACATTATTTTTGTTTAATTAAACATATCGTAGGTTTGTAAGCAGTTTATAGCCTATTTTGTCTTCCTTTCAGTGGATAAGAATTATGCTTAATTTTTATTTTTTTTACTTTATGATCTCAAAGAGTATAAAAATTTGGTCTTTATTATCATTACATCTTGCATATAGTTATGAAAACTAGAAGTCTTACTTGAAAAATGATAGATACATCTGATTTTTCTATACGAAAAGAGATTTTTGCCCAGTTCTCCAAATCATAGTTTCCAGTGACAAAGAGACACAAGTTCATTATGCAAGGGCAGCTCTGAAAAATGTTGATCCCCTTCCTTTGAAAAGGGAATCAAGTTAATCTGTTACTTTATCCTTACATCTCTGCTATTAGTTTTGATATAATTATTTTCTTTGGTATAATCAGAAATTTATGATTCATAAGCTAAAATTTCCTAAAAAGAGAATCTACTGTGTTGGTTAGAAAACAGAACCAGTTATCATTCTTTATCTGTCCCAATCTTGACTTTTCTATTAGGTTGACTATATGAAAGTTACTGATATTGTTTCATTGCCTCTACAGTTACTGCTCAAGTCATTTATTACAATCCTTGCAGAATATTTTGTAATCTAATATATGCCAAGAAATAATGGCTCCCAGATAGTTACAGAACTATATATTTTTAATGGATGATAAGTGAAGACTGAATTAGTTCTGATTAAAAGGGTGACTAACAAATTATATATAGTAATTTCTTTTCTGAGTTCTGTTTATTTTTTTAGTATTCTCAAAACAGCTTTTCTGCATAGATTTTTTTAAGTAAAAGAATAAGAAAACTAAGTAATTGTATTTGGTTCTTATGATTTTTGAAGGGCTGTTCTTAAGTTGAGCATGTAGCACAAAAGTTTGAAGATTTTTTAAGGTGATATAAGACTTTAAAGAAACCAAAGTCCACTGTCTTATTAAAACACTAATATGATTCATTACACATAGCAAAATGGTCCTTTGAAGGAACAAAACTGCTTTCATTATGGTGGCTTTCATTTCTGGGGCAAGTTGGAAGGTGCAGTGATTGGCATATAACTAATTACACCGAGGTAACTGCTAAGTATCTGGCCATACAGTTAATTTTTTATACAGCATTTGTTGGTTTTAGAAGATTTGAGGTCCTAAAACCCTAACACAGTTCTGTGAAGACTGTGAATACAACTGATGCTTAACAGTGAATCTGAGACAATTTATTTATTAACAGTTTTTGTTTTCTTGTCAATTCAGCACACCAGGTTCTTTATAGACTTCTTGCCTGGGAGCTCTGAGGACAGTAGGAAATACCTTGGACACTGAACACAACTGTTAGAAATCTAATCCATTTTGAAACTTGGGAAGAGCAATACAGTCTTTAACCCAAGCATAGCTTAAAATATGAAATTTGGGCAAATAGTTGAGAGGATTTCCTAATCTGTGACTAATATAGTGCCAATTATTAGATTATGAAGATACCTATATGCCCCTCTTGAAGAAAACCTAATATACAAAAAGTCCAAGTATTAAAAAATGATGTTATAGGCTAATTAGTTGTGTCCAGGAAGGATCTTGTCTCATCAGAAAGATTTCTCGCGTGATCTTTCAAATGGAACTGATTCTGTTACATTTAAATAGGAAAGAGTTTTTTAAAAGCACTTAGTCAACTTTTCTCTGGCACTAGCTAAGTTAAACCAGCAAATTTTTGCTCAGTGAGATTGGAAGAAATATATCTGATACCCATTTTCAGAAGTAGATTGAGTCTCAAGAATAATAACTTGTTTGTAGTTGTACATCTTACCTAGAATGAAGTCAAGGTGCTGGCCACTGATAAATCCACCCCCTTTTCTTTTAATTTTTAAAATTGTGAGACAGTGAATATCTATGTAATCACTGTTCAAAATAAGAAATGGAACATTGCCAACAACCCAGAAGTCCCAGTGTATGTACCCTGTTCCTCTGTGAATATACAGTCTGGACTTTGGAGATGATTATCTTCTTTTTCTTTATAACTTTACCATCTGTATGTATAGTGCCAAACAATATGGTTTCCTGTTTTCAAACTTTTTGTAAAAGGATTCATGCAGTTTATTTTCTTTTACACCTTTCTTCTTTTACTTAATGTAGTTTATGAGAGATGTTTATGTTGTTACACAAAGTTTATTCCTTTCCACTGATGTATTAGTATCACATTGTGTAAATAGTCCATGATTTATGCATTTTACTAATGGTAAACATTTAGATTATTTCCAATTTTAAGCTGCTAAAAATTCTCCTGCTATCTTATATATCAGTATGTATGTATATATTTTAATCTCATTTGATTTTAAGCTTCTTGGTGTACTTTCTGTATTTATATTCCCTCCATAGTGTTTAACATAATACACTGCCTTGCACAGAATACCTGCTTATTAAATATTATTGAGTTAATTTGTTAGTTCATTCAGCATGGTTGAAAATTAGCTTAGGAATACTTTTTAAAATTTATTTATTTTAATTGGAGGCTAATTACTTTACAGTATTGTGGTGGTTTTTGCGATACTTTGACATGAATCAGACTGATACCCTACTAGATAATACCCGTTGCAGAAAACAACTATAAAGCTCAGACAGATAATACAAAATAACTGTAAAACTCAGACAAATGATACAAAGCACAACTACCTATATATACTGAAGAGTGAATAGAAGCAAAGAGACTCTGGCGGGGAGCTCATGCTCATTTAGAAGAGGGAGACAGAAAGCTATGTAAGTAAAGCCATGTGCATGACTTTAGCCCAGAACTAAGCACAGTCCATGCAGTTTACTGTGTGGTGGCGAGGGACTCACATGGAAAAACTCTTAGTTGTGCTGACCTGGAGAACCTCAAAAGTGAGGCTGGCAAAGTGTGAGTGCTAAAGAGAGTAGCAGAATCCCAGAAGGGGAAGAAGAGGAGCCCCCAGATTGTATCTGTCTACACCTCTGACTGATGCCTGAACCATATGTGAGAAACAGACTCAGAGCAGTTCAGCCAGTGACCAAAATTCTGAACTCAGATCAGACTTGCCACCAAAAGATGCAGAAACATAAACAGCTGCAAGAAAACTGGTAGAGAGTGTGCTTTCGCTTGGAGGATGGAAAATAATAGCACATTTCCCATCTCTGAGATCTTTTAGCCTGAGGCCAATTGCAGTCCCAGGCATATACAGCAGAGATAGGACATATGGGGAAAGATGTAGCCTTCCTGATCTGAAGAACCAAAAAAAGAAGCTGAGAATCTACGAACTCTGAAAATAGTGGAGGTATCCCAGAAGAGGAAGAATCAGAGAAGAGGATCCCTAAAGTCTGTCTACCTATACCTTGAACTAAACGTTGAACTACACATCTGTAGACCAGACTTTAAGCAACCTAGCTAAAACAGAAGATCTGAACAGAGATTGGTGCTGCTGCGTTTGCAGTTCAAACGCAGACAAGAATCTCCACAACTTAATGTTACTGTTACACACATGCAATCCAAAGTTTCCCAACATCCAAGGAACCAAGAAAGTGGGGCACGTTCTCTGCACAAAAGAAAATCAACTGGTATCAACCTGAAAATGAACCAGATGTTGAAACTAACAGTCAAGGATTTAAAAGCAGTTACCGTAACTCTCCTCAATGTTTTCATTGCATTTAACATGTTTTCAACACATGAAAATCTTAGCAGAGACATGAGAAGGCTCAGCTGAGAAGTAATGACAATAAAAAAAGTCAGTAGTTTGCAGATGTGAAATACTAACAACAAACAGAATAAATACAAATAATCCCCTATCAAGGCACGTTATTGTCAAAACTATTAAAAATCAACAATAAAGACCAAGAGAAAAAATGGCATGGTACATATTGGGGGACAATAATCCAATCAACATCCCTTCTTATTAGAAACTGTAGAGTGTTGAAGAGAGTGGAACAAAGTCTTTAAAGTGCAAGAGAAAAACAATTAGTCAACCCAGAATTCTGTATCCAATGAAAAGATCTTTCATGAATGAAAACAAAATGAAGAAAACCAAGAGAACTTGTTGTCAGCACACTTGCGTTATAAAAAAATGCTAAGAAAGTCCTTTGAGCTGAATGAAAATGGTATCAGATGGAAACTCAGATTTTTGGATTCAGAAAGAATGCCTGTTTACCAGAAATGGCAAATATCTAGATAAATGAAAAATATTCATATCTATTCTGTCTCTATTTTTCTTCCTTCCACTCCCCCCTTTTTTGTTAGTTTATATCTCTTTATTTTATTTTTAAACAAGCTATATAGTTATTTTTATTGTGTGATAGTAGAGTTGATTTGCAGTATTGTGTTTCTGCTCTACAGCAAGGTGAATCAGTTATACATATATCCACTCACTTTTAGATTCTTTTCCCATAAAGATCATTACAAAGTACTGAGTAGAGTTCCCTGTGCTATACAGTAGGTCCTCATTCGTTACCTTAAACTAGGTAAATTCTTAAAACCAGAGTTATCACATTGTCTTACAGGATTTATAATGTATGTAGATGTACCACACACACACACACACACATACACACACACACCTGCAGCATAAAGGATAAGAGACAATGAATGTGAGTGATCCTGTGTGATGTGGCCCTGTATGACAGTCTGTGTTTTCCCTGAAGGAGTCAATTATTGTCTATAATTTGACTATGAAAAGTTAAGGGTATACATTGTAATCCTAGGGTAGGCACTATTTTAAAACATATGAAAATCAACAGCTAAAAAACTAACAGAAGAATTAAAATAGAAATCTAAAAAATATTCAAATAATTAACCCCTCCTCTCCCCGAGTAGGAAAAGCAAAACAAAGGAACAAGACAGAGGATTCAAACAGAAGCAAAAAATAAGATGATAGAGACTTCTCTGGTGATCCAATGACTAAGAATACTCCTGCCAATGCAAGGGACACAGGTTCAATCTCTGATCCAAGAACTAAGGTCCCACAATGAGAAGCCTACACACCACAACTAGAGAGTAGCCCCCACTTGCCACAACTAAAGGAAGCCTACACACAGCAACAAAGACCCTGCACAGCCAAAAATAAATATTTATTAAAAATAAGATGAGAGACCAAGCCAAACATATCAATAATTACATTAAATGTTAATGCACTGAATAGTCACTAAAAGGCAGGGATCATCAAAATGGATAAGATAAGACCCAACTATACACTGTCTGCAAAGGATGTGCTTTAAATATAAAAGTATAGGTGGGATGGAAAGAAAATCAAACACCTTACAGACAGCAGAAGATTAAAATGGCGATATTAGCGTCAGCTGTGCTGTGCTGTGCCTAGTCGCTCAGTCCTGTCCAACTCTTTTCGACCCCATGGACTGTAGCCCTCCAGGCTCCTCTGTCCATGGGGATTCTCCAGGCAAGAATGCTGTAATTCGTTGCCATGCCCTCCTCCAGGGGATCTTCCCGACCCAGGGATCAAACCCAGATCTCCCGCATTGCAAGTGGATTCTTTACCGTCTGAGCCACCAGTGAAGCCCAAGAATACTTAGCCTATCCTTTCTCCAGGGAATCTTCCCAACCCAAGAATCGAACTGGGGTCTCCTGCATTGCAAGCGAATTCTTTACCAGCTGAGCTACCAGGGAAGCTCCCTAACATCGGCTATTATAAACCTAAGATGAAGGGGATACTTCAAAGTCATCAAAACATCAGTTCAACAGATGACATAATAATTGTAAATGTATATGCACCAATGACGGAGCTTCAAAATCATGAAGCAAAAAAACAGAAAATTCCACCATTATTTTAAAGATTTTAACAGCCTCCTCTCAGCAATTGGTAGAACAACTAGACAAAAAAAGAATCAGCAAAGGCATAGGACATCACTTTGACTTGATTGATATTCATCGAGCACCTTACCCAGTGATGGCAGAATTCATCATTTTGAATGCATATGGCACATTTACCAAGGTAGACCAGAATACTGAGCCATAGAAGAAGCCTCAATAATTTTTAAATCATTAAAGCTGAATTAGATAATTAGAAATCAATGTAACACTAGAAAAGGCAAAATTGTGACTGAAAAACAGATCTGTGGCTGCCTTGGACCAAGCGGGGACAGTGCCGGGATCAAGTACAAAGGGCCAGGAGGGGCCTCTCCTCTCTATGTTGATGGTAGTGATGGTTGCATGATTATATATAAACAGCAAAATTCATCAAATTGGACATTAAAATTAGTGACTTTTAATTGTATGGTGCTTGTTGCTGTGTGCAGGCTTTCTCTAGTTGTGGCAAGTGGGGACTACTCTCAAGCAAAAAAAGAAGGAAACAATCGGTTTGGTCATTTTCACCTCGTAAAGACTTCTCCTTGCCTTGGCTTTTCGTACTGCAGAGAAGGTGGTGTAGGCACACGGGCTTAGTAGCACAGGGGCTTAGTTGCTCCACAACATGTGGGATCTTCCCGGATCAGGAATCGAACCTGTGTTCCCTGCATTGGCAGACGAATTCTTAACCACTTGGCCACCAGGGAAGCCTCCCCTGCCCCAAGGGGTTTTTAAAAACAATGTGAGCAACTCACTGCTTCCCAGGTGTCTTTAGGAAATGAACATTCTGCACTTTATCATCATTTCATTTTCATGTAAATCTTCATATACAAGTGAAATGACTCCAGAAAAATCATTTTGTGGGGCTGCAGTCTCAAAACCTAGACAGCATAGCACTTGCTATTACACTGGAGTTGTGATTACTTGAACAATTACAATAGTACGTTTTACCAAAACATCTTTCAGTGGTTTATTTCTGGCATAATCTTTGTCACATGGAGAGCACACGAAAAGTATGAAATAATTTACAGTGTCATCTAGAAGTAGGCAGGCATTGGCAGTTTTTCTTAATGTGTCTCCCAGACTCCCAAAACATCATAATACTTTTCATATGGTTGCAGCTATGGTCATATTTATATTTATACATACACACTTACTCGGAGTGGGGGGGTGTGTATGTATCACCCATCCGAATGTAAGCCCACATACACAAACAGAAAGATTATTCCCCAAAATGAAAATATTTACTTACTTTGAGTAGTAAGATTAAGGGTGGGCTGGGTTGGGTTGGTTTGGTTGCTTGCTTGCTTTGCTTTCTGAAAATTCCCTTTAATGTTGTTCTGCTGCAGTAACAGGGCGCTCCTGCTAACACATTTCTGACATTGCTCTGTCTAAATGGAGGATAAACATGACCGCAGCCTCTACAGGAAAATATGTGCTAGCAAACTTTTAAGTGTATAGGATTTAAACTCTTCCCATGTTATATCAGATCCTTACTGTAAATTAGCCAGACTCTTTCCCAGCAGAAAATAATAATTATGTCTTCCACTGGAAAGAGCACTTCATAAAACATTTTTTTTCTAGTAAACAGAGTAAACATTCTTTTGATCCCTCTGCTTCCGTACCTCAAAACTTAAACTACCATTCCTTGTTTCCAAGACTCAGAGCAGAAAATGTTTTGAATTCTCGGTGTTGGAAAAATTCCGATATTTTCTAGCCTTACCCACTACCCCCGTCATCAAAACGTGGATAAAATTTCAAGTCTGTAGTTTAGCTCAGCGTGCCTGTTGCCAGTTTCCCAAGGAAGGATCCCGAAATGTGTGTTTTTCTCTTGATCCTATCATTGCCTCCCTGTTCATCCTTCACTGAACCTCCTGGTACCTACATCTGCTCAACTGTGTGTTGGTCCTGTTTGTTGTTGGTGACCCCAATCCTAGGAGGGAAGTTCGAGGAGAGGTGTGAGGAGTAGTGGGCATGGGGGAGCACCCCCCATTCAGACCTGCACCCAGCCAGCAGGACCTCCGTCCTCAGGAGCCACACACTCAGCTCTCAGACAGGAAAGTATGGTGACTCATGTTGACAGAAAAGAACCTGGAAGGAAGGAAAAGCATCCTGAGACGGGGAGTTTCCCTGGCCTCTCCTCAGAGTAAGGACCTCATCCCCAGGGTCACCAGTCCTCATCCATTGTCTGGCTGTAAAGGCTGTGCTGTCCGTCCTTCTCCAACAAGGAGGCAGCGTTGAATTTGGGTCCCTGACCTCCTGGACTCTGAGTTGATGCTCATCTGAAGAAACCCTGCCCCGCCCGCCTCCCCCCGGCTCATCGACGACCTCTGTTATCAGAACTCTGTGAGTCTAGTCACGTCAGGCCTTTTCCACGGCAGTTTTGACGTTATCACTCTCGAAGCCTTCCGCTCCTCTCTCCCTGACTCACATGCCATCCAGCTCCTGAACTTGAGACTGACGGAAAGCAGCCACATTCAGAAGAAAATGGAAAAATGTTTTAGTTCTCTTGGAACTTACCATATAAGAAATTCATGTGCTTTGCAGAATATTTACAAGAAACAGTTCTTGAGATTAATTAAAGGCCTCAAATGTGCTTTTTGGCGATTAAACTCAGTAGTCATTTGTAGCTCTGTCCACAAAGCACTGATGATTATCCTTTAAATAACTCAGTTTTCATGTTAAGAACCAGGCTCATTCTCCTACCACAGGTAATGAGCCCTATTTTTAAATTAAACCTTTTCAGTTGTGCTGGTTTTCTCAATTTAAAAGTACCATGCACCGTTACTGTATATGCAGATCATTGACATTTGGAGTGGTTCATAAACATAATATTGAAAAATTTATTTTTGCCCTTGATTTATAAACTGTCCCATGACTGATCAGAGTCACAACTCAGATGGTTTTAAAAGAACCTAGGAAACTCCCTTTCCCTTCAGTCTTTCCTTTCTGTTACCAAATGATTTAACCTTTGGTATAAATAAACCTTTACTGACTCCCGACTCCCTGCAAGTGAATGCATAGACTTCTTCTACTCGTCTGGCCCTGGAGACAGCTCAGTTCAGTGTCACCAAGAATCTCCACCAAGTGGAGTCCAAGAAAGGATACATCTTCTGGTCCTAAAACCATGAAGAAAAGAAAAAGACGGATCAAATGCTCAAGGAAGCGAGAGGGCTCGTTGGCTTTTCCTCTGTCCAGGTTTTCTTCGTTGTTCTTGGTGGATGAAATTAGCATTCTCCCTCTCCATAAACCTCGACCATTTCCTCATTGCTGCTGTGACGTCCTTTTGCAAGAGTGAGGCTAATCAAGTCCAGGTTCCTTACTGCTAGTCTAAGCCTGTGAGCCTCTTGAAAGCTCACTAGTTTCAGATTTTGTTTTCTTTATTTTTTATAATTAAGAGCCTGAAGCCATTATTTAGAACTTTTTCCCTTCTCCCGCCTTCAAGTGTTCACTTGACTATTTTATGTTAGGGTAATTGTGTGTGTTTTCTAAGCAAGCCTAAATTAGTGATGTTAAATCTGTCAAGCTCACCTTTGATGAAAATTTACTTGAAGTCAGCACACATATTTTTAAGCATATGCTTTGACCAATTCTGAATTAATGTGAAAAAATATTCTTTAAAATTTTTTGTTTGCATTTTAAGCATAAATACAACATCTGTGGTTATATTTATGAGAATTGCCTTTTCATTTACTTAAGCATACAGATATTTATTTCTTTTCCAGCTTAAAATGTGAATGATCTTGCAATTAATCACCCGACTGACTTTCCCAGTGACGTTGTTCCCGCACTTTGAGGTACTTTCTATGTAACTCCCCTCAGATTGACTTCCTGCGTTTTTCTCTTATTTATCTAAGTATTTGTTGATTTTAGGTATTGCATTTCCCCAGTTCTAAAGCTAAACTCATTGGTTTTGGTCGGACGGGTGGAATAAGTTTAAATGGTGAAGACCATTGAATCTGCTGTTCTAAAATAATTTTAATAGGCATATGTTTGTAGCCATGCAGGTTAAAAGGCCCAGTAGAATGGAAGGGATCTGGCATGGGGGTGTCATTTCTTAGAGGGCGCATGTTTGTGAAGCCTTCTTAATTGCACTTGAGCAAGCTGTGAATGGAGTCTGGCAGCTGCCCTGTTTGCACGGGGCTGGCTGGCCCAGCAGCGATAAGCAACAGACAGGCTGGCTCCTTCAAGGAGTCTCGCAGTAAAGTCTGAGCTCTCAACAGTTCTGAAACTCACTGGCCAACTTTCCCCTGTGGGCCATTCATTTATCAGGAAATGAAATTGGTTACAGGGTTTCTCACATTGCCAAACCTCACTGACCGAAATCTGGTTTCTTCCGAAGTTCAGGAGGAGCCTTAACTCTTTACTGGTGCCCAGCATTTCATGCCTTGATAGCGGGTACCTCTGTCCATACTAGGATTTGAGGAACCCCACACAGAAGGGGCTGGAGTGAGGAACAGGCCGTGGAGTGAGCCTGGGGGCTGCTTCCATAGGTATCAAAGATGACCCTTTAGGATAGGATTTTTTTTCTCAAGGGACTTTTCCCAGTGGTTCCGATGGTAAAGAATCTGCCTGCAATATGGGAGACCCAGGTTCGATCCCTGCATCAGGAAGATGCCCTGGAGAAGGGAATGGCTACCCACTCCAGTGTTCTTGCCTGAAGATTCCATGGACAGGGGAGCCTGAGGGACTACAGTCCATGGGGTCACAGAGTCAGACACAGCTGAGCACCTTTCACTTTCAGTTTCTTTTCTCTTTCAGTGTTGATAACTTCGTCTTTCAAAGTGAAGTGTTAATTTAATGGAACTGATTTTTTTTTTTCATTTAAAAAAAAAAAAGTCCTTTAAACATGACACGAACCACCTTATTGGCAGGATATCCTTGTAACTTAGACCAAAGATCATTGTTTAAATTTTGTGAAACTGCAAGGAATGAAAATAGAATCTCAGAGTTGTGCACAGAGCTGTACGCATAGAGAATGTTTGGGTAAGTGAAGGTTAAATTATTACAAAGTATGTAATCTAGTTCATATGTTTAAGGAGCGGAACTAGGCTAAATTATCTAAAATATTCTGACGTACTGAATCATTTCACTTTGTAAAACAGAATCTGTCTAGCAAGGCATTTGGCTGTGTGCTGGTCTGTGGAGTGCAGTCCACAGTCTCGACCTCCTGTGTTTGGAATTAGCAGGCCCAGAGGTAATACGCGGCGGGCATGTGGCAGTTATTACGACTGTGGAAGTGGCTGCTGGCTAATTGATAGCAGTAGCAGCTAGGAACAGCCTTACTTAATTTTCAGTAGTCCCTATGAAAAGACGCTGTAAATGAGAACCTTTGTCTTACCATTATTGTCCTTTCTCTGACGTTAGGCGTCTCATATTTAGTGTATGCACTTCGTCATATTTAGGAGTGAATTCCTTAGACTCTTTCTTTTCCCCCTCTTTGGAGAGACTTTTCTTTCAACTTTTAGCCCTGATTATTTTATGCCCCCAAGTTAGTAAAGAATTATTGTCAGTAAACAGTAGTTCCCTTGACTGGCATGGCTCCTGTTTGCTAAAAATATATAAAGTCGCAAAGCCAACCCTTAGCCCATGCAGGCTGGTGACTTTGCTCATAATCTGAACCCCAAAGAGACACACTGGTTGCATAAAAGGTCAGCGAATGAATCATTTTCTCTCTTCATCACTAGAGCTAAGCTTTTGTGAACTTGAATTGCACGTAGAGCATTGTGTCCATGGTTTCTTTGTATCCCGGAGTGTTACACAGACTGAAGTGGGTGGTTACTTGTAGTCAAGAGGGATCTTATTTTTCTCCATTCAGTTTCAGTATGTTTGTAGCAAAAGACCGTATTTGGGGCATTGAAAGCACAGCCTCTCTTTTAAAAAGTATGTTAGAGGAATTTCACAAACAAAGTAGTCAGATAATATACCTAGCTCTTTTTCTTGTTTCTAACAACCTCTGCCATTAAATAAGTAGCACTCTTATTAAATTTGTGCACTCAGCCTTCTTCCTGTTGATACAGAGATAAGAAATAATAGCAAGTAAGGTGCTATAAAAGATTTGCCTTCCTCTCTGACCATCTGTGTCTCCGCCCTAAACTGCAGGATCTGAAAATGAAAAATCAGGGAGTATTTTAGTCCTTTGTACTTGTTCTCCATATTCTCTCACAGAGCTTCTTGTCATTAACAGTCCCTGTTAAAGAAAGACACTGAGCCGTATTGAGGGGTTTTCAAATCAGGATATAATGGGGTACAAGGAACCGTGTGGGCTCTGGGTCATTATATTTATTTATGTTGTTCCCAGAAATCCTCAGACCTCTGAGTCCTTGAATAAATATCTCCAACATCCAGTGACTACCATTCATATTCTTACAAAACTATTATTTGCAGTTAGGATTTGCTTGCTTTTCATTTATTTGTCCAGCTAGTATTGATTGAGCCACAACTGTGGTCTGCATAGCACTCTGCTAGAGGTTGTCCCCTAGCCTTCTCGTTTAGGAGGGCACAGCTCATAGAACCGCAGTCCAAGACTCATCTTTTTCAAATGAGAAACCTTAAGTTAGATTAGGGGATGCGAATGGCAAAGGAAAGAGACCGCTCCAACTCTGCAGGATTTAGAGGTGCCTTGATTTCCCTGACTAGAAATAAGAAGTGACGATCGACAGAACATGGATCCCAGCCCAGTGCCCTGAAGTGTGCAAATGGATAGGAAGGCAGGATGCTGTCAGTCTTAAGAGTGAATCGTGTGTCCACTGCTGTGGAGTTTTGGGAAAGTTACTTAACCCTCACTGCATATCAGTTTCTCCCCTCCAGAGCAGGTCTGTCTCATAGCCTTGTTTCCCTCCTGAGGTGGCTGGGGAAATGTAAGAACCAATAATGCAAAGTTCCTAGCACAGAGTAAGCCCTCAGTAATTGTTAGCCGATGTCATTTTCCCATTATGTGCCAACCTCACTCTTCAACAGCAAAACCAAGAACTAAAACTGTAGGTTCTAAACAGTCAACTCCTGCACACTTGATTCGTGGAAGCCCTTTGCTTACAACCTGATATATGATCCTAACAAGCTTGGCCATCTGATTCTCAGGTCTGTAAGAGATCAGAAGCCACAGCTTAAAAGAACTTCCATGTAGTAGGTCAACAGTAGTGAAAATCAACGGCCACTTGTCCTGGTATAAGAAGGGAAAGCACGTAAAAACAACACGTGTGAATCTTACTTTTCCTTATCTTCTAGGAACTTTTGCACACAATTCAAGAGAAGTTGCAGGTCTGTAGAGGCCTTGACCCTGGGGAAAAGGTGGGGCAATTATAGGATCTCCAGTTGAGGTCATCTCTGTCTTAGAGAAACGTAAGGCCTCATCTTTCAGAACAGCACATCACTGACCCAAGCCCAAAGAAAGCTCAAATCACTAATCTGGACACTCAAAACAGAGAAGTTCCTGTTGTTGCTCAGTTGCCAAGGCGTGTCTGACTCTTTGCAGCCACAGGGACAGTAGCACACCAGGCTTCCCCGTCCTTCACTGTCTCCCGGAGTTTGCTCAGACTCATGTCCGTTGAGTCAGTGATGATGAATGATTTTAACTGACTGGTGGGTCTGATATTTCAGTTTGAAAGGAATCATAGTCAGATCCTCTTAAACAGTAACTTTAAAATTCTTTTTAAGTAGCAACTGGTTTGATTTATAGTAATTTACAGGTTAGGCACCATTTTTCATGATCATATCAGTAACTCTGTCAGGACTCGGTTGTCTCATTTAACTCACACGTCACTCCATCTAGAAAGTTCCGTGTTGTGAAGTGAGGCTGAGCCAGCTGATCTAACACTGAAGCTCTGCTCTGTCTATAACCAGCCTATTATGCTACTGCTTTTGTTTTGTTCATGCTACCTCAGTATACATGTTATTATCAATATTAAAAAAAAAAAAAAGCTAAAAACTTGGTATTACAGATTTTTTTCCTGATTCCAGTGTTTTTAAAAGACACTTTAGGGATTTTGCTGGTGTTCCATTGGTTAAGACTGCATTTCCACTGCAGGGGGTGCTGGTTTGATCCCTGGTCTGGGAACTAAGATTCTGCATTTTGCATGGCGTGACCAAAAAAAAAAGACACTTTATGTATTTATGAAAAGAACTGTCAACTCCATGTTTACTGTTTACAGTTCACATGTACAATTCACATTTACTGTTAGAGTTGGCCCTGCCTGTATCTCACAACTGTACCACTCTCTAGTTGAAGAAAACAGGCAGTTTGGAATATAATCACTCCTGGAGAAAAAATAGGAGAAGCCACGTCCTTGTTTTAAATTTCCACTCTTGTCCTCGGCATATGAGAGCTGCACATGATACTGAAGTTGTAACAAAAGCAGCCAAGTGCCAGGGCTCACTTCTTGGGTTGTTTTGATTTGTCTTACACTTCTCACTTCCAGCAGCCCAGACTAACAAAAAAAATCTTCAAATAAAGAAACAGTATTCTCTGCAGTTTCCCTTCATTTCTCAGGAACAGCATCAGGGTGTGCCGGTTCGCTCCATAAGCCTCAGGGTTTGTGGGAAAGATACAGAGGAGCCAGACTGGGTTTTTCTCACTTTTAAGGAAGTGGACCAAAAAATATGCCTTCTCTCAGCATTCATTGTTATAACAGAGAGATAAGAGATAATTTAGAAATCCTGGTCACCCCCTTTATTTTATGAATAGAGAAATGAAGAGACTTGACTCATGGCCCAAGGTCACAGACTGCAGGGGCAGATATATCCCCAGAGCCTGGTTTCCTGATCCATTTGCACCGTGTGACACTTCTCAACATTCAAGGGGTACTGGCACTCCTAACGTCAGGTTGAATCATCCATCAAAGCAGCCTCGAAATTTTTGAAAGTCCAACTATTGCTAGTAATTGGCTCTTGGCTGTTCTTTATATAGAAAAATGATGCCGTGAGTTTGTGCTTGCTGTTGATGATGTGATTGTGTTCATTCAAATACTCTTTCCCTGACCTGTCTTCTTTATGACCAACAGAATGTCTTTCCTAAAGGACCACTTTTGGAGTATTGTATGGCCTGTCCCAGTAACATCACAGGTCTGTCTAGGCCTTATCATATTCTCAGGCTAGGCCTCAGGGGCTCTGTGTTCTAGTACTGTGTTTTTAGAGCTGCATTTTGGGGTTGTATTTGAATGCACATGAGCACAGTAGGCAGCACGTCAGTCTCATAATCTGAAGGTCCTGAGTTCAAACCTCAGACAGGGCAGTGCAAAACTTTTGGGGTTTCCTGGTGGCTCAGTGATAAAGAACCAGCCTGCCAATGCAGGAGATGTGGTTCAGTCCCTGGGTCAGGAAGATCCCCTGGAGGAAGTCATGACAACCCACTCCAGTGTTCTTGCCAGGAGGATTCATAGACAGAGGAGCCTGGTAGGCTACAGTCCACGGGGTCGCAAAGAGTCAGACGTGACTGACTAGCACTTTCAGTTTTACTTTCAGTAAAAGTTTGGCCTGTGTGCTAAAGTTGAACAAATGTGCACCGATTAACTCCTTGGTGTACTCCTAACGTGAATTCATGCTGTTGCGTGCCAGGAGACACGTATGAGAATAGCTATAGCATCATGGTTGATAATAGTCAAACCCTAGACATAACCCAGTATCCATTAGTAGTAGAATTAATTTAAAAATTGTGATATATTTAAAGGATAGAGTACCAGATAGCAGTGCAAATGAGTGAACCATAGCAAGCCCGCTGTGTGTGAACTTCACATGTTCAATGCTTAATGAAAGACTCCAGTGAAAGGGTATATATACTGTGTAATTTCATTAATATGAAGTTTAAGGAGAGGCAGACCTCAAAGAGAGTGCTAAGGAATGCAAATGTAGGTGGTAAAGGTACAAGAAAGAACAGGAAAGGATGCTGTCAAGGTCAAGGCAGCGATAATGAGGGATGCTGCGGGAGTGTTCTTTGTCAGACCTGGGCGGTGGTGACATGAGTGCTTGCCTTGTACCAGCTTAGTTGTTCTGTACTTGTGCTTGTGGACTTTTGTGTCTGTGTGTTACATTTCATAACAGAAAAGGCTAAAAAACAGTGAGGCAGTCCTTGAAGACTCCTTTATTTTAAAAATGAGTTAAACATGGTAAGTCATTGAAATGTTAAACAAGGAGATTTCAGTGAAGGCAAAAATACTTTTATCAGTATGTAAGACTCTTCTCACTGTTTTTGTTTGCGTTTAGAAATCAAATTATTTATCTCTCCTAAAATATAATCTGGCTTCCCTGGTGGCTCTGTGGTAAAGAGTCTGCCTGCCAATGCAGAAGGCACAGGTTCAGTCCCTGAGTGGGAAGGATCCCTTGGAGGAGGGCATAGCAACCCTACTCCAGTGTTCTTGCCTGGGAAATCCCATGGACAACGAGCCTGGCAGGCTACAGTCCACGGGGCCGCACAGAGTCGGACACAACTGAGCAACTGAGCGTACATACGGGCTCAGAGGAATATGCTTAATAGTTGTTCTATTTGGACTGTGGACCTAATGAAATTTTTTTAAAACCCTGTTTTAAAATTTTTCTTAAGTGAGCAATATATTTTACTATGAGACATGAGGTAGACATTTTGTTAAAATTTCAGTTAAAAAACACACTCATTCTGATTGCCATTATTTTAAAAAATAACAAACGTTGGTGAGGGGAATATGGAGAAATTGGAACCTTTGTGCACTATTGGTAGGACTGTAAAATGATCCAGGCACCATGAAAAACAGTTTGGAGGTTCCTCAAAAAATTAAAAGTAGAGCTACCAATGGTCCAGCAAATCCGCTGCTGGGTATATATCCCAGAGAGTTGAAGGTAGGATCTCAATTGTTCCTGCTCCTTGTTCCTAGCAGCACTCACTGTTCATCATAGCCAGAAAGTGGACAAATGAATAAACAAAGTCTGATCTGTACATACAGTAGAATACTACTCAGCCTTTAAAAGGAGGGAAATCTTGTCACATGCTACAATGTGGATGAACCTTGAAGTCATTATGCTAATTGAAATAAGCCAGTCACAAAAAAATGATTCCATTTATATGAAGTAGGTAAGATAGATTCATAGAAACAGAGAATGGTAATTGCCATAAGGAAAGAGAAAAAGTTGTTTAATGGTCTGGAGTTTCAGTTTTGCACAGTGAAAAATTTTTTTTTTATTAGTTGGAGGCTAATTACTTCACAACATTTCAGTGGGTTTTGTCATACATTGACATGAATCAGCCATAGAGTTACACGTATTCCCCATCCCGATCCCCCCCTCCCACCTCCCTCTCCACCCGACTCCTCTGGATCCTCCCAGTGCACCAGGCCCGAGCACTTGTCTCATGCATCCCACCTGGGCTGGTGATCTGTTTCACCATAGATAATATACATGCTGTTCTTTCGAAACATCCCACCCTCACGTTCTCCCCCAGAGTTCAAAAGTCTGTTCTGTACTTCTGTGTCTCTTTTTCTTTTTTGCATATAGGGTTATCGTTACCATCTTTCTAAATTCCATATATATGTGTTAGTATGCTGTAATGTTCTTTATCTTTCTGGCTTACTTCACTCTGTATAATGGGCTCCAGTTTCATCCATCTCATTAGAACTGATTCAAATGAATTCTTTTTAATGGCTGAGTAATATTCCATGGTGTATATGTACCACAGCTTCCTTATCCATTCGTCTGCTGATGGGCATCTAGGTTGCTTCCATGTCCTGGCTATTATAAACAGTGCTGCAATGAACATTGGGGTGCACGTGTCTCTTTCAAATCTGGATTCCTCAGTGTGTATGCCCAGAAGTGGGATTTCTGGGTCATAAGGCAGTTCTATTTCCAGTTTTTTAAGAAATTTCCACACTGTTCTCCATAGTGGCTGTGCTAGTTTGCATTCCCACCAACAGTGTAAGAGGGTTCCCTTTTCTCCACACCCTCTCCAGCATTTACTGCTTGTAGACTTTTGGATAGCAGCCATCCTGCCTGGTGTGTAATGGTACCTCATTGTGGTTTTGATTTGCATCTCTCTGATAATGAGTGATGTTGATCATCTTCTCATGTGTTTGTTAGCCATCTGTATGTCTTCTTTGGAGAAATGTCTGTTTAGTTCTTTGGCCCATTTTTTGATTGGGTCATTTATTTTTCTGGAATTGAGCTGCAGGAGTTGCTTGTATATTTTTGAGATTAATCCTTTATCTGTTTCTTCATTTGCTATTATTTTCTCCCAATCTGAGGGCAGGAGTCGCAATACTCATATCAGATAAAATAGACTTTCAAATAAAGGATGTGAAAAGAGACAAAGAAGGACACTACATAATGATGAAAGGATCAATCCAAGAAGAAGATATAACAATTATAAATATATATGCACCCAACATAGGAGCACCACAATATGTATGGCAAATGCTAACGAGTATGAAAGAGGAAATTAATAGTAACACAATAATAGTGGGAGACTTTAATACCCCACTCACAACTATGGATAGATCAACTAAAAATTTTTTGAGATCTTTTTCACAACAGTGTGTATATACATAACAATATTGTACACTTAAAATTGGTTAACATGGTAAATTTTATGTTGTTTACCACACACAAAAAAAGAAAAAAAGGAAGATGGCCTTGTCAGTATGAATTAGAGGAGTTATTATGATGAATATATGGACTTGGGAGTTAATGGTTGTAAAGCAAATGGGAATAAGAATATAGATTATATCCCTGCTTTCTCTAAATCAAAGGCCACATCTTCTGTGGGTATTTCGGTGATGTGATGTGATGTGATGTTCATAGAAGCCCAAGCCAAAGCTTGTGATTGGCCTGTAAGCACTTTTGAGACAATTTGTGTTTCTGAGTTATTCTCTCTGATCTGGCTGAATTAAACTAATAACTTTAATTTCATAGCTACAGTCACTGTCAACAGTGATTTTGAAACCCAAGAAAATAAAATCTGTCACTACTTCCACTTTTTCTCCTCCTATTTGCCGTGAAGTGATGGGACCAGGTGCCATGATCTTAGTCTGTTGAATGTTGAGTTCTAAGCCAGCTTTTTCACTCCGCTCTTTCACCTGCATCAAGAGGTTCTTTAGTTCCTCTTCACTTTCTGCCACTAGTGTGGTATCATTTGCATATCTGATGTTGTTGATATTTCTCCCAGCAATCTGATTCTAGCTTGTGATTCGTCCAGCCTGTCATTTCACATGATATACTCTGCATATACATTAAATAAACAGGTGGACAGCATACAGTCTTGTCATACTCCTTTCTCGATCTTGAACAAGTCAGTTGTTCTATGACCAGTTCTAAGTGTTGCTTCTTGACCCATATACAGGTTTCTCAGGAAACAAGCAAGGTGGTCTGGTATTCCCATCTCTTTAAGGATTTTCACAGTTTGTTGTGATCCACAGAGTCAAAGGCTTTAGCATAATCAATGAAGCAGAAGTAGATATTTTTCTGGAATTCCCTTGCTTTCTCTATGATTCAGTGGCTGTTGACAATGTTATCTCTGTTTCCTCTGTCTTTTCTAAACCCATCTTGTACATCTGGAAGTTCCTGGTTCACATACTGCTAAAGCCTACTTGAAGATTTTTGAGCAAAACTTTACTAGCATGTGAGATGAGCACAGTTGTACAGTAGCTTGAACATTCTTTGGCATTGCCCCTCTTCGGAATTGGAATGATCTTATCAGGTGGTTAATAAATACTTGGAGGAGTGAAAAAGAAAAAAAATTAATGTGTAGACATTGTTTGGGTCTTGATTTAAATAAGCCAACTGCAGGCAGGCCTTTTTGATATTTGGGGAACTATATACACTGATAAGTATTATATAATAGTAATTATTTTAACTATTTCAACTCTGATACATTACTGTGGATTATATTTTTTAAATGCGGTAGATAAGAATTTGGGCAGACTGGATGATCTTTGAAGCTAACCAGTAGGTACATTGGGTTTCTTATGCTATACTCTCTACTTTTGTGTGTCTCAGTGTGTGAAATTTTCCATAATAAAAATTTTGGTTTTTTTAAGTAAAGCAAAAATACAGTTTTGAACATGGGAAAAAATTAAATAATTTCAGTTGGAGATCTAGATGTCTAAAAAGGAAAAATGTATATTTGGAACATGGTATCCCAGAAGTTTTATTAAGAGAACTTAATATACTCTTGCCGGACATCTCAAATACATGTTCGCCTCTCTACATATGAGTACAAAGCTTAAAAATTTCCTTGCATCAGTCTACTATAGTTGTTTTTATTATTTTTAACTTTCAAGTAAGATTTAATCAAATAGATCATAGCTGAAAATTCAGAGTGGACCTCAAAAACTGAATGTAAAAGTTCTTACTGTTAACAGTTTCTTTAGGGAATGTGAAGTCATAGAGCTCATTATGGAAGACTTGACAAAAACTAAGCTGTTTTCAAAATTCTGTGTTTGATTTAAGTTTTTGCATGTTTATTTCAAAGACATTTTCTTTGTAAATGATAGATGACTTTTTGGAGAATAGATAAAAAGAGTAGTTTAAGATCAGTGAAATCTCAGAAGTTCATTTTTATTAACCAGTGACTAGGTTTGTGAGACATGCCATTTTGAAATCAAAGAATGTATATATTTCCAAGCTAGAATCTGCCTTAAAAGGTTGCTTTGCTAGGCATTGCAGTTGTTCTGATAAATTTTTTGTAACATATGCAGTTTTATGATAAAGAATCTACAGAAGGTTTATAAATTATAAACTATCCATTTATATGAAGTAGAATGCATCAGACTTCCCTGGCGGTCCAGCAGTTCCTCTGCTATTTCCCTGCAGGAGGCTCAGGTTCAGTCCCTGGCTGGGGAACTAAGATCCTCTGTGACTGAAAAAAAATGTATAAAACCAAAATTTAAAAAAAACCTCATTCTTTGGGGAGTGACCGGTTTTACTCTCTCCCTATTGTTTTTGCATACATGACCCTATTTGTGTTTTTTCCCCCAGTGTCTTAAAGTGCTTCCTCCCTGTCAGAACTCACCCCTTTCTCTCTAGATTTAGAAATTACCTCCCTCTCAGCAAAGCCTTGCCCCACCACTCCGCTGGTCTAGCCTTTAGAGTCCTTCCCAGGGAACCTGCCGGGCTATAGCCCGTGGGGTCGCAAAGAGTCAGGCACAGCTGAGAACTGAGCACACACACACGGCTACACACGGCTGTCCCCTAGACAGGAAGCTCCTCTGGGTCTGGGACTGTCCTAAACCACACTCAGCTTCTCGACTCTGTGATACAGTATCTGTCAGTATTACAAATTAATATTTCTTTAGTTCTCTCTATATATTCATTTATTTATAAACTACACCTTCAGTACAACTTGGACCCTAAAGCTTTTTATACTTCAGAGGGAGATTCTTCAGGCATAGATGAGAAACATGTGGCTTTTTATCTCTTGTGAGTAATTGAGAATCTGACTGTTTCCGTCAGCTTTCTCATGTGCGTTTTCCATGTGCAGGCCTGTGTAAAGTGCGAGAGTCTGCAGAGTTTGTACTAACCTTAGCGGGAGGGCCCCTTGGAAGCACATCATGTTGAGCATGTGCTTGTTCTCTTGTTTCTTTGTCCTGAGAATAATTGTGTTTTCGTGGAAGTTCCATTTAGTAGGGGCCTAGTTTCTGACTGGAGAAAGAGAGTGAGAGTTGAGTAAAAACTAATGGTGACAGAATAGTCCAGATACAGAAAGCGCCAGTGTGAGAATTTGGTTGCCTCTTACCCTTAGATGAAGTCAGGTTGCCTTAGTGGCTTTCCAGGTTTATCCTAATCGCCTCCTTTCTGTCACCCACTCCATTCCCATTCCTGATTTCCAGAAGTGAGGAGGAAATGCCGTGGGGCAGAACAGAACCCTGGAAATGAAATTTGCTTGCACATTTCTGAGTGGGAGCATGTTGCCTCAACTTTGTATAGCCTGAACTCCCTTATTGAAATCAGTTTTGTTAAGCTGGAACCCTTAACCCTAATGTGTCCTACGGACTCCTGTTTTCTTCCCAAATAATTCAAAGGGCAAAGTTGGGGAGTTGGGGGGGGGGGGAGGACACGTGACAAGCAGTGTGACCTTGGAACCACGTGCATTCCAAGCCTGGGAAACAGGGTCCTGTGAAGAACCTTGAGTTCAATCCAGGTTAACTCTCGTCCCAGGAACCTTAGGGCTTGCTGTTGTCCCCTCAAACATGTGGGAGGTAGTTTCCTGACTCAGACTTCTGACAGGAGGACTGTCCATTAGTCAGTGTGCGTCTGCAGGCCCTGGAGATGTTAGAGTCAAGGCCCGGGGACTGACCAGGGCTTTGCTCAGCAGGTCCTGAACCTGAACTAGATGTGGGTGCGTTTCCTGGACTGGAATCAGAAACTTAGTCATTGACAGCCGCTCTCCCTTGTTCCTAAGCTGTCATTACTGCTCTCTATATCCACAGGCCGATGATCAAAAGCTGAAATTGACAAAATTAAGGAAAACATCTCCCTTCAGAAATAGATATTAGGACTTCCTTCCAGGCTCTCTTTCCCATTTCCAGCTTTCAAAGATAGAGACCGGAGAACCAGCACTGTGATAAACCCTGCCAGACAGCGTGCTTAGTCTGTGAGGCTGGTGGAACTGCAGGCTGTTGTCAGCAGCTACCACTGACCTAAATATACAGGCTGTGTGATGTCAGCTGCACCAAGACCCCTTCCCAGAGGCAAACAGGCTCAAGGAAACCATATCACAAAGATAAAGACTCATTAGAATGGAGCCAGACAGAGGATGGAACCGGATTTTATTTGTCTGCTCCTTTGTTTCTAGTGAAAAACAAAAGTAACAAAGGTCATTGGACTCAACATATGACCATCAGCAGAGGAGACTCTTGGATTTATTTCTGGATCTGTCTCTTCTGAGCCTTCATCTCCCTTTCTGGGGAGGGGCAGTGGTGAAAAGCAGCCAAACCTCCCTCCCTCCCTGCCTCCTTGCTCCCTCCCTCCCTCCCTGCCTCCCTGCTCTCTCCCTCGCCCGGGTGGCTCTCACCCTCTCCTCTGTTCACCCCTCTGCTCTTCCAAGGTCATCTCAGGTTCAGGCCTTCACCCTGTCACCTGACCCCTGCTCTAGTTGCCAGCTCTCTGCAAGGGGCTTGCTTCCTGCCCTCCTCAATCAAATGGATCCCATTGCTTCCTAAGTAATCCTCCACAGCAACATTCCAGTCCCATCACTGCTCTGCTCAAACACACATAGTGGCTTTTGCACAGACCAGAGTCTAGAGTCAGGCTCAGTAAGGTTCTGTAAAGCGGCCCTTCAGCTCTGTTTCACATCACTCCCCCTTTTAGTCCCCATTTTCTGAACAGCTTGAACTTGGGCTGGTCCTTGGGCACACTTGTGCTTTTCTGCCTCCATGTCTTTTCTTACGTCTCCCCCTCTGTCTGTAATGCCTTTCTTCCTATCTTCACATGTGCAGCTTCTACCCATCATTTACAAACCACTCAATTGCCACCTCCTCCTTGAACCCTTCCTTGATGCCTCCATTTAAAGTGATGTCTCCCTTCCATGAACTTCCTTACGTTAATGCTTATTTGTACACCTACACAGTACTTATCACTTCTTCCTTGTCTTTTACTTATTTTTATAAATGTTTTATCTCCAGATTTAGGTTGTAAACACCTTGGTGCAAGCCCTGTCTTTTCTTTTAGATGTTTTCTATGACAGTAGTTCTCACTGGTAAGTCATCAAAGGTTTTTTTCTTTAAGCCACGGAGAACCAGGACCAGATTTTGGCGGGGGAGGGGTGTGTGTGCAAAGTTTGCAGGATCCTAGTTCGCTGACTAGGATTCAGACTCACACCCCCTGCAGTGGACGTGACGAGTCCTAACCACCAGACCGCCAAGGATGTCCCCCTTGATCAGAACTCACCATTGCTCCTGTGGCCCTCTTGTGCATCCAGGAGATCTTCGGAGGGCTGAGACATTTTTCTTGTTTGGCCAGGCCTCCAAATAATTCCCTGTGCTGAAAAGCTGCCCTGCCTCACCACCTCCTTCAGGACCACTCAGCTCCACCATCACATCCCAGCTTCCCCGCCTGCTCTCATCTGCAAGACCTGCATCTTTCCTGTCACCGTAGCTCCTGACAGGGGAGGGCACGTTCCTCACTCAGCAAAGTCTATGTTCAAAACATAAGCCATATGCAAACCTGTGTCCAGTTCAGGCATCTTGTGGGAAGTGTACAGACGGATGCCTGTGGGTGGGCCAACAGGCACCCAGCACTGGAGGGGCCATGAAGGACTTTGAGGAGGATGGGAAGCGTTTGAGCCTGCTGTGTTGGAAGTGATAATGTGGTGGGGAGGACGTCTTAGCTCTGAAGAGCAGTCTTGGAAGCAGACAGCAAGGAGCAGGGAATCGCCTGGGGTTTGCAGAGGACCTCGGAGAGTTCGTTTTGGCAGAGGCCGATGGTTTGTATAAAGGAGAGGAAGCGGACGGAGCTAGGAGGTCACTTGGATTGTTCGTACACATCCTAGAATCCATCTAAATCAGGACTGGTAATTAGTACATTACTTCTTCTAAACAATAGATTACACTGGAGAATTGCTTTTTGATGACTCCCCTTTTTTTTTTTTTTTTTTTTTCATTTGCACTCATCTTAACTCTCCAAGTAACTGTTAAGATTACTTAGAGGCAAAAAAAAAAAAAAGATTACTTAGAGGCCATGTGACATATTTTTTGTCAAATACTTTTATGGTACAAAGGATCACTCTGTAACTTAATTTTAATGAGTTATCTTAAAAGTAGAGCAAGAAATTTTTACCTATTTGATAATATGTAGGTTAATATTTGGGGATAAAATTGTAGAATTGATGCCAAAATAATTCGGAGGAGGGAAGTTGGAAATAGCTGAAACAAAAATGACTGTCAGTTGACCATGATGCCCATGGTCGAAGGGCACACTCTTCTCTCCACTTTTGTGCATGTTATTGTTCATTGCAAGTCATGCCAAACTCTTTGAGACCCCGTGGACTAGTCAGCTTCCTTATCCTGCACTGTCTCCTAAAGTTTGCCCAAACTCATGTCCATTGATGATGCGATCCAGCCACCTCATCCTCTGTCACCCCCTTCTACTCCTGCCCTCAGTCTTTGACAGCATCAGGGTCTTTTGCAATGAGTTGGCCCTTCACATCAGGTGGCCAAAGTACTGAAGCTTCAGCTTGAGCACTGGACCTTCCAATGAATTTTCAGGGTTGACTTCCTTTAGGTTGACTGATTTGATCTCTCTGCAGTCCAAGAGACTCTCAAGAGTCTTTTCCAGCACCACATTTTGAAAGTATCTATTCTTCAGTGCTCAGCCTTCTTTATGGTCCAACTCTCACATCCATCCATGACTACTGGAAAAACCATAGCTTTGACTAGATGGACCTTTGTCAGCAAAGTGATGTTTTTGCTTTTAAATACACTGTCTAGGTTTGTCATAGCTTTTCTTCCAAGGAGCAAGCGTCTTTTAATTTCATGGCTGCATGTGGGCATCTCTAGTAAAATGTTTGGGGAGATGTTGGGCCTTCGATGGTACTGAGTAAGCCTTCAACTTAGGCTTCTAGCCCAGCGCCCTCACAGCGAGCGGCTCTGGGGCCGCAGTCTGTGCCTTGCTTTGCACTGCTGCAGCCCTGACCACCAGAACAGCCAGGAAAACGGCCAGAGCCAGCCAGTTGGTTGGGCTCTTGGTGTAGTCACAACAAATGATGAAGACCCATCAGCCAGGTGGCAAAGGAGACCATTATTTTCGTATCTGCCATTGTGTTAAAATACCATATTTGTTAAATCATCAGTGGTTATAATTAAAATGTAAATATTAATACAAAGGAAGGAAGGATGCATGGGTTAGCAGGTCACCTTACAAGAGGGATTTAATCAGAAGTTTTATCTTAACATCCTTCTTCAGCAGAAAGTGTTTTGTATGTTCACTAGGATGGAGAAACTGTGGAAGATGTATCAACAATGTAAATTACTCTTGCAGTAAGCACAACATTCTCTCTTCCTTAAGAAAGTAAAGCTGTATTTTAAAAGCCCCAGAACTCAGATGTTATCCCTTTCATGCTAAATATACAGTAGTTCTCTTTAGGGAAAATTTATAGTTTTACCTTATCTTCCCAAATTTTTGTTTTTTAAAAAGTGAAGCAAATAGTTCATAGTTCTATAGTCTTTTCTCTAAATAAACTGTGTTCTTTTCTCTAAGTATAAAAAAGTGTTTTATCATTTCAGTATTCCTCTAAAATATAATATGTTGATTGTTTAAATTTAGAATTTCTCTTAGAAATATCCTTCAAAATGCTTCTGCATACTTTCAAGGTAAATTCCAGTTTTAGTGTACATGCTTGCAGTGTATAGCAAACTGAGTCATCGGTGGTTAGTCCCTGAAAGTAAATTAAAAGATAAGCAATGCATGTTTCTTTATTGAAATATGTAAATTTGGATTAATCAGAGCCTATATTGTAAAACATAAGACTGCTTCCTCTTAAACCACTGTTGTGTTTTGGAAATGACCATAGATCTTCAAACACTTCACCTACAAATGTTTTACTTGCCTTCTGTGGCATTGCTCTGAAAAATAAGTAAATAGGCCAACCGACCAAAATGGAGAAGGCAGGGGTCCTGCTGTTCCCAGTTTTCCTTTGACGGTAACTGTCCCAGGGCGGGAGATGGGCTCGTTTAGGGCCCTTCTGGGGCACTGCTTCCGTGGGCAAGGCAGGGGTTGGCCGCAGCTCTGCCCTGCCCTCGCTGTGCCCCCGGCCCCGCGTGAGTCACATAAACCTCACAGCCAGCCTTCCACGTCGGCCCCTCACCGCTGGCAGAGCGGGCCTCATCAGCAGTAATGATTTACAGATGAGGTCACTAAGTGTCAAAGGGTGACATTATTTGTCGAAGTTTATTAGTGTCAGAACCAAGTCTAAAATTCAGATATTCTGAATTTTCGCTCCATTGTGCCATTCAGAGCCTGGATGGGAGAGATACATATTAGTCTTCAAAGTTGATGCTTCCTTACCATGGTGTTTATTTCAGCCTCACGTAATTGGCACATTTGACCATTGCCATGAGGAGCAGAAAGTGCCAACTGCCCGTCTTTTACAACCTCCAGCCTGTCTAAGCTGAGGAATTAAAAGGGACAGGAGCCCAGGGTCCTGCCTGGCCCAGCCTCGGCTTCCAGGCTGTGACAGGCAGAGGGCACAGGGCTCCGGCCCCCCGGTCGATGCTTGCATTTGTCCCATCTCGGCCCGTCCCCGCCGCACATGGAACCCCTGCTGCCCAGGACACAGGCACCAGCACCTCCCAGCCTCCTTGCTTTGCTCGTTCTGACCACTGCTCCCCAGATCTGGGGCCCTCTGGGTGTATATCCTCCTATTTAAGACTTGCAGATCATTTAGCTCTTTCTCCTCAATTTTAGAATTTCCATTCAGCTCAGAGCACATTCGAATCTTTTATTCAGGTTGCTTTGTACCTAATGAGGCTTAAAATAAGGCTGTAGCATCTTTAGCAAAATGTTTTGTACTAATAAGTGATTTATGATTTATTTGTCTTATGTCCTAAGTTTCAGGAATACCTGCCTCTCAGGAACTGCCCTCAGTCTCAAGAACTTAAGAGTGAGACTTGGAAATCAGAGGTGTTCCAGATAAGGCTGCATCCTTATGAGGTTTAAAAAAAAAAAAAAAAATAGTGTCATTCAGTGGTGGACAGAAGTGTGAGTGCCCAGGCAAAGGCAGAAGTTCCAGCTTCTCTGAAGTGTGCAGGAAGGGATCTAGTGTAGATCGCTGATAAAGCTGTGGGTTAGAATGTTTCATGAGTGTTACTCATCACCACCTGGTCCCCCTCGCTGTTCTGGAGTCACAAGCCAGTAAGGATTCGAAGCCAGTCCCTTTCGAATCCTATACCCACATCCCTGAGAGGAATCAGGTACAAGTATGTGGCCAGATCAGAGAAGACACATATAAAAGGATCTGTGTTAATAAGTCTGAGGGGCTGGGACTACTGCCTTCATGTACAAAGGACAGTCCTTCTTTTTGGCTGCACCGGCTCTTCCTTGCTGTGCTTGGGCTTGTCGTTGCGGTGACCTCTCCTGTTGCAGAGCGCGGGCTCTGGGGCACTCCGGCTTCAGTCGTTGTGACGCATGGGCTCCAGAGCACAGACTCAAAAGTTTTGGTGCACAGGCATAGTTGCTCCACCGCATGTGGGATCTTCCTGGATCTGGGATCAAACCCGTGTCTCCTGCGTGGGCAGACAGATTCTTATCCACCATACCACCAGCGAAGTCCAAGAGCAGTCCTTTTTATGTGATGTTTCCAGTTTATGAAATACCCCTTTTTAAGATCACATGAAGGTAGAAGGGTAGGTGTGAGGCTTCAACCCAGGATGTGAGTTGTGTCAGTGCCAGGCCTGGGCTCCGGGAGGAGCCCTCTTCAGAGCATGTAGAGTCACTCTTTTCTGGGCCTCCCAGTCCTATTGATTAGTACCACTGCTTTGCCACCTCTGAGCATATATTTTAAAAAATTTGCCGTCAGTGGTATTGCTTATTCAGAATGGTAAAACATTCCTTTCTTAAGAAAATTATGGGAAAAAATTAAAATCATGTGAACTTAGCTGGTATACAGTGCAGTTAAATTTCCAGTCTGCCCTGAAGCCTGCACCACACTCCACTTTAGATATGGAGGGCCAGTTTTTAAACTTCTAACACACTAAGACAAGAAACTTAAAACTTATATTTTTTCTGGTATAGGAAAGGATAAAAGCAGGCTCCATGAATGGCAAAGAACAGGCTTTTGTCAATGGAAGATTAGATCATCTTGAAGCACTTTTTTTTTTTTTTTTTTTTGCCATCCTTTTCCCTTTTTTTCTCTCTTATTACCTTCATTTTGTTTTTAGACTCCATGGAGATGGTTCCCAGCCTCTGTCTATGTCTTAGGGCCAGCCTCCCCAGTGGCCCCAAATACTTATTTCTTGTTAGGTCTCTGCCACATTTTAGCCTTGCCATCTGAAATTGTTGTTGTTCAGTCGCTAAGTCATGTCCGATTCTTCGTGACCCCATGGACTGCAATATGCCAGGCTTCCCTGTCCTTCACTATGTCCCAGAGTTTGCTCATATTCATGTCCAGTAGGTCCATGATGCCATCCAGTCATCTCATCCTCTGCCGTCCCCTTGTCCTCCTGCCCTCATTTGTTCCCAGCATCAGGGTCTTTTCCAGTGAGTCGGCTCTTCACATCAGGTGGCCAAAGTATTGGAGCTTCAACTTCAGCATCAGTCCTTCCAATTCAGGATTGATTTCCTTTAGGATTGATCTCCTTGCTGTTCAAGGGACTCTCAAAGAGTCTTCTCCAGTACCACAATTTGAAAGCATCAGTTATTTGGTGCTCAGCCTTCTTTATAGTCCAACTGTCACATCTGTACATGACTACTGGAAAAACCATAGCTTCAACTGTGTGGACTTTTGTTATATAATGAAATAAATGGTTGTTATTAAAGGCCTTGGTTGGAGAAAGACATGGCAATCCACTCCAGTATTCTTGCCTGGAAAATCCCATTGACAGAGAAGCCTGGTGGGCTGCAGTCCATGGGGTCGCAAAAGAGTAGGACACGGGCTGATTCATATCAATGTATGACAAAACCCACTGAAATGTTGTGAAGTAATTAGCCTCCAACTAATAAAAAATAAATAAATAAATAATATTTAAAAATTTAAAAAAAAAAAGAGTAGGACACGACTTAGCAATTAAACCACCACCATCATGTATGTTGGGGGTAAGTGTCTAGCGCCACAGTTGCATCTGATGTGGTTCCCACTTTGAAGATGTTTCCAGCAGCTCCTTGTTTTGTGCACTTCCGTCCTCTAAAATTAAGTGGAATTAATATTGAAGGTGTAAACGTTGTAAGTATTCAATAAACCACTGTGCGTTTGTTTTTTTTTTACAAAAAAAAAAATAAAAAATAAAGGCCTTGGTATTCCCATGTGCCAGTTGAGGGAGCCATACATGGTGTCTGTCCTTCTAACTCCCCTGTGGGAGGATGCCCTTTGCCGTTCTGCAGTATCCTTCTTCCCAATTCTTGAGAACCTGTGCTCCTTCATATGGCTCCTCCAGAATGGAAATTCTTTCTCTCTCAGGTCATTCTTTCCCTTCTGCCTTCCTGAATCGCAGAATATCTGGGACCCAAGAATTTGATTTTCTAACAGGTGATACTGATGCTACTAGTCAGTAGATCTCATTTCTGTAACTTGGGTGGGAAGAGGAAATGGGTGTAGTTTGTTGGGGGAAATGTCTCTGTCTCTGTCTCTCTCTCTCTCTCTCTCTCTCTCTCTCTCTCTCTCTCTCTCTCTCTCTCTCTCTCTCTCTCTCTCTCTCTCTCTCTCTCTCTCTCTCTCTCACACACACACACACACACACACACACACACACACACACACACACACACACACACACACACACACACACGTGTCACCGTTAGCACCACCACCTCTACCACCCAGTCATCTGAGTAAACTTCATCTCTTACCTCCTGTATAGCCCTCTCCCTGATGCCTGAAGAGTCCAGGAAAAATGAGTACAGTTCAAACTCTGAGCCCAGTCCCCTTGTTCTCTGCCCCCCAGCCCCTGAGCCTACTCTTCATTCCTGCCTTGCCTGTCCCTGCCTGAAGTAATGGTCTCCTCACCTCTTCTGTACCTTAACAGCCCAGGTCCCCCTGCCTTCATGGGGACTGTCGCAGACACAACAGATGTATTCATCTCTTCCTGCTGGAAACTTTTCAGTAGTTCACTGCCTGTGTCACTACTCTTGGTATTTAACAATGAAATGGATATTTACATGTTTAGTTTGTGCATTTACAGTTTGTCTCCGTACTAGATTTTCAGTTCTTTGAGCATCTGAACTTTGCTTTATACTTGCCATACTCCATAAAGTTTTCCTGACAGACTGATTAGTTGATTTAGATGAAATGCAAAGAGAGGAGGAAGAAAGCTGGTAAGTTAGGGAACCTTTGGTCCTTTCATGTAATTGTGCGTATTTTGAAATATATACATCTTAAACTTGCACAACTTTTGAAAGTTTAAATCTCAAGCACATTTTTTTCACTGTAAAATAAAATACAGCCTGTATTCCCTAGATATGTAGGGATGTATTCCCTAGATACATAAAATACCTATTTTATACAGCTTGTTGGTTAATTCTTCTGTAATTATAACATAACAGGTAGAAGTGCTAAATCATATCCATCTGTGGTAGTCCAAATTAGAGGGAGGGATAGTACACCATTCAGGTTATTTCAGTTTTACAGTTTAATGTACAGTAGGACAGGTTCCCCTTCTTGTTTTTGGTCCTAGTGGTCAAATCACATAGCTGTCCTGTGCTAGCGTTTCTCTCATTCCATCACCACCACCCACCACCCTTCACAGACATACCCCACCACCCACTTTGCTCTGTCTCTGCTTCTTCCTGTTCATGTTTTCCTTGGGAAAAATTAAACAAACTGCTTTGGTTAGTTCATCCTGATGCATTCATTGCTTATCTTCTGTCTTGGGGTTTTCAACGAATTGAGTGTCTCACAACTGATAGCTGTTTTACATAGTGAGACGATATCTTGCAGTGTGATGTGTGTGTATGTCCTTAGTTGCTAAGTCATGTCTGACTCTTGTGACCCCATGGACTGTAGCCTGCCAGACTCCTCTGACCATGGGATTCCCCAGGCAAGGATACTGAAGAGGGTTGCCATTGCCTTCTCCGGGGGATCTTCCCAACTCAGAGATTGAACCTGGGTCTCCTATGTTGCAGGCAGATTCTTTACTATCTGAGCCACCAGGGAAACCCCTTACAATGTGATGCATGATACCAAATCAAACTTTTGAATCATTTGATAATATGTTTTCTGGCTTCAGGGGGATAAAAACACAGCTATTTTATCAATAGCATTTTTTTTTTAATTTTGAGACAGTGTCATTGGCTTCCCCAAAGGGAACAAGCACAAGTCTAAGGGAGTTTTGGACTAAGGTAATGAATATGTTCCCTATATTAGAACAATTTCTTGAGGAAATCAATGTATAGTCATTTAATATGAATTCCAGTTAACTTGGTGGACCTTATGACTGTTAAGGATTTTTGTGGTTTTATTTGTACATTTTTGTACCTTCTTTTTAAAATCGAGAGTCTCTTCTAGTGCTTACCTTCTATGATTCCAGGACCCCATAGTGTCATGGTCCAGGAGAGTAACACGGATTTTCCTAGGTGACCTAGGCCTGTCTAGTTGAAGCTGGGAGTGCCCGTTTTCTAGATAGCTCTCTCTCACAGTGACATAACCGTCACTGAGTGGCATCTAAGGCAGACTCACTTCCTAACAACAAACAGGTTTATTAGGAATCTTCTGGAGCATTCTGCTTCTGTTCCCTTTCCTCTCAGGTTCCTCATTCCCTTTATTAGTCCTCATGATTGTGGCGAAGGAAACAAACCTCATTTTGTGCTTTTAATTCATTGATCACGACAGTTGGAATAACCACGGGTCCAGGACTTAGCATCGGACAGGAAGTCACAGATGTGGTCCATCCAATTCATGGATCATACTTGCGTCGCTGGGAAGGACAGCCATAGGAAGCACTGAGACTGAAGTGCTTGCCTTTAGAACCATGGATTCAAGTGGGGTTTTCTCCAGGTAGACTGAAGAAAGCATAACTGGTTTAGCAACCACAGGCTTTTCATAGAACACTGGGAATAGATTATTCTTTCCATAAGCAGAGGGGAAAAATTCTCTTGTATAGTGAATACATAGGGATATTGATTATCAGAGCCTAGTTTTAACTTCCTGCTAAGAAATAATTCAGGCAAGACTTTTTAAGAAGACTTGAAAAACTGTCACATTTGCTCATAACTTAAATCCTAAGAATGTTCAAAGGAGATAACTCTTAAGAAATTAAGACAACTTCTTATCTCTGCGTTCATCTTAGTTGGAATTCTCTTTCCAGATATCTCTTTGACATACTGTGGTAAAGAGTGTCTTCTTGCCTGATATAATCACTGAGACTCCCCTTCACTCAGAGGCACCTCAGTCCGTCTGGGGCCTGCCAGCAAAGCCTCTCCCGTCCTTGTTCCCACAGCCACCACATGTCACCCGCATGTGTCTCTCAGCACGGACATTTCAGACATGGCAAAGATCATTGCTTTGCCAGAATTTGTCTAAACAGGACTCAGAATCTTTCTCCAAAATCTCTGTCTGCCACTCCCTCTTAATTCACATATTAATCTGAAAAAAAAAAAAAAAAGTATAAAGAAATATTATCATAGACACACTAATTAGGACTTACTGTTTACATTTTAAGGCCTTATTTTCCCCCTTTTTAAAAACCATATTATAGTCTTGACAAAAGGAAAAAGTAAAGGACTCATTAAAAATCAACTTTTCTCCATTCACATATTATGCATTGGTTCATGACTAGTGCATGTTGATGAACTCAAGTTTATTTTCCATAATTAGGTATATATTGAAATATAAAAATATGACTGTGACTATCTATATCAATGTCATCCATTATCCAGGATCCAGTTTCCTAGGTAAGCCAGATTATGTATGACAGTGGTAGGATGGTGGTAAGCAAGGAGAACAGGTAGTTTGAGAAGTAAGTTAATCTAATGAGTTTATAAGTATTGCCCCCAAATCCCAGTAAGTCAGTTCATTTGCATCTCAAATTAATTTGGCTCATTTTGTCCCAAATAAATTTGGGCAGTTATTCCACTAACTCATCCAGTGTGCAGGATCCAGTTTTCCCCTCTTGTCCCCCACCTCCCCAGAATGCTTAGCTGCTTGGTCATATCCGACTCTTTGCAACCCCATGGACTGTAGCCCACCAGGCCTCTCTGTCCATGGGAATTCTCCAGGCAAGAATACTGGAGTGGGTTACCATGCCCTCCTCCAGGGGATTTTCCGAACCCAAGGATCGAACCCATGTCTCCTATATTGCAGGCGAATTCTTTACCATCTGAGCCAACAGGGAAGCCCAAGAATACTGGAATCGGTAGCCTATCCCTTCTCCAGGGGAACTTCCTAACCCAGGGATCAAACCAGGGTCTTCTGCATTGCAGGTGGATTCTTTCCCAGCTGAGCTACTAGGGAAGTCCGCCACCCACCCCACCCCACCCCACCCCACCCACACCCCTCCAATAACTGAGTTTTTTATGAACAGCAATTTTTACCTCTTCATTTATTCCTTTATTCATTCAGTCAGCAAATACCTCTCAAGTCCGTGGCAATCTTCTAAACACTGGTGGATGTATCAGTAGGGGGAAAAAAATTTCCTGCCCTCATGGAGCTTTTATTCTACTTGGACTTTTATTTCCTGGTAATGCTTTTTTTTTTTTTTTTCCTGGGATCTCACTCTCTTAACCAGGTATCTGAGAGTGAAAGTGAAAGTCGCTCAGTTGTGTCCAACTCTTTGGACCCCGTGGACTATTACAGTCCATGGAATTCTCCAGGCCAGAATACTGGAGTGGGTAGCCGTTCCCTTCTCCAGGGGAATCCTCCCAACCCAGGGATTGAACCGGGGTTTCCTGCATTGCAGGCAGATTCTTTACCAATTGAGCTGTGAAGGAAGCCCTGGGTATCTGAGTCCTGTCCAAAATAAAGAGCCCACTGCAGGAAGATACACTTTTCCAGTTATCTGTGGCTCCCCCTCTGGGCTGGCTTTCAGCCAAGAAGTTCTGCTAGTAAATTCTTAACTTTTGCCCTGCATCTCCCACCATGGAATCAAAACATTCTCCTCCTCCCAGTCTTCTGTATTCAGATTGTTTTGCCTTTAGAACAGGGTTTTGAATACTACAATACTCAATCAATACTCAGTCAGTACTCAATACTGCAGCTCAGTCTTCTTGAGAAGTTTACACCCTTGGCTACTTCAACTGCCATCTGAGTTAATGATGTTTAAATTAGAAATATCTATCCCCAACGTGTCTGTTCTCTCAGTTCTAGGCTCACTGGATGAATAGATGTGTCATCACAGCCCTTGAGGCCCCTCTCTGTCTTCATCCCTTCTTTCCAGCGGCATCTGCACCTGCTGGCCTTGGAGCCTGTGTCTGGGTCCCCTAAGACTTGCCAGGCCCGAGAGAGTGTTCTCGTCCTCAGTGTTTGCTCACAGGGTCTCTCCACGAGCAATGCCAGCTTCCTCCCTGCCCCTCCCCAATCCCTACAGGTCAGTACTCACTTGTCAAGGCCCGTCTCAAACTCTCCTGTAGCAGGAGAACCTGTTCTTCCTTCCTTCTCCTGCAGGCTGCCCTCCCAGTGCCCCTTCACCCAAAAAGAGAGAGTCTAACAGGGACATTTGCTCTGACTTCAGACTCCAGCAGACTTCAGATTCTGACTGATAGTGTGATGGTGAAGAGTTCATTGCAAGTGTAAGCTCAACCTTATATTGTATCTTTCTGTTTTTCCTAAGAGGTTTTTTTTTTTTTTTGGCCACCAGTCACAGAGCCATTAGTGTCCCTTGTAATCTCAGAGGTGGTCTTCTGGCCTGAGCTTTCAAAATATTCATAGGTGTCCACTCACCCTGGGTTTCCCCAGTAACGCTAGTGGCAAAGAACCTGCCTGCCAATGCAAGAGACATAAGAGATGCAGGTTTGATCCCTGGGTTGGGAAGATCACTTGGAGGAGGAAACAGCAACCCACTCCAGTGTTCTTGCCTAGAGAATTCCATGGACAGAGGAGCCTGGTGGGCTACAGTCCATGGAGTTGCAGAGAGCCAGACACGACTGAGTGACTTAGCATGCCTGCTCACCTTGTAGCTCTCTTCTTCCTAGGGAGATTCTGAAGGTGCCCACTGCCCAGCCAGCCGTCATGCTCTTAGACATGCAAGGTATTGTGACTGTCTTCTGAGCCACCTCATGACGGACTTCTTAATGTCAGCTTTGTATCTCTTAATTTATAATTTTTAATAAATGGCCCTTTAGGGAATTCCCTGGCAGTCCAGTGGGTAGGACTTCACACTTGCACTACAGAGAGTGAGTGTGGGTTCGATCCTGCATGCCACACGGTGCAGCCAAAAGTGAAAGTCGCTCAGTCATGTCCAATTCTTTGCGATCCCGTGGACTATACAGTCCATGGAGTTCTCCAGCCCAGAATACAGTAGTGGGTAGCCTTTCCCTTCTCCAGGGGATCTTCCAAACCCAGGGATCCAACCCAGGTCTCCTGCATTGCAAGTGGATTCTTTACCACCTGAGCCACCAGGGAAGCCCAGGAATGCTGAAGAGGGTCGCCTATCCCTTCTCCAGCAGATCTTCCCAACCTAGGAATTGAACCAGGGTCTCTTGCATTGCAGATGAATTCTTTACCAACTGAGCTATCAGGGAAGCCCCCCAAAATAGAATTAGAGTAAAGTAAAAACAAATGCCCCTTTCTAATTTTCTATACTTTAGATTTAATTCATTCTGAAACTAATTTGCATAAAATAGGACTGCTGCACATCCAGTGTTGCTGTTACAGGCCAGTGCTTATCTCCTTAATGTCAGTTAAGCAATAATATTTGATCTATTTACAGTGGATTCTATCACACATAGAAGAGCCTGCAGCTCAGGCTTGTTCAGATCGTAATTTAGCTGAACTGGTCATATGGATGTTTCTTGTAAAGCTTGCCGTTCAAGCCCACCCACAGTCATCTGACCCCAGTGTTAGCCAGTCTGCCTGGGACACTGCCCTTGCATCTTGTGTCATGCTCCTACCGTTCTTATTCGTCCTGCTAACTTATCCCCCCTGTTAGAGGAGCAGCAATTATTCCTTTTCCTTTCCTCCTTTCTCAAGTGTAATGCTTCATATATAATTGGTGCTCACCTCCTATGTTTAGTTTAAGGACCCGTTCCTGAGGGACCCAACATTATACAGTGAGATTAAACCAGGGAAGGAATAGTAGGAAAACTGGTTCTTCATCCCCAATCCACCCCACGATAAAATAACTGCATGTAGTTGCCTCCCTGGGTACCTGATGACGGGGTCTTGAAATCAGCTTGCTTTCCATGTGCACAGAACCTGCCCACCACAGCCTCGGGGCATGCCACCAGCAGCAACTCACCTCTCCCACCCCATCCCACACCGTCTCCCACCAGTGATGGGCCACCTCGCTGCCAGCCATCACCCACCACTTGTCTATTATTCAGAGGGTTGATACGGTCTTTGAAAGAATTTTTTGCAATGTGCTATCTAGCTGTTTGATTTTAAATCGCACTAAACTTTCTGGAGCCATGCCAGGGACTTGCTAGAGTTTCTGATGCTATCTATATAAATGGTAGAAGGGGGAAAACTCCATTGAACTTTTGCGGTAATAAAATTATTGCAGTTGAGCCCTACATCTGTTCACTGAACTTCCTGTGGGTTTCCACCAGATCACATGGCTGACAGCAGAGACAGTCTTTAAAGCGTTTGGTCTGCATATTATACCCAAGTCTCAACCACCAAATCAGACCTTTGCTTTGTCTCTGGACTGGGCGTCCGGATGTCCCACTGCGGTGGGTTGATTCACTGGAGCTGATAAAAAACATTCCGGCCAAACTCGAGAGAGTCTAGCATTACCTCTGGCTCCAAAAGTCAAAACAACAAGATTGTTGTAAGTAGCTTTGGATTGAGACCAAGCCCTGAGCTTGAGAGATGGGTTTTCCCTCCTTGTTGAGCTGAGTCACAACTGTCTCGGAAGGAGAGGGGTGAATGCTTGGGCCTGCGGTGACCAGCACCCCGCCCTCTCCTCGCCCCTTATTGCCGTAACTGTCACACCAAAGCTCCCACCCCCTCAGAGCCACCCCCTCCTCAGCTTTTCCAGATCTTCAGTGGGTTCTCAAGCCCATCTACCCAGGAGTCCTCACTGAGCCCATAGGGGGGCTTTAGAAGGCAAAAGAGGAGATGAGGTAGAGAGGGGAGGATGGCTTCAGAGTCAGGAAGACCCCAGTGGCCTGGGCCCTGCTGACCAGGTCAGGAGTGAAGATGTTCTCAAGTGAGGAACCTGGGCCTCCCTGAGCCAGCACAGGATGGCATTAGCGTTCTTCACAGGTGTGAAAAGAGCAGAGGAAAAGGACTTTTTCTAGGTTGTTGATCTGACATTCAGACTATGATATTTCTTGGACTGAATCTTAACAAAATGTGTCCCCAGTGTCTTTAGTGCAAATAGAGCCTCTTGTCTTTCATTTCCTTAGCTCTCGAGTTCTAAGAGTATTGTTGTTGCTGTTCAATCTCTGAGTCGTATCCGACTCTTTGTGATCCCATGGACTGCAGCACGCCAGGCTTCCCTGTCCTTTACTGTTTCTCCCGGAATTTGCTCAAACGTGTGTCCATTGAGTCAGTGATGCCATCCAACTATCTCATTCTCTGTTACCCTCTTCTCCTTTTGCCTTCAGTCTTTCCCAGCATCTCTTTTAGAAGAGCACATATTTTAAGAATGTCTGTTTCAGTCTCAACCCAGGTGGGCTTTCTCTCCAATTAGATAGACAGGGAGATGTTGGGAAGGGTGTCAGATTCGGTGCTCCTTGGACAGGGTTCGTCATGCAGAGGCTGTGCTCCCATTCAGTCGGGTTGACTGAATGGTGTTTTCCAAACTCTTATGATTTATGCCTATTATTTGCCCTTTTAAAATCTTCCCAGTACACTGTCTTAAAAACAACTCATTGCAGGAAAAGGGAAGCTTTTTACTTTGTGCTTTGTTATGTTTGCTTTGTATAGCCAGTCCTGGAGAAAATGCTCTGTTTTTCTTACTATTTATGCTTTATCCCCCTTTCTGAACCTTTTAAGTGCTGGTGAAAAATTTCAAGCAAATAACCCGAGAAGCAATCTCCCTCAGCCCACTTGTTGAGGAGGCAGGAGCTGGTACTAGAACTTGAGGGGTGTGAGCGTGTACTGTCTGCAGTGCCTGGGTTTTGCTAGTAACAAGTGTGTCCATGCCACTGTGTCTCCGCTTGCTCTCTGGGTTGCCCTGTGTCCAGTGGCACACACTCCATGGAAGCGGCCATGCCTGGGACCTCAGCCCACTTAGCCACGAGCTCTCAGACCTCAGCAGGCCAACCACAGCCTCGTATGTGTCTTGATTGTTAAGCATTTGGGAGTCTTAGCCTTTTAAACCCAACTGTTGTCAGCCCCCAGGGCAGCTTAGGAACCTTCAGATATTGACCCTCTCCGCTGAGACTGCCCCCAGGTGACACCTGGCTGAGTGGCAGCCTACAAGTGCTTGACTTGAGGGCTGTCCCTCACCCCAACTCATCCAGCCCTTTCTCCAGGTGGACCCAGCAGAGCCTGGGGGGCATGCAGATATAAGGTATCCAAAGTGGAGACCTTACTGGGGTCACCTCATAAAACCATACCCAGAAGACTCAGAAGGAGCTCAAGGCCCTTCATTTCCTACAAGACAAGAGAACCGAGACATGCAGAAATGCTGTGACTTGCCCCAAACGGTTCAGCCGGCCAGTAGCTGAGCCAGCAGAGAGCCGACGCCTCCTGATGCCTCCTGACCCCCAGCCTGGGGCCACCTGGACTCCAGAGCTGGAGATCAATCCCATCTGTTCCCCGTGAGGACGCTCAAGCACAGAGGGCTAGCGACTTAGCAGCTGGGAATATGGAAGAAATGCTTGAGGTTCTTTATCATTACTAGAGAGACGTGAAAACCTCCCGTCCATGTGGGATGTAGGCATTTTAAAGAAACGCACAGCTGGGTCCCTGTCGACTGAGGGGCGTGCAGGGGAGAAGGGTAGTTTTGTTTGGCCTCCAGCTCCTCCACTTCCTAGCTCTGTCCTCTTTGGCATCTTATTTATCCTTTTGAGCTTTGGTTTTCTTATCCATTCAACATAGTTAATAAACCTATGTCACAGAGTTATGTGCAGAGTTGAAGTCATGCACTCATTCATTTACTTCGTCACTCAGCAGACATTTCCTCAGTGTCAGTAGTATGCTAGATGCTGTCCTCTTAGCAAGGTCCCTGCCTTCCTGGGACCTGTGTTCTAGAGGGGAACAGATGGTACCCAAGTAAACAAATATGCAAGCTCAACCCCAATAGCTGTGGAGACCAACTGATGAGCTGAGAGGTGCTGCTTGTTACTGGGTGGTTGTGGGTGAAGTGACCCACGACCCTGGCACCTGGGCACCCTCGGTGTGTCCCTTCCTCAGAGCGCCCCTGCTGGGTGGGCTCTGTGAGCTGACAGGAGGCCTGGCGTCCCCACTCCTGGCCACCTCAGCCTCTCCAGCCGTGTCCTCTCGGAGCTAGACGCCACACCCCTATTGGAGGTTGTTGTGTCTGCCACAGAATTATCCAGGGAGACTGATGTCAAATACAGCTTAGAGGTGATCCCTCTCTTATCATCACGATGGCTCTCAACTCCCCTCAGAGCCAAGCCCCACCTCCCATCCAGTTAAATAGCTGCATCACAGGGATGTGCGCAGACATGAAACCATGCATTTGTTCATATAGCTCACTGTTCAGCAAGTGAGGATCCACTCAGACAGAAGGCCATTCTTCAGAACCTACCTTCGCTGGTGACAAAACTTTGTTCTTTAAAAACATTAATGAAGAGAAGTCTGTCGCTTTTAAGCCATTTGTCAGCACATTTCCTGGGTTTTTATGTGGGAAAGCTCAGGGTCTTTCTGTTTCTATTATTATTAACAGTCAGGAAATAGGGTTGCCACTTTAGAAATGTACACCATGGGTAGAATATGAGAAATGGGCTTAGGACAAGGCCAGGAGTGGTATTTCTAGACTTTGGATTTTCTTACTAAAAGTTCTAAAATAAGAGCGTACCTTACATTTGCATGTCACTTTATTGTCAGTAATAATAGCCAACATTTATTGAGTGCTTCTTCTGTATTAGGCACTTAATCTCATTTCTGTGAAGTAAACAGGATGGTTAAATTCAAAATCTTAGAGTAGAGTGAACTCTTACGTTTTAAAGAGCCTAAGTTGGAATGAGGATACAAGACTTCTCCCAAGTCACCTGGCCAATCAGGAGTGGACTCTTAGCTCTTAAATGCTGAAATTGTGTTCATCTTATTCACAGCTATGTTTTTAGTACTGTGCTTGCTACACACACAGTAGGCTGTCAGAAAGTTTTTGCTGAATAAATGAATGGATGGATGAATGAATGGGAAAAGCTGGGGCTAGAACTAGATCATGTGCCTGCTTTTCAGATGCTTTTTCTAGTTACTTCAAAGATTAAATGAGTAGCTATATGTCTATGTGTTTGAACATGCCTGCCATAAAATAGGTAATCAGTTATGGTAGCTATAAATGTTACCCATAATCTCGGAATTAATTAAGCTTTTATGGAGAACTTGTATAGAAATAATCATTGATCAGCTTGAAAAACTTCGTAATGAAATACATGTTTGCTATTGTCAAGTAAACTTTATAGTATTTCATATTATTTTTATATACTATTATATATGGATATTCACGTGGATATTACCCTACATTGAGGTTTTGTTTACTACTCTCTCCAGAGTGAGATGGATTATTTTGAAGTAAACTCGAGCAAAAATAAAAACAAGGCCTTTTCAGCTTTGTTTTTACCAGGTGGTGGAAAGGGAAGCCGTGGGGGGTGCCAGGCGCTTCTCCTGGTGGCCTTTTCCTGGATCTGGCTGTGTGTGACCTCAAGGCAGCGTTTGACTCATGGCTCGTCCTAATGGGAGAGTCGTCAGAATTTCCCCCAAACCACGAGGGCGAGCAGACTTGGTGCCAGCGTATGAAGGCAGTGCCATCCCAGTAAGCAGCTCTTGCCTAAGTTTCTTTAGTTTCATTGGAGGGAATTTTTGAGAAAGCAATTTGCTCGTTTTATTTCCATCCCACCCTCCCTGGAGGGACAGAAGGCGGTCTTGGGTAAGCTGCCTCATGTCCTTTCCTGAGGCCTGCCTTCATAGGAAAACCCCTGAATAGTCACTTGATGGAGAAAAGGCTTCACATCTTTTAGTCATTTTTGTCACTAACAACCAGAAATGTGTTGTATTGGTGACATTCCCACTTCAAAACGTAGGATATTATTATTCCAGCTGAAAGAGTCATTGCTGTGTTGGGAGGCGGGTTTCAAGCCACCCCACGTCTGAGCCCCCAGCCCAGTCCCTCCCCTCCAAGACAGTGTGAAAGGTTTTCTAAAGTTGAGGCCACTCCAAGAGCTAGGACTTGCATCCTCATTATTAGAGGGTAAAACTTGTTTCTTCTTCACACACACAGTCTACCACACTTTCCTGATTCTTTTTTTTTTTTTTTTGGCTCTTTTTTTGGGGGGGCGGTCTTCATTGCTGTGGGGGGGCTTTCTCCAGTTTCAGAGAGCGGGGGCTATTTTCCTGTTGGGGTCTGTGGGCTTCTCATCACGGTGGCCTTTCTTGTTGCAGAGCGCAGGCTCTAGGTGTGCAGGCTTCAGTGGTGGCTGGGCTTGGACTCAGTAGTTGTGGCTCTGGGACTCAGGTACCCCGAGGCAGGTGGGGTCTTCCCGGATCAGGGATCGAACCGGTGCTCCCCTGCATTGCCAGGTGGATTCTCAACCACCGGCCCACCAAGGAAGCCCCACATGTCTTAATGCTCGACATCAATGTGGGGTTGGTCACTTCTTTCAGGACCAGCTGTGTGTGTGCTAGGTTCTATCCATATAGTGAAAGGGCCCCGTTGGAGCCTTGGAGAATTGGATCTGGGGACAGAGCAGTAGGGTGACTGTGGTATCTGTGACTGTGCTATTTCTTCTCAAACTTTCCCACCAAGTCAGACCCAGGCTCCAATCCTGACTCCTCCCCACAAGTTGTGTAACCTGAAACAAGGCACTCAGCTGCTCCAGGCCCTGGCTCACCTGTCTGTGGAGTTGGCCACGGGGGCCTCGCCAGGACACCGTGGTGACTGACCACGACACGTCAGGGAAGCTTCTAGACCGACCTGGTGCTCAGGGAGTCCTTCGGTTGGTGGCAGCCGCTCTCTGCACCCTCTTGCTACAGATGCAAGCTTTTCTTGGAAAAGAAGATCATTGTGTTGCTACCTGTAAAACACCCGGTTCCATGACAAAGACCTTTTGCCACCTCCAAGAACCCTGCCCCCACACCAGAGAACTCCATGCCAGGCCGGAAGTGACGCAGAGCTCGTGAGGAGGCTTATCACGGACGCCTGGGCCCCAGAGACCTCCAGCTGCTGAGCAGCTGTGGCGTGCCCGGAGACTGTGGGCCCAGGGTGGGAGGGACCCAGCAGGCCGGGAAGCTGGGGGACGGAACTGAATTCCAGTCAGACCAGTAAGCGCCAGAAGCAGGGCCACATCCCCGCTGCTCGCGCTTTGTCCGCCGGACTGACGCCAGGAGCCCAGCGGCAGAAGTTGTCCCTGTGCGCTGAAGCCAGCACGGCCCTCAGCGCACGACCGTTAGCCTGCACTGAGGGCGGGGGAGAGCTGATTCGGAAACACTGGTGCCCTGGAGAGGCCTGGGTTTGCGTTAACCCTGAATCGTTTCGCAAAGTATGGGGTAAAATGTATGAGGGTGCATATAGCGGTCAGTAAGGTTGGAGTCTGGGCTGCTTATAAAACCCTTTTGTGTATAGACTGTATTTACTGATGCCCTGGGAGCCGTGGAGTGAAGTCGGTTTCCATTAGAGCTGTAACAGGTGGGGACTGTGCCGTCATGGTGTGTCGAGGTAGCAGCCATGACCAGGACCCTCCTTTGCATGATGTCCTGTACATTTTGCTAAGACTTAACTCAGAACTCTACTTGCCACAAAGCATTTCCTGCTTAACCCCGCCCCACGGTCGTCATTCTGAAACCCTGAGGATCCAGCACTTAGATGTTTAGTCTTAATCACTGCACATGTTATCTGAAAAATCTCTTGAACTCTGTGTGAAAGTGAAAACAGTGAAAGTGTTAGTCACTCAGTCATGTCCAATTCTTTGCGACCCCATGGCTTTAGCCCACCAGGCTTCTCTATCCATGGGATTCTCCAGGCAAGAATACTGGAGTGGGTAGCCATCCAGGGGATCCTCCCAACCCAGGGATCGAACCCAAGTCTCCAGCACTGCAGGCAGATTCTTTCTGTCCGGGCCACCAGGGAACTCCGTGTATGTAGCTCCCTTACTCCCTCCCCACTCTTAGCCCCTAACCCACCACCTCCCACCACCACCAGTCCCCCCACACCCTCACTTTTTGTTTAAAATCTTTAACTCATTTTAGTTCACGCTCATTTTCCCTTCACCTGGACCAGGCCCTGTCCCCACCAGTGCCCTCTAGTCCTCCACACTGTGATCAAGTGGTCCCTGCACAAAGCCAGTCTCATCAAGCCCCCTTCTGAGACCCTTCAAAGGTTTCCAAGGATCTTCGAGCAGAGGCCAGGGCTCTTCATGCGACTCCGTCCTCCCCTCTGGGCCCTGCTGGCCAAGGCTGGCTCCCCCACTGTCCCTCTTCTTGCCTCCAACAAAAAGCACCTCCTGCCTTCTCTGCCTGCTGTTCCCTCAGAAGGAGCACGCGTCCCTCTTCACCTGGCTGCCCCTCCACCTCCCGCAGGCCTCTGGAACCACTATCCTTCCTTAGTGGAACTCCTTTCTTAGAACACGAAGTTCTGTACATACGAACCTTCAAGTAGCAACTTTCAGAGATGCACTCGATCAACATCAGGCAGGAGTGGACTTGCACCCTGCCCTCCATCTCCTATTGCTGACGACCCTTCAGCTCTGCCATCTCCCGCCTCCTCTCCCTACTGCAGTCAGTAATTCTTGCCTGGCCACTCAGTGCCAGCCTCTGTATGCCAGCTGTGCTGTACTGTTGTACTTTTCAAGGTACTGAACTGTAAGATTAAAAGTGTTTTCTTCATTTTTTGGTGGGTTTTTTTTTCTGTATTATTTGTCTGAGAAGTATTATAAGTCTATTACATTATAGTACTATGTAGCCGATTGTGTTAGTTGGGTACCTAGGCTAACTTGGTTGGACTTACAAACGTGTTCTCGAAACAGAGCTCATCCATACGTAGGTGACTGACTGCACTGTCATTGCTCTGTGGCTGCCGCTTCTGTGTCCCTCTGCTGCACGAGAAGGTGCCTTCTGTGAGGACAGCGACTGTGTGTCCTGAGGTCCTGATGCACACACTGCCTGGTGTGCAGGGGAGCAGACATTCAGGCAATAGAACGATGAATGAGTGACTCACGTAAGAGAGATTGACTACCATAATATGCGTAAAGTATTTACCATTGTGTCTGGGGCGTAGTTGGTCCTTATATGGTTGATTGCTTCTTTGAGTCATTCATCAAATCATTTGTTAAGTGTCTGACCGCTCTCTGAGGGGACATAGCTGCCGACACAGTGAATATAGAATCTCTGCTCTCGTGGGCCATGCGTTCTGTGTGTGCGTCTCCCTTCTCTCTCTCTCAGCCCTCCGCCTCGACCTTCCGCACTGCCCCTCCTCCTGAAACACTTTCCCCTTGTCCCTGCTCCACCTGGGACACAGGTAACCAAACTGCACCCACTCTGGCTGGTGTCACCTTGGCCTGGAAAGTGGCCCCAACAGGGACCTTTGGGGACCCCGGGCTCCTCGGCTGCCAAAGAGGGGGGACATCACTTCCTCTGCTCTAGCTGGAATAAATAAATCAGGAGTAAGATTAGAAAATCAGAAGCCCCAATCCTGGTGAAATGCTGCAGTGAAAGTGCCACTTCCAGGAATCTCCACGTGTTCTCCCTCCTCACCTGGGACTGCAGAGTGCGGCCAGGCCACCTGAAGCGTGGTAGAGCCGGGGCTCCCCTCTGCCGCCCGCTCTGCAGGGCTGGAGCACCCCCGCCTCACCCTCACCCACCACGTCCACCCGGCGCTGCCCGCCCACACAGTCAAGGCCGAGAACCTATGGGGGGGACGTCCTCGCCTCCAAGGTGACTCAGCCCTGAGAGGGGAGGCGTCTGAAGGAGACCCAGCCACGGGACCCCAGCCATGCAGCAGTCTCTGCTTGAGCACTGTCTGCCCGGGCACGGCCTGCTTTCCTGCCTGACGTCTCTCGCTTCGCCTCATGCCCTGTCCGGGCCCTGCTGCTCTCAGCACGCTGACATCCCTGACCAGGGCTGGTGGGCTTGTGTGCCCTTCCCGTGGGGGATTCACCCGGCCTCCAAAGGGCCATCGGGAGGCTGGGTCTGTGGCCCGGGACTCCCAGGCCCGCTGCACCCCACACACACTGTGTACAAACTCCGGCTGCTCTCGCACAGGCCTGTGAGATTGATCGCCTCATCTTCTTTTCGTTGCAGAAATTTCCAGAACTGAAATTCAAATATGTGGAAGAGGAGCAGCCTGAGGAGTTTTTTATCCCCTACGTCTGGTCCCTGGTGTACAACTCGGCAGTAGGCCTCTACTGGAACCCACAGGACATCCAGCTGTTCACGATGGATTCCGATTGAGAGCGGGCCCCGTTCCCCACCCCCCACCCCACCTGGCCTCCAACCCCCTCCATCCAAGCAGTCCTTCTACTTATTTTCTTTCTGGGGAATGGAGGTAGACAGATTCCCTGGTACATCTTCTATTAAAGAGGATCACACAGGCGTGTTTCCCTTGCACACGTGGGTTTGGAGAATTGAGGCCAGTTGGCAATAGATCACTCAGTTTAGATTATAGTGCAAAAAGTGGGAGGGGGGTATGCAACCATAATAAATGTAAAAACCAGCTATTTTACATGCAATCTTATTTCTAAACCAAAAATCTAGAGCTTTTCCAGGAAACCTGATGCCTTAGGCATATAATATACTTTACCAGTGCATACTTCTTTTTCTTTTCTTTTTTGCTTGCTCAGGATTTTTGTTTTGAGAGTGTGTGTGTGTGGTGTGTTTGTGTTTCAACACTGAGAAATATCAATCTGAAAAGATGACAGGACAGGAATTAATAAGGAAACGAAGCCGTGTGTGTGTGTAGTGGCCTTTCAGAGGACCCGTGATGGAAGCCTGGGCATTTGGATAAAGCCTTTAGATCCTCCACGTCTTTCCCTCAAAGAAAGAAATGACTCCTCCTCATGAAGCCCAGATTAGCTTTTCTGTGGATTTGGCCTCTGAGCTATAGCTGAATTAAATTGGAGTCTAGCACAAATTAAGTTAATCTTCTCTGTATTAATCATTAGGAAAAGAAAAGCTTCATTTTGAAAGCAGTCTTTTTTTCTTCAACCAGACCAGTAGGAGGAAAAGGAGACCACTTTGATTAATGCAGTGTTCCACATGAGATGAAAGACATGTTTTCCTGTCCGTCTCTGACTTTATTTAAACTCTTCTGGGGCCTGTGTGAGCCGCAGTTGGCTTCCTGAGCTCCTCTGAGGGACGCGGCGCCGGGGTTGCCCCAGCAGAGCAGCGGGCACTGAGGACAGAAGGGACAGGCCTTTACAGCCACGCTCTGGGTCCATGGCCACCCCTCTGGACCTAGTTTCAGTCTCAGAGACACAAAAGTTATGTGCTTTTCTGCATGGGAAGCACCCGTTTCAACCTGCTGTTGCCTGATCTGTATCAGAAGCAGCTTCTCTCCTGTCCCCCGGCTGGCGACCAGAGTCACTTTGATCCATCACCATCTTCTGAGGGCCTGAGGGGAGCCATCTTCTCTCACACGGAGCTCTGGGAAGGGTTAAACGCGTGACACGTCAGTGCACACTTGTGTGGTTTCCCCCTTGAACAGCCTGGCTGCCCACCCTCTTGGAAGTATCTGAGAAAAAAAAAAAAAAAAAGGAAGTATCTGAGGTCGGCCGGTTTCGTCGTCATCAGGCCAGGGCTGCGACCAGAGCCCCCTGAGGCCGGCTGACCGAGGGAGGGCCCGTGCCTGGTGGACCCCGGGGGCCCGTGCCTGGTGGACCCCGGGGGCCCGTGCGGCCTGGCCGCTGCTGCCTCAGCCTCAGGCTTCTGAGTGTCCCTGCCAGAGACGCTGGCTGGGACCCTGATGTTTCCCTGAAGGTCGCACAGACAGGGCCTCAGACCAGCAGGTGAGGCCTGTGAACGGCTTCTGCTTAGTCTGGCCTGAAGGGGAGGCAGTGTGAAGGTGGAAGATGGAATCCTCCAGTCAGAAAGGGGAAAATACTAGATGCCCATTTCAGGTCGCAGTTATTTATATGTCCTGTATGGAAACGTGATGCATCGCTTTGTTTCCCAAGCATTCTGATCCGCTTCCTTTCCTTTAAACCAAAACACAACCATCTGAAAGGGTCACGTGGGGCAGAGGAGCCCCTGGTGGGACCCCAGCACCACCCTGAGAGGCTGAGGAGCGCGCAGTGACATGGGTCTGTCACTGGGCTACAGGACCGTCGGTTCTTCCGACAGGAGGGCTGGAGTCCCCAAAACACTCCAGACGCCACTGCCTCGGCTCTGCAAACCCTCCAGCGGCCTTTCTTTATTTTTGTGAAAGATTTATTACATGACAATAAATTTAAAATGATAAACTTGAATTACACTTGCGTTAATTTGCTTTAGAAATTCCTTCGGTTTTCCACAAAGTAAAACCATGTAGAATGAGGCAACACAGGATCGTTCATTGTGTGTTTGCATGTAAACTCACATCTGATTTTGCCCAAGATACAGAGCTGTTTTTGCACTGTGTCATCTGTCATCATGTTTGTTTTTAAAAGAATGTGCTCCTCTCAGTAGCACCTTTCCTTCGGAGTTCAAGGCGCTGTACAAACAAGCTGCGGAACTGTAGCTCTGGTCCCGTCACCCGTTGAGGCTTGTGTCGCAGGATCTGTGAACAACAGCCTTGCAAGGTCGGCGTCACAGAATGGCCACCATTCAGCGGTGCAGATGGAAGTGGGGCTGTGGAGGAGCTCAAGGACAAAGACAGAGGAAGGGAAGGGAAGAAGGTCCCTGAAGCACAGAAAGTAGGCGGCGCACACAGTCCTCTCCTTCGGAAGGAAATGGCAGGAGCTGGAGAAGCAGGAAAGAACATAGGACCAGCGTCAGTGGGGACACTCGGCTGCGAGTGTTCCTCCAGCTTGTTAGAACATCCCCGCCCCCCCGCAAGAGGAATGTGGCAGGGGGTGCTTTTAGGCCCTCAATTTCTTAATATATCATTCTTTACGCAATATACTATCCTTCAGATTCTGTGAAGCTGGGGTCTTGCCTCAGGCATGTCGGTTCTCTGCAGACTGAGTCACTGCTTTGCAAGAGCCATAAATTAGAGCTGTGGTACTTGCTGATACTTAATAGACTTGAGTTTGCAGGGTCAACCCTTTGGTCTCTTAACTTCCTCCTAAGCACGGTGCTTGTAATTTCAGTAGCTGCCACTTGATATTAGAGACTGATCTCCGGGCTTTCTGACACCAAATTCAGGGCTATTCCAGTGTCTTAATATCGCCTCCAGGAGTCAAGGAGTTCAGGGCTACTAGTCTCTGACGAGCCAAGCTTCGTATGACACAGCTGAGGAGTGAATTATATAACACAATCCACAGCAAATAATGCATTTTTATTTTTAAGAATTCAAAGCATAAAATTTAATCTCATTAGGGATCTCCCACCCAAAATAAGAGAGATCCATCAGGAACTTCCCACCCCCTTGGTCAGATCATGTATGGCAACCCCTACCCTTCTGACTTCACCAGGCTTCAAAAGTGCCAGCTACTCAGACACGGCCTCTGGAAAGAGGAAAGCTGTCCCCCACGTGACTTTAACCAGGTAATGCTTCATCATTTTGTTGGCTCTGGGATGACTCCAACAAAGTTTTTAAGTATTTTGGCAGGTTTCCAAGCCACCATTAGCCAGAGGTTTAGATTACCTAGCACTCCATTACTATCAGTAAACTACCCTTCATGGATACTGTGATCCAGCTTCTAAATCACCTCATTCAGTCCCTGAAAGTGGGCTGAGGTGAAACTACTAGTGGCCCCAGTGCTTAGCAAATGTACACTCCCTCCGGAGAACATGAACTGTTAGGACTGAATGTATCCTCCAACTTCACATACTGAGCCCTAATCCCAGGGTGATAGTATTAGTCGGTTGGGCCTTAGGGGAGCAATTAGGTTTAGATGAGGTCACGATGGTGGAGCCCCATGATGAGATTAGTGCCCTTACAAGAAGAAAGATGAGAGATCTCTCTCCATCAAAGGGACACAGCAAAGAGACCACTGTTTGTAAGCCAGGAAAAAAAGCCCTCACCGGGAATGGAATCATTCAGCCCCTTAATCTTGGACTTTCCAGCCTTTTCAGAAATGAGAAATCAATGTCTCTTATTTAAGGCACCCAGTCTGTGGTATTTTGTTAGAACAGCCCAAACTGACCTAATATAGGAGCATAACCCAAGGCCTCAGATTGTCCGTTACTATCAGAAATATCCAGGTATATGAGAAGACCAAATAATATGTTATATGAATTTAAACCATCAGAGGGGGCTTCCCTAATGGTCCAGTGGTTAAGGGTCTGCCTTGCAATGCAGGGGGTGCCGGCCCGATCCCTGGTCTAGGGAGATCCCACGTGCCAAGGGGCCCTGTGCACACCAACCCCTGAGCCTGCTCTCTCGAGTCCTTGAGCCACAGCTACTGAAGTCCACATGCCCTAGAGCCCGTGCTCCGCAAGGAGAAGCCACTGCAATGAGAAGCCTGCGCACTTCAAATGAAGAGTAGCCCCCGCCTTGCCACAACTTGAGAAAGCCCTCACAGCAACAAGACCTAGTGCAGCCAAAAGTAACATAAACTTTTTTTTAATTTTTAAAACAACATTTTTAAAAATCAGAGGGGGAAAAAAAAATCAGAGGGAAAAAATGCCCACAGTCTCCAGGTGTCTCAGTCACAAAATTGGAACCACCTATGCTTTCTGTGTTTAAAAGCAAACAGTGTGCCCAAGAATTTCAGAGAGTTAGAAACAAAAGGGACCAAATGGAAATTCTAGAACTGAAAAATATTATAGCAAGAATTAATAATTCAGTTGATGGGTCTAAGAGCAGATTAGTCACAACTGAGAAAAGAATGAGTAAGGTGAAAAATTCAGAGCAAAAGCAGTCAGCAAGCGAATCGAAGGTAAGAGACACAAAGGATACAGTGAGGATGTCTGACCTAAATGTAGTTCAGATCTCAAAAACGTAGGAGAGTGAAATAAATATTGGCTGAGAACTTTTCCAAAACTCAAGAAAGATACCAAACCATAAATTCAGTAGGCCCCAAATCTCAAATGGGATAAATAAGTCCACACCTAGACACATCATAGTGAAACTGTTGAAAACCCAGGAAAAGATGTTAAAGCTACTGAGGGGTGGAGCAAGGGTAAGAGGGATTACCATCAAAGGAGCAACAATTAAACTGACAACTAACTTCTCAGCAGGGATAGTGAACTACAGTGAAGTGCTGAAAGAAAATGACAGCCCGCCTCAAAATTTCTGACGGGAAAATATCCTGCAAGAATGAAGAATAGACATTTATATGCAAATAGCTGGAAGAATTCATTAGCACACATACCCTAAAGGAAAATTAAAAGTATCCTAAAGGCAGAAGGAAAATAATCCCAAATATAAGGACAGAGCTTTAGGAAAAACTGAATAGCAATGAAAATGAGAAATATACAGGTCAACATAAATACTACATAAAACAATAATTGTGTCTTATGAAGTTTATATATGTGTTAAAGGCATAGAGATGGGGAGGGTTTAAATAGGATTTAAGTGTTCTAAGCTCTGTGCATTATCCTAAAAGAGAGTTTTTTAAATCTCATTTAATATTAGATTTTTGGTAAGTCTAGGGTATATATTGTGATTAATATTAGTAAGAATGTAGAACTTTCAAACTAATGACAGCTGCTGCTGCTGCTGCTGCTAAGTCGATTCAGTCATGTCCGACTCTGTGCGAGCCCGTAGACGGCAGCCCACCAGGCTCCCGCATCCCTGGGATTCTCCAGGCAAGAACACTGGAGTGGGTTGCCTCTTCCTTCTCCAACGCATGAAAGGAAAAGTGAAAGGGAAGTCGCTCAGTCATGTCCGACTCTTAGCGACCCCAGGGACTGCAGCCTCCCAGGCTCCTCTGTCCATGAGATTTTCAGGCGAGAGTACTGGAGTGGGGTGCCATTGCCTTCTCCAAACTAATGACAGAAGAGGGAATAATTCCATGGACAAGATTAAGAGCTTCACAAGGAGGGTAGAATAAAAAGAATAGGTGAGGCAAATAGAAAGCGGGTTGTAAGATATACATGATAAATCCATTATTCCATTAAATGTAAATGGACTAACAGAGACTGTCAGGCTTGATTTTAGAAGAACTACTGTAGTACAACTAGAGAAGAGAATGGCAACCCCCTCCAGCATTCCTGCTTAGAGAATTCCATGGACGGAGGAGCCTAGTGGGCTACAGTCCATGGGGTCACAGAGATTCAGACATGACTGAGTGACTAACACACACACCATAGTACATACAGACTGCCAGTTTTAAGTTCCAGGGATATGATGTAAAACATGATAAATATAATTTAACACTGCTGTAAGTTATATATGAACATTACTAAAAGAATACATCGTAAGAATTCTCATCACAAGGGAAAACTTTTTTCTATTTGATTTTTTATGTGAGATGTTGACTGCTCACTAAACTTAACTGTGGTAATCATTTCATGATATATTAAAGTCAAATCATTATGCCATACACCTTAAACTTCCAAAGTGCTGTATGTTAGTTGCATCTCAATAAAACCAAAAGAATTTAACAGAAACAAAAATAAAAACAATTATATGCTATTTACAAGAAACACTTTTAAAATATGTGAATTTTGAAATTTTGAAGGAAAGGATAGAGAAATATGTACCCAGCAAACAGCAATCCTAGGAAACTAGTGTAGATACATTAACATTACAGCAAACTTTAAGGTAAAAATATTAGAAATAAAAGCAGTCATTTCAATTCCCAGAAAGAGGTAGTAATTCTAAATCTTATGCACGTAATGATACAATCTTAAAAGTTGATAGAACTAGGAAATTTTGGCAAATATGTGAGTATAGTGAGATTTTAACATCTATTTCAGTAAGAGTAAAAGCAAGCATACAAAAATCAAGTTACAGAAAATGTAAACAATGCAATTAGAAAACTTGGCCAAATAAATACATGTAGAACACTACGTTCAACAGCTTCCTTTTCAAACACAAATAGCACATATGCCAAAATTTGTATGCTGAGCTATAAAAACAAGCCTCAACAAACTAGGAGTTAATGCCAATGAAATATGTTCTCTGACCACAATGTAATTAAGCTGGAAATCAATTACAAAAAGATAATGTAATAATCCTCATTTATTTGGAAGTTAGTCAAAGCTATGGTTCTTCCAGTAGTCATGTATGAATGTGAGGGTTGGACCATAAAGAAGGCTGAGCACCGAAGAATTGATACTTTCGAACTATGGTACTGGAGAAGACAGCATCTTGGACTGCAAGGAGATCAAACCAGTCAATCCTAAAGGAAATCAACCCTGAATATTCATTAGAAGGACTGATGCTGATGCTGAAGCTGAATTTCCAATACTTTGGCTCCCTGATGTGAAGAGCCAACTCATTGGAAAAGACTCTGATGCTGGGAAAGACTGAAGGCAGGAGGAAAAGAGGGTGACAGAGGATGAGATGGTTGGATGGCATCACTGACTCAATGGACATGAGTTTCAGTAAACTCTGGGAGATAGTGAAGGACAGGAAAGCCTGGTGTGTTTCAGTTCATGGAGTTGGCAAAGAGTTGGACAGGACTTAGCGACTGAACAACAACAAATTTGAAAGTTAAACGCCTTTCTAAATAACCCATCTGTTAAAGAATAAACCATAAAGGTAATTTGAAATATTTCAAACTGAATAATGAAAATACTACATATTCAAACTTACGGAGAAGAAAACTTGTGAGTTGCAACTAAAACTATGCTTATAAATTTATATCTTTAATTGTATATGTTGAATAGAAGACTTCCCTGGTGGCTCAGATGGTAAAGAATCTGCCTGCAATGCAGGAGACCTGGGTTCAGTCCCTGGGTTGGGAAGATCCCCTGGAGAAGGAAATGGCAACCTACTCCAGTATTCTTGCCTGGAAAATTCCATGGACAGAGGAGCCTGGTGGGCTGCAGTCGTGGGGTTACAAAGAGTCAGACACGACTGAGTGACTAACAGATACACACAGAATAGAATAAAGGCTGAAAATCAATTATCTAAGCAACCACCTGATGCTGGGAAAGATTGAAGGCAGGAGGAGAAGGGGACGACAGAGGATGAAGTGTTTGGATGGCATCACCGACTCGATGGACATGAGTTTGAGTAAGCTCCGGGAGTTGGTGATGGACAGGGAGGCCTGGTGTGCTGCAGTTCATGGGGTCGCAAAGAGTCGGACACGACTGAGCGACTGAACTGAACTGAGGCAACCACCTAGAAATTTTTTATAAAGCAAATGAAACCCAGAAATAAAAGCCAAAATGTAGAACACAAATAAATAATAAAGGGAATCAAGAAAGTGAAAAGTTCGTTCTTTAAAAGGATTGACAACCCTGTAACAAAATTGATGAGGAAGCAAGGAGAACAGGTGGAAGGGTGGGGGAGGGACAGAAAAACAGCCAGTCTCAGAAGTGAAAAATGGGTGAATTTGTTCAGCTTAGGCACACATTAAAAACATGTAAGAGGATATTATAGATACTAATCAATTTTAAATATAGATGGAGTGGTGTTTCAGGACTGCGTACGTATATGAAAACTAATCAAATCATGCACTTAACACGTGCAGTTTTTGTATGTCAATTCTGCCTCAATAAAGCTGTTTTTAAACTTTGGGTTAAATGAACAAATTTCTTTTTTTGGAAAAAAAAGCTCTCTAAAACTGGCATCAGCGTGGGATGAATTGGGAGACTAGGTTAACATATATACACAATTGATAATATGCAAAGAATAGATAATTAATGAAAATCTACTGAGTAACACAGGGAACTCTACTCAATGCTCTTTGGTGACCTAAATGGGAAGGAAATCTAAAAACGAGGAGATATATGATACATATAGCTGATTTCCTTTGCTGTACAGTAGAATCATTGTAAAGCAACTATAATAAAAATTAATTTAGAAAAATAAGTAAAACTGACATCAGAAGATCTTGAAAATTGGAATCATTCTATATCTATTGCCTAAATTGAACCCATAATTTAAAATTGCTTCACAAGGAAATCTACAGGTCCAGATGGCTTCACTAGTGAATTCAATTAAACATCTAAGAGAGAAATAAATGCCAATCTTGCACAAACTCTTCCAGAAAATAGAAAACCTCCAAATTGATTTTATGAGGCTAGCGTAAACCTTAGATACCAAAAATATTATTAGCAGTATAAGAAACCAAAATTACAGGTCAATCTTTCTTATCATCATGGCTAAAAAAGGTCTATTCATTAGCAAATAGATCTATTCACTAGCACTATATAAAAATGCTTCATGATTGGGAGTTACTTGGTGGTCCAGGGGATAAGACTCCCAATACAGGAGGCCCAGGTTTGATCCCTGGTCAGGGAACTAAGATCCCACATACCACAAATAAGCCTGTGCATGACAGCAAAGACCCAGCACAGCCAAAATAAATAACAGGAAATATTTTTAAATACATCATGATGAAATTGGGCTTATCATTCAAAAACCAAAGTCATTCACATTAACAGAATAAAAAGAAAAGTAAATGATAACAGATGTGGACAGATTTTTTTTTAATAAAACTCAACAATCAATCATTGAGTGATATGTTTAGCAAGCTAGAAAAATAAGGAAATGTCCATCTGATAAAGTTATCTACAAAAAACCTACAGCAAACACATCATACTTAAAGGTATCAAAATTTTCCTTCTAAGATAGAAACTAGAAAATTATGTTCCATTTAACACTTCTATTCAAAATGATACTAGATATCATTCAAATGATAGTACCATTCAAATGATACTAGATACTGATACGCACGCCACAGTACCAGGAGAATTTATACTGATTTCTGCTGCTACTTTGAAATGCATCACCGAAAGGAAAAAACAATGGATTCATGGAAGAACGGAAGGATGGAAAGATGTGTAGTAAAGCTAGTATGGTAATCTCGGTAAAATCTAGAGTGGCAGGATCTAGATGGTGGGTATACAGGTGTCCGCTGTAAACTTCTTTCAGTTTCACTGTGGGACTTCCCTAGTGGTCCAGTGGTCGAGAATCCGCCTGCCAGTTCAGGGGACGTGAGTTCGATCCCTGGTCTGGGAAGATCTCACGTGCCGTGGGGCAACTGAGCCCGTGCACTGCAACTGCTGAAGCCCACACACCCGAGAGCTCGTGCTCCGCAGTGAGAGACGCCACTACACTGAGAAGCCCGTGCATCACGACTAAAGAGTAGCCTCTGCTCGATGCAACTCGAGAAAGCCCATGCATAGCAACAAAGGCACAGTGCAGCCCCAAATCTAAATTTAATTTAATTAATTAAAGAATTAAATGTTTAAAAATTTATTTAAAAAATTTCACTGTGTATTGGGGGGCGGGCAGTAGTACCTGAGATCTTAGCCCAGTGCAATATTTTTTTTAAAAGATTGGATCAGATGGAAAGAAACTGTCATCTTGTGCAGATGACATGATTATTGTAGATAAAAGAATCTACCAATAAATGGGCAGAACAAGCAAGGCTTCCAGGCGCCAGGTCATGTACAAAATCATTCATATTCCTATACACCAAGAACAATGAGAAAATGAAAATTTTTAAGTGTACCATTTACAGTAGCCTTTTAAAACTCCATTAAGTGCCCGGAGATCAATCTTAAAAGAAAAATGAGTGAAATTAAAACCCTAGGTAAGTGGAGGCATATTAGATTCATGAGCTGGAAGACTCACCATTGCTATTGCATCTGCAGAGGGATGAAGGAGGATTCTCCTGCGGGTCTCCATCACCCATGACCAGTCTTGTTTCCCCACAGAGAGCACCGCACACACCCCTCAGAGAAAAGAAGCCGCACCCAGCCCGCCCCTGCACCCAGCCCAATGTCTGGCTGTGGCCTTGCTTCCTAAATATGGGACGAAGCAGCTTGACCTAATACTTGCCCACTGCCCAACAAGAGACACTGGTTTCTCACCCCCTGTGAGTGGTTTCTTATCATCTACCACCCAACCACCTCCTCAAGCTGAAAGGCACATTTTAGGTGATGTTATTTGCAGCAATTATGTAGCATACGTGAACTAATTTAGGTAGAAAAGGATTTATTTCTGGGTATTGGGCTGGGGAACTAAGGTACACAGCCAGGAGAAATAGCCAGTTGCTCCCCAGGACTGAGAGGCAGCCTGACTGCCTCCCCACCCAGCACTCAGCACCCCTCCACGCACCTTAGAGACCAGTCACTAAGCTCTTCCCACAGCTGCCCCAGAGGAACCAAGTGCCACCACTTTGCCCGAATGCCTGTACCTGCCACCTCTGCGTGCTCTCTCCCACCACGTCTCAGCTGGTGCCCTTAGGGAAAGCCAGGTGCTTGCAGAACCCCGGCTGCAGGGGAGCCTAGAAAATGAAGGCTCTTGCTCACCAGCCCCTGTCAGGAAAGCCCAGTTCACAGAGGTGGGAGTGTGCTGCGTGAACCAAACTGGCAGCTGTCACTTTACCTCATGCAGTTGTTTGAATCTTAAGTGAGACAATACTTAAAGCATAAAAAATCTAAATTCTCTGAGTCAGGGGTTTACGTCTGATTTCTGCATGTCTGTATCCCACACCTTTAACGAGAGCCTGACCTCAAGAAACACTTGTCAAATATGCCAGGATTTAGCACAGCGTCTAGAACATTATAAGCACTCAATAAATAATAGCTAGTATTATTTCACATGGTAAGAAGTCTCAGAGAGGGCTCATGCAGCAGCCCAATGTCATCTAAAGGACCCAGACTCTGCCCATCTGTACCTTTGACACCCTCTGACTGGTTTACCACATAGTCACAAGAGGGCTGCCACAGTTCCTGATGTTGCATCAAGGCATGATCTCATCTAGGACACAGCTTGGGTCTTCTCTTCCAGAGGTCCCCTCACATTTCCAGCCCAGGCCTCCTTCCCACGCCTTTTCCTATAGCATCGCGGGCAAGGAGAAGTTTCTGCCATCATATCAAACTAATCAGGATCTGGAACCTGGATGGATCAGCTGTATAAGGGGGAGTAAGTACCGGAATGTAAATCAGTCTCTTTTAGGAAGAAGGAAACAGGAGGCGGGGGTGGACGGGTATCCAACAGTGTAGACTATGATCAGGGGCAGAGAGGAAAGACAGAGAACCCCCACCCAGAGGTCTCCTGATCCCAGCTCTCAAACCTTTCAATTGAATGAGACTGCCGGGGAGCCAGGGGACCATTCTCAGGACAAGGGCCTGTTCAAGGTCAGGATGTGTGCAGGGTGGACGGACCCACAGCCACTTCCTCACCAGGGCTCCTACACACAACCTACATGGACAAATGGCGGCTCCTCTGTCTCCCAGAGTCAGCTTAATAGAAAACAGGGTTTGGTGGGGAACAAACAATTTATGACAACCGAGCCCTCAAACTGGAAACATCTGTCCTCGCCATAGCACAAAGCCTCCCGCCCAGCCCAGCCTGGCTCCTGAAGGGGCCCACCCGGCCAGGCTGGGGAACTCAAGAACCTTCTGGGGATTAACGTAGAGGAGCCCCCAGCCTGGGAGGGGTCCCCAGGCGCCCCACCTGAACCCCCGAGCCTTACCGGTTCCCAGCCTCCTCATGCTGACCTCCGGGCTGCCCCCACCCCCAAAGCCCCCACACCTAAACCCCTAAATACCAAGGGTGGGGGTTAGGGCTGGAGGTCCCAGAGGAGACCTGGCTTTACCCTCTGAGCCCCTGGGGGCCAGGGCTGGGCAGGGAGAGGTTCTAACGTCAGCCCCGCTGCCTCTGCCCGGGCTCTCCGTGGTTCCACCTTCCTCTCCTTGTCTGTCCCCCCTTGAAGGCAGGCCCGAAGTTGTCTTTGCCAGGCAGCCCGGCCCAGGCTGCTGGGACAAACCCACCCCCTCGCCCACAGAGTCCCTGTCGGGGCCCTCTACTGAGAAACTCTTCCGGACAGCACCGTTGGCGCGCCCATAACCCTGCTGGCATCTGTAAGGTCCCCAGGGAACATCTGGGGGCAGGAGAAGTGATGAAATGCCCCTGGGACGTAAGGGGGCATGGCAGGGGCCGGGGGCCCCCCGGTTCCCAAAGGCGAAGCTGACTCCCGCACATACAGCCCCACCCGGGGCATCCGTGCGGTCCTCCCGGCCCCACCAGAAAGAACCCGGCTTCAGAGCAGCTGGCCAGGCTAACTCGGCAGGCGTCTGTGCAGCTGGGTCGTCCAGTCTGCCACAGGGATGACAAGCGTGTCACGGGTGGAGCTGCAGGAACGCTAGAGATGCGAGGCCTGGGCAGCGGGGGCTCAGCGGGTGGCAGGGGCTTCTCAGTGGCAGCTGCCACGGGCAGGCTGCCAACAGTGTTGGCTCTGAACTGAAGTCACCTGGGTGACCGCCTCAGAGGAGGCACTTCCCCGCGTGCAGTGGAAGAGATGGGGTGCAGAGGGACCAGCACTTTGGCCGCAGAAAGCTGCGGGACAGCGGGCCTCGGGGGGAGCGGGGCTGGGGGGTGCAGGGGGCAGAAGGAGCCCTGCTCGAGGCCAGGGCAGAGCGCCTGTCCTGGCTGCCTCCGAGGAGGCCTCACCCTGTTGTGTGTGTGTGCTGAGTCGCTTAGTCGTGTCTGACCCTGTGACCCCATGGACTGTAGCCTGCCAGGCTCCTCTGTCCATGGGATTCTCCAGGCAAGAATCCCGGAGTGGGTTGCCATTTCCTTCTCCAGGGGGTCTCCCAAACTCAGGGATCGAACCCGCATCGCCTGTGTTTTCTGCATGGCAAGCGGATTCTTGGCCTGCTGAGCCACTGGGGGAAACCCCCTCACCCTGTTGCTCATCCTATTAGTCCAGTTTCAATCCAGCCTCCTCCAAAAAGCCACTCCGGACCAGCCCAACATTTGTCCTCCCCGCCTGGGCTCCTGTAGCTCAACTGCAGGCCTGCACCCCGGGGGTGTTCAAGGTGGGGAGGGGGGTGGCGCAGCGCCCCTGCCAGGTGGCAGCCTCCCCCCGCCTTGGTGGGCCCCCCGATAGCCCCCCGCTCCCTCCTCAGAGCATCCCTCCTGAGCGTGTCCTCAGTGGACGGGAGACTGGAGGACAGGGAACAGCAACCCCCCAGACTGTGCTTCCATGTCCATTCCCCGCCCCTCCTCTGCCCAGTGAATCCCGGGGATAACTGGCCTCAGACGCCGGAGGGGCTGCTCTCTGCGGGGAAAGCGTTTGTCTGCCAAGGCCGGCCAACCAGCAGGGCTCCTGAGTGTGGGGAGCCAGGACGCCCATGGAAGGAATCCTGTGCATTGACACTTCACCCAGCTCCTGGCTGCCCCATCCCCCTGTCCTCAAGGACCCCTCCCAACCCCCCTCTCTCTCAGGCCTGGGCCTCAGGACCTGCTGCCCCCTACCAGCCCCAGGTCAGTGCAAGCCCCCACCCAGGGTGCGTACTGGCAGAGCAGGGGGTGTCCAGGCGATGAACATACCCCGAAACAAGCCCACCGTGCCCCCCACTGGAGCGCAGGAAGCCCAGAGCCAGCCCCCCCAGCCCCGCTCAGTCCAGAGACCCGAAAACCAGATGTGGGCTGAGACCGCCCTTCCAACATGCACACATCTTCAAAGCAGGGCTATTTTCCATGTCCTCTGGGCAATTTTAAAACAAGTCTGTAAAACTGGAATTTTAATAGATGACATATTGGCATGAGTGTAAGCACATGGGCACACGTGTGTGCGTGTGTGTTGCACACACGTGTCTGGGCACCTTTGGAGACGACTGTGGCTACAGCATCGTGGGAGATGGGTGGGGTGCGGTGTTTCCTAAAGGACCTCCGGGTTCACTTCCACATTCACTGTGTGTTTTCTAGGAGCTGAGTCTTCGAGAACTGAGAGAGGCAGCGTGCTCAGCGGCCCCGAGGATCTGTCTCTTTCTTCAGCAGTGCTAGGACAGAACAGATCCAGGGATGCCCCTCGCTCCAGCCTCTGACCACCCTCCACCCTTTTTTGCAGATGCAACCTTCAGAATCAGCCACTCAGTTTTCCGCCATCACCAAGACCAGCCAACATCGTTTTTTGAGCTTAACTCCTATCACCAATTCAATGGACATGAGTTTGAGCAAACTCTGGGAGATGGTGACGGACAGAGAAACTTGGCGTGCTGCAGTCCGTGGGGTTGCAAACAGTCGGAGCACTGAACGACTGAACAGCAACCACCCTATTACCAGGGCTTCCCAGGTGGCGCTGGTGGTGAAGAACCCGCCTGCCAATGTAGGAAACATAAGAGGTGCAGGTTTGATTCCTGGATCGGGAAGATCCCCTGGAGGAGGGCATGGTAACCCACTCTAGTATTCTTGCTTGGAGAATGCCATGGACAGAGGAGCCTGGTGGTCTATGGTCCATGGAATTACAAAGAGTCAGACACAACTGCAGCGAGTTTGCATGTATACATGCCCATGAACAATCAACTATGAGCTCCCAGAATTGTCAGAATCATTCCACTGAGGTGGAGGTCACTGTCTGCCTGGTCAGCACACCTCTGCCGGCCTCCTACACCTACCTCTCTCTGGGCTTCTATGCTGACCACAATGATGTGGCTCTGGAGGGCACGGGCCACTTTTTCTACGAATGGGTTGAGGAGAAGTGCAAGGGCGCCCAGCATCTCTTGAAAATGCAAAACTAGCACTGCAGCCACACCCTCTTCCAGGACGCACAGAAACATCTCAAGACGAGTTGGGTAAAACCCAGGATGCTCTGGAAGCCGCCCTTCTCATGGAGAAGCACCAGAACCAGCCCTTTTGGATCTGCGTGGCCTGGATTCTGAACCATCACAGACCCTCACCTCGGTGACTTCCTGGAGGGACACATCCTAGAAGATGTGGACCACCTGACCAACCTCCGCAGGCTGGCTGGTCCCATAAGTCCTCCAAAGTCTCACCTTCAAGTATGATTAGGAGCCTCTGAAGCCCAGCAGCCTTTGAGGAACCACTCCTCCAATGTCAGGGCTCCTGCCAGAAGCCCCTCTCTGTAGCCACTAGGCAGACTTTTAACACCCTGGAGCCTCTTCCAAGTCTTAAACCAAATGGAAACCATAAAGCTTTTTGCAGCAAAAAAAAAAAAAGAAAGAAATGGGGAGAGAAGGGCAATGCTTCAGAGCCAAAAGATGGGGGTGAGGGATCCCCGGAGGCCTCCTGTGTAGGGTGGGGGCGGAGAAGCACAGCCTCATCTGAAAACACTGCCGTGCCCCCCAATACTCATACACCCCTTCTCCTGTCTCAGCTTGGAACCTAGATGTCTGTCTGCTGTTGGGCTGCTTAATTAGTTCCACAGATGGGGGGCTTAAAGCACAGGCATTTATTTCTCCCAGTTTTGGAGCCTGGGCGAGCAGGATGGGGGTGTTGGTGGGGTTGAGTCCTCCTGAGGCCCCCCTCCTTGACCTGGGGTGGCAGCCTCCTCCCCGTGTGCTCACACGGTCTTCCCTCGGTTTGTCTGTGTCTTAATCTCTTCCTTTAAGGACACCAGTCATGTTGGATGAGGGCCCAGACTAGTGACCTCCTTTTACCTTAACTGTCAGTCGCTCATTCGTGTCCGTCTCTTCAAGACGCCATGGACTGTAGCCCTCCAGGCTCCTCTGTCCATGGGACTCTCCAGGCAAGAACACTGGAGTGGGTTGCCCTGCCCTTAACCACCTCTTTAAAGATCTTATCTCCAAATACAGTCACATTCTAAGGCTTAGGGCTTCAGCATGTGAACTGGGAAGTGGCGGGATACAAGCCAGCCCATAACCCCAGACGCCATCCCTGAGTTTGCTCCCACCAGCAAGCCTCCGTTTTCAATCCCGCTTTCTTGCTTCCCTTTTTGGTTGGGCGCGCAGGACAGTTGCCTCTCCCCCCTCCCACCCTTAACATTCGCACCCAGGGCAGGGCCTCGCCATGATCTCTCTCTGGCTTGGAAAGCTGGACCCGCCTCTGCCTGAACCCACCCTCGGCCACACTGGCCTCCCCACGCTTCCCCCCCCCCCCCCGCCAAGGCCACTCCCCACCAGGTCACGCCAAGTTCCCCGAGGGTCTCTCCTGGCGGGTCTTCTGACAAGTCCGCAGCCTCAAAGGATTCCACGCCCACCCGCCCGAGGGGTCCTCCAGTTCAGCCTTCCGCCGCCAGCTCCTCATGCTCCCGGCTTCTACCGTGGCTTCCCGCCCCCTGTGTGTCGCTGCTTCCCTGGTTGTTGACCTTGGCCTGTCTGCCCGTCCACGGGGGCGCTCGGGGTGGGCAGCCCCCGCCCTCAGACCTGCGCTCGGGGACACTCGTGGCCTCTGCGGCCTCACCCCACTGTCCCCTCGCTCGGGCCGAGTCAGAGCTGATGCAGGAGGCGGCAGAGGGGGTAACTGGAAGCAGCAAGCTCTGTTTTTACACTCTACGGTGAACTGATTTGCGGACAGTGAGAGAAAGACGTCCATCTGGGCCCTGCGTCCTTAATTGGGCTGGTGGGCATCGGAGGAAAATCTACAGTTATGTTCGAATTCTCCCGAAAGCCATGAGTTGGTTACTCGGGAGCACTGCCAGAGCCCCTGACTCGGTCACATACGAGTACCTTCCCATCACCTCTGTCCTCAGCCCGATGGGCACCCATCCCAAAGGTTGGCTCCACACCTGGGAACCACGCTGCTCAGACCACACCTGGGGAGCAACCACAGGGACAGGGGTGGATGGGGTCGGGGGCTTCCCCCGGGGTGGGGGTGGGATGAGAGGCGATGGGGGCTCTGGGACGTTATCTGCACCCAAGACGTGGATTTGGTGTCCTCTGTGCCAGGAAAGAAGCAGGAAACTGGGGCGGATTCCTGAGAACACCCACGTTCAAGGGGTGACTGATGGAGGGAACCCCATGAGGGGAGGCCCAGCACCAGGAGAAAAGGAGGAAACCGGGAAGGAGGGAGGCGTCAGAAGCCAAGGGTCAGGGTGTTTCCTAGAAGCCAAAATGGTGGCCGAGACGTGAAGAAAGGTCAGGCAGAAACCAACCCATTTGACTTTAGCCACCAAGAGGTCCTGGGGTGGCGACAGGGGTTTCCGTGCAAGGGTGGGAGCAGAAGCAGACTACAGCAGTCTCAGTTATCTCCTGCTATGTAACAAACAACCCCAGATCTAGTAGCTAAAAGCAACTGATGCCGCAAATTCGGCTTCTCTGTGTACAGGTACCGAATCAAATCTCGGAGACAGAGTTTTGGGTGAAGAACTTCCCTGGTGGCTCAGACGGTAAAGCGTCTGCCTACAATGTGGGAGACCTGGGTTCGAACCCTGGGTCGGGAAGATCCCCTAGAGAAGGAAATGCCAACCCCCTCTAGTACTCTTGCCTGGAAAATCCCAGGGATGGAGGAGCCTGGTAAGCTACAGTCTGTGGGGTTGCAAAGAGTCGGACACGACTGAGCGACTTCACCTTACCTTCCTGCTTAGCCAGGCAAACGGGGACACAGCCGGCTAATGCTCCCAAAACTGTGTGTCTGTCCCCCATTTGGGAAAGAGAGTGAGAAGTCTTGTATTAATTGTCCAAGGAGAGTGTGATCAGCTCACAGACCTTCTTCTGGTCATTCGGTGGTGAGGTAAATGGGAGTCAGCAGCATCGACCTTCAGGCCCACCTGGTCTGGAGTCTGCACGCTTGTGGGCAGCATACCATGATTAACTGATAACTTCTCCTACCTGGAGGGGGTTTCACTATCTCTAAAATAGCTCAAAGATATTGTTGTGTGCATCCTGTGATGGGGAAACAAGACCTTGCCCAAGGCTGCTCTGGACTGTTTGTCCTTGGCCTCCCGTTCCCTCCGGTCCCTGATTAACAACTGCTGGAATCTGCCCGTTGGAACTCAGGGGAGGTCATAGAGGATGAATGCAGGCTGTTTGCTGTAATCAAAGAGAGCAATCCCCCAGCCCATGCAGGGGACACGGTTTCGATCCCTGGCCCAGGAAGATCCCACGTGTCGTGGATCAACTAAGCCCTGGCACCGCCATCCCTGAGCGCACACTCCAGAGCCCGTGCTCTGCAACAAGAGAGAAGCCACGGTGAGAAGCCCCCACGGCAACGAGAGAGCAGCCCCCACTCTCCGCAACTCGAGAAAAAGCCCTCACAGCAACGAAGACCCAGCACAAACAAAGAAATAAATAAATAAAATTAATTAATTTTAAAAAAAAAGAAATGGGAGACACAGAAAGGCCTTGTGCTCAGGTACCCCCCTGGGCCCTGCCCGATGTCAGAACCGTGTCATCATGCTCACAGCTCCTGTGGCTCAGCAGTTGGGGCAGAGCACAGAGAGGACAGCTTGTTTCTACCCTGTGATGGGCGAAGCTCAGCTGGTAAGATTCTACAGCTGGAGGATACTCAGCAGCTGGGGGCCAAAGTGACCTCACGGCATCTTCACTCACGCTGGTGGCAGTGCCGACTCTTGGCTGGAACCTCAGCTGGAGCTGGCAACTAGAATATCTGCCCACGGCCACGCTGTGGCCTGGACCTCCTCACAGCATGACAGCCTTAGGAGCTGAACTTGGACACGGTGGTCAGGGCGCCACGCAGACTTCCAGCAGACAAAGCAGAAGAGCATCACCTCTTCAGGCCTCAGGTCACACAGCCTCACGCTGACCCCATTCTACTGGTCACGGGCCCACCTGGCTTGAACAGGCTCATGATCACAGGGTGGAAGAGGCTATGGGATCAGAGAGCCCGTGGCCAGCATCTTTGAGGATACAGCCTTCCATATCAGTAAGCTGAGCAGGGAATAGAGGAGGCGGAAATTGTGTAGCAGGAGGTTTCAGTGGGCAAAGATATGGGTCTGTTTTTAGTCTGAGGGAAAGGAGTCAGAGAAGAGAGAGATGGGAGCCTCAGAAGCGGGAGGGCTGGCATGAGGGCTTTCAGGGCTCAGGGGAGCCTCCAGGACAAGGTCACCTTTCAGCTGGGCCTCAAAATGTGCATGGGGGACAACATGAGCAAGGGCCCAGCCCACACGAGAGCAAGAGGCAGGTCCTGAGAATGGGAAAGCGACTCCTCTCCACCAAGGCCTGGTCCCATGGGATCCAAGTTAGGGTCTTGATGGTAATTCTGACTTTGGGGAACATGGAGCAGTCTTGGGAAAGGGATTTTAGAAGAAAGGCAATTCAGATTTTCCATTCTAAACCCATTCCTCTTGTTCTTGGAACCCCATGCCACAATCACCATTACTGTGTGACTGCTGCCTTCTTTAAACAGGACAGAAGAAATGTGCACACATCAGGACTTTGATATAAAAATCACTCAACTAAGTGTGTGCCTGTGTGTGAGTATATGAGAGGGAGAGGGAGAGAAAGAGGGGAGAAAGAGAGCAGGAGTGAGCATGGAGCCATCACATTTCACATCCACCAGCCATCACATCAAAATCTGTGGAGGGGTCGCCTCCTAGGGTTAAGCAGTGCACAACCTATGCAACTGCACTTGGCTGCCCGAGTGTAACCTCCCATCTGCTAAGGAACATCTTTCAGGCCCAGGCCCAGGCCCAGGCCCAGGCCCCAGGCCCCTAGTCCTGCCTGCAGCAGCTGCTCCCTAGGCTCCCCACCCAACAGGCTTAGCCAGGTAGGAGCTTGCAGCTTGCAACTCCCTGGCCCCCCAGATCATCAGAACTCCCCTCCGGGCCCTGCAGGCTTCCCCTCACTGCCCTCTGGGGAGGCTGGTCCCTTGGCTGAGTAGGAAAGGCAGTCCTGGCCGTGTACCTCTATGGAAACAGCACAGATGGGGGCGGGGTCTGGCGGCAGGGCCCCGTGACCTTGGCTCTGAGACTTTGACAGGGCCCCACCCCTCTTACCTGAGTCATGGAATTCTCCAGAGGTGGGCAGGGCTGCTGCTGGAGCCAGGAGAGGTGAGGTCATGGGTCTTGTCCACAGGGTCCCGCCCCTCCCTGGGGCAGGGCCGCTGAGCTCATGCCTCTGGAAGCTCACTCACCCGACCTGGAGACTCACCCCGACCTGGAGACACAGCCCTTGGGAGGTTCCCCGTCAGTGCTGTGTCTCCTTCTGGACTCGAAAGCCCTCCGCCTTTCCATCCCCTCCATCGAGGGGAGAAGACGGGGGCCTGGGGACCCCCACGAGAGGATGGGGAGGAAATAGGGGCCTTTGGGCAAGAAGGATGGAGTGAAGCATGACAAGGCGTGGGGACAGACAAGGGCTGTCCCCCCGGGGGAGTGGGTCGGTGTGGGGAGAAGCTGGGTGGGGGTGGAAGGACTTCAGGTGCGGGCGGCACTGGATTCCGGGGTACGGACCTCAGTCCTCGAGGGCTGAGCCAGGCGTGGCCTGGCAAAGGTCAGGGCTGCTCTACCAGAGGCGGCTGAGGAGGCTGAAGGGTGGGGTCCTCGGGAAGGCCGTGAGACCCCACACGGAGGGCCACAGGGGTGCGAAAGGACTGCGGCCGGTGGATGGCGGTGCAGGACGCCCGGCCCCTCAGCACCGTGACTTCTCCGCACCGCGTCATCACATCATCCATCCTCCCACCCACCCGACCCAGGCCGGCCCACGGCCATGATGCCAACGTACCACGAGGGAGCCCTGGACTCTGGGTCACCGCGGGCCTCAGCAGCCTGACGCAGCCCTCCTCCCCAGAGCAGGGCTCCCCTTGCCCCTCCCCAGCCTCCTGCTAGCTGAGCTCCCCTTCTCCCAGAAGTGGGGGAGCTTCGGCCTAGGTGACCAGGCCAGTAAAGGGGAGCGGCCACTAGTGGAAGGAGGCGGGCTGCCCGCAGAGCAGCAGAGACAGAGCGAGGGCCGCCAGACCTGCGAGCCCGTGCGGGGATGGCGCCTCCACGGACAGGTGTAGACACTCCCGGAAACAGGTCTGGAATCCACAGAGGCCAGGACTGGGGCTTCTGACGCCACCCACCCCGCGGTGGGAAGGACGACCCCAGACCTCCTGAGCCCTCAGAAGTGTGGGGGGCGTTTGAAGAGCAGAGCTGCCCCGGGCCAGACAGTAGGAGGGTGCGGTGTCACCCTGGGGAGCCCGGGGGTCAGCAGACTTCAGGGCTAAACCACAGCGAGTCACCCCAAAGCGCTGGATCTGGAGCTGGGACGATCTAGGGCCCTGGGTAAGGAGGATGCACGGGGCAGGGGCAGAGCCAAGACCACCCCTAGTCCTGGGCAAGGACGGGACTCCCCCTCCCCCTAGTAGCTTAGGGGGCTGGAAAGGGCCTGCAGGGGAGGATTTAGAGCCAACTCTGCCCCTCCCCCATGGGCCAGGCCCCCCGGGGGTCCTGCTGGTCACTTTGCTGCAGCCTGGGGACTTCCAGCAGCCCCAGGATGTAGGGAGGCAGGCTGGGGCACCGGGGCTGCTTGGTTTGGAGAATATTCCGGGCACCTGACATAACTCACTTCAGAACTGCACAGGCATACTCCCGACACAAACACACACAGTCACACATTCACACCCAGATGCATTACACACGCTCACACTCACATACACACCTGCAGCCAAGACGTGGTCCTCTCCTAGAACCAGGGGCATCCCAGGAGGGCAGGCGGGAGGGGACCCTGGAGGGTCACACTTCCCAGCCATGGACTGCAGCCCTGAGAGGGCAGGCTGGGCCAAGGTCACCCCACCCATGGGAATCTCGCCAGGACTAGGTGCAGACACCGCAGCATCTGCCCAGGACTCCCGGCAAACCTCCCCTGCTGGCCCCTAGGCGCCTACTCTCCCCGAGGCCAGGCTGGGGCCTCCGCAGGCACGCGCCTAATGCCCAGGGCCAGGGGCCTCTTCCCCAGGACCCCACCCCAGGGCTGGCTTCCCCAGCTTGCACCCTGAACACCAGATCCTGGATAGATAGGGCTTCCCTCCCTCTTCCACATACACGTGACCTGAGCTGTGCATCACCCCCGTGACCTGAGTGAGGAGATAGATCAGACAGTGGGGCCACAACAGGCGTGCCAGCTCCCACTGCAGAAGACCCCAGACTGAACACTCACCTGCAGCACACAGGCCCGTGAGATCCCCCCCGCCAAGCTGGGCCCAGGGATGGGGGGTGGGCGGTGGTGGTGGGGCCTGGGAACAAGCAGGAGGTGGGGAGCAGTTCCTCTCTGTCATTTACCATGTCTGTGACCTCCGGTAAGAAAATCTCACTGTCTCATCCGGACACGGATTTAATGAAACTGCCCACCTCATAAGGCTCCCATGAGGCTTAAATGTGATGACACATGAAGACAGCAGTGGAGGCTCCATAAACAAAATCATTTTTCCAAGGTCTGGGGGCTGATAGCCGGCCCAGAAGCCCCCTGACCCCTGTCTCCGAGCTCAGGTGGGCAGCAAGGACGAGCCAGGTCAGGACCACAGGTCGAGAGGAGCCTTGCCCAGCCAGCAGGTACCTGGGCCCCCAGCTGTTCGGATGCCCAGGGTTCAAGGAGCAGAGTCTGCCCAGAATGCTCAGAGGCCCAGAGAGAGACGCAGAGGACTCGCGTGGGGGGAGACGCAGAGGACTCGCGCGGGCTGCCGGGCCCCAACCGCATAGCCATCCCAGAGCTGGGTGGACGGTGGCCCCGGACATAAGGGGGACAGTGTCCGTGTCTGCCACCTTCCCCCTGAACAGGGCCATAGGCGGGGTGCAGAATAGCAGCACCCGGGCAGGGCCCTTCCCCCATCGAGGCCGGCAGCAGGGCACGAGTCCAGGGGAAAGGTCCACCCCTCCTTAGGGGTTCTGTTCTGCGGCTCCCCGCAGCCCTGTGCACCTGCCCCCGTCCACACTCATGGCCTTGCTGCTTCACCGCACCCCCCAGACTCCCCAGAAGGTGAAAGTGTTAGTCGCTCAGCTGTGTCCGACTTTTTGTGACCCCATGGGCTGTAGCCCGCCAGGCTCCTCTGTCCATGGAATTTTCTAGGCAAGAAAACTGGAGCAGGTTGCCATTCCCTTCTCCAGGGGGTCTTCCTGACCCAGGGATGGAACCCAGGTCTCCCGCTTTGCGGGCAGATTCTACCCAACTGAGCCACCAGGGAAGCCCCAGGCCTCGGACTCAGTTTCCCCAGTAGGTCTGGTGTGCAGCAGCGGCTTTGCCCTGTGAACCCTCACCAGAGGGCAGCTGCCAGCACGGGCCTGAAGACGGGAGGGCGATACCAGCGAGGAGCGGGCCTGCACCCAGAAGCCCCTCTAGGAGCAGATGACCTTTGTATGCAAATTGCCCTTATTCCCTTCGGTTTGGTGAAAGAGGAGGAAGGAGACTTCTCTTTCCTGAAACGCTCTGGCCCTCAGGGAGGCGTCTCTTGATGAACTCTCTCCCTCCCTGGCCTCAGCTTTCCCCTCTGCGAGCTGGAACCCGCCTGGTGCACTCGTGAGCAGAGGTCACGGCTGGAAGGCCACATGTCTCCTCTGGGTGGACGCGTCATAAATACCTCCTCCATCTCGTACCTTCATCAGGGCCCCGAGCCCAGGCGCGGCCCGGGAGTCACCCCAGAAGAATGGGGCCTCTCCCCGGGAATGGAGGACATGGGAGAACGGGGTCCCGACTCCGGAGGGGCCTTCCCCAGCCCTGGGCCACCCCTCTCACCCATCCTCCGTCTCCCAAACACACACACGCCTCTGTCTACACACTCGGTGGGGGGGAACGTTTACTGAACACATGCTCTGTGCCAGGGTCAACCCAACGATGCTGTGCCCCGGGGCTAAAGGGCCAAGGGGGTTCCTACAGAGCAGGAGGGTTCGCCCTGTTGGAGAGGAGTCCTGAGGAAGAACCAGGAGCGAGAAGGAGCGGGGTAGGAACGCAGGAAGCAGTGGGCCCGTAACCGAAGAGAGAGCGGGCTGAGATGCCCCCCGGCCAGGGATGGGCCCGGAGCCTAGGTCTCCTCTGACGGCAGAGCGGGGAGTGTGCACCTGTGTGTCCTGTGGCCCTGAGTGAAGATGAGCAAGACGCTGCTCCCTGTCTGGGGGTGGGGGGCAGGGCAGGCTGGGGAGTCGGGGAGCAGGGCCCATCAGCATTTTCTGAGCTGGTGACAGGAGACCCACAGTCCGCCTAACATCTTCCCCTGCCAGCCCCGCTTCCACCCTCTGGTCAAAGTCACACCAGAGCAGGCCGAGCATCTGAGAGCCCTGAGCTGATTGTTGTTAGAATTAGTAAACAAGTTCAGCAAGTTGGCAGGCTGCAACATCACAATGCAAAACCGGCTTTATTTTTGTACACCAGCAATGAACAATCCAGAATGAAATTAAAGGGGGAAATTCCATTCGTAATAACCAATCCAAAAAAAGTAAAATACTTAGCAACAAATTTAACTGAAGAAATGTAGGTCTTATATTCTGAAAACTACAAAACATTGAAAGACGTTTTAAAGGGCTGAAATAAATGGAAAGGCATCCCGCTCATGGATTGGAAGGCGTAGTGTTGTTAGGATAACAATACTCCCAAAATGATCTGGAGAGTCAACACAATCCCAATCTCTTAAGGCTCTGAAGTTATTTCTGGGAAGCAGGAATTTTTGAGAATAAAAGTTATCACCTTAGTCATTCCCTCAGGACCGCACCAGAAGGCTGCCCCCCTTAAGGCAGTAAGTTAGTTGTAGAAGGAAAGTTCAGAGTCTGGAGCCAGGTAGACCTGGCATAAATCCCAATGCTGTGGCACCTTGGGCATGTTACTTAACCTCTCTGAGCCTTTTTTTTTTTCTTTTTTCTTTTCACAAAACGGGATTTGATAACACCTATCTCACAGAGTGGTAAAATACAAATGAAATCCATGTTTGTGAAGCACCTCGCGTGTGGTCCAGAACACACCAAGATGAGTTTCCAACGCATTCCTTCTTTCCTCTCTCTGCTTCTGAGTCAGCTAGGTGCACCTTTCTTGAGATGAACCCAGGCCTAGAGAAGGCTTGGAATCCAGGGGATGTATACTCATGGATGTTGTCCATTGGCCCACTGGGATCTCCCAGAGTCTTCAGGATCCTTGGCCATTGGTTTAAGGGTAAGCACCCCGCTATACACACACAAACCCTTACAGTGCTGAGCATGTATAGACTCCTTAATCCCTCCATTAATAACAACTCTATGAGGCAAGTAGCATCTTTAATCACAATTATGTAGAAGTGGTAAGTACAATCTTTCATTACAATTTTACAGATAAGAAAACTGAAGCATTGAGAAGTAGCTTGCTCAAGGTAGCACAAGCAGACGGTGACTGAGCTGGGACTTGAATCCAGACTGTCTGACTCTGAAGCCCTTGGCCACTTCTTTACACAGTCCCTTGAGGCCAAGAGGGTGAAGGCTGCTGCCTCTAAATTGGCCACAACTACCATAAAGCTATGACAAACAGACAGCATATTAAAAAACAGAGACATTACTTTGCCGACAAAGGCTGGTATAGTCAAAGCTACAGTTTTTCCAGTAGTCATGTATGGATGTGAGAGTTGGACCATAAAGAAGGCTAAGCACTGAAGAACTGATGCTTTTGAACTGTGGTGTTGTAAAAGACTCTTGAGAGTCCCTTGGACTGCAAGGAGATCCAACCAGTAAATCCTAAAGGAAATCAGTCTTGAATATTCATTGGAAGGACTGATGCTGAAACTGAAACTCCAATACTTTGGCTACCTCATACAAAGAACTGACTCATTAGAAAAGACCCTGATGCTGGGAAAGATTGAAGGCAGGAGGAGAAGGGGATGACAAAGGATGAGATGGTTGGATGTGATCACCAACTCGATGGACATGAGTTTGCACAAGCTCCGGGAGTTGGTGATGGGCAGAGAAGCCTGGCATGCTGCAGTCTATGGTGTCGCGAAGAGTCAGACATGACTGAGTGACTGATCTGAACTGAACCACACACTGGGGCTTCCCAGGTGGCACTAGTGGTGAAAGAATCTGTCTGCCAATGAGGGAAACAAAAGACGTGTTTTCGATCCCTGGCTTGGGAAGATCCCCTGGAAGAGGTCATGGCAACCCACTCCATGCAGTATTCATGCCTGGAGAACCCCCACAGACAGAGGAAGCTGGCGGGCTACAGTCCACAGGGTCGCTTAGAGTCGGACCCAACTGAAGCCACTGGGCGGGCAGGCACACACAGCATTAACTGAGTAATAAGGCCCCCAGGGTCTTACCTATGCTAAAGTTCAGAAGATATGAAAGGCTCATAGATGGTTCTGGGCCCTCCCAGGTAGATTCTGGGGCCTCTGAGCAGGCATTCCGCAGGGGCCTTCCCATTTCCCCAGGCACGGTCAGACCTGCTCTGGTGCTTAGGGCACCTGCCATTCCTATGGATCCCTCCTGTCCGTGTCTCATCCAAGTTTGCCAGCGGCTCGGTGGGGCTCATCTTCCGCCTGGACTCCATCTGTACAACTTTCACCCCTTTGAGGGCTCCGTGTGCCCCAAGGAAAAGCTGCCTTTGCAAACATGTCCGAAGGCTCTGCCCAGGCTAGTGGTGGTCCTGGATGAGTTCTGCCCTCCTGGATTTGACTCCCAGACTCCTCACTCAGTGACTCTATGACCTTAGGCAAATTCCCTTAACCTCTGTGAGCCTCAATTTGCTCACCTATAAAACAGAGCTGTAATCAACTTTTCCTGGTTGATGCCAGAATGACAGATGACATATAGAAAGAACTTGCATGCAGTAGTTGCCCAATAAATGACAGAGATTTTTATTAGGCTTTTAGAATGTAGGAATGCAGGGTGAGAGAGAAATGCCAGAGGAGCAAGTCACTGGCTGGAGGGTGTCATAAAAGTTTGAGGCATTTGGATTGGGCCCCGATGGAGAAGCAAGAGAGTCCCATGCAAAGAGAAGGGAAAAGCGATACCAAGCCTTGGGACTAGAACTAGCCTCAGTAGGGAGGTGGGAAGTTTCAAGGGTAAGAGCCAGCATTTGTGTGCTGCTTACTAACTGGGTCAGACGCTTTTTGCGTATGACACATCCATTGCTCCTAATGTCTCGCTTTATACAGAAGACACTGAAGCTTATAGCATTTAATTACCTGCCTGAGGTTGTGCAGTGGTGATGGGAGAAGGAACTCTCACCTGTGGATGGTGGAGGCCAGAGCAGCCCTCTGCACAGGTGAAGCTTAGGGAGGTGTGGATGCAGGCTGGGGGTCTGGAGCTGACCCAGGAGACCACCCTTAAGGACACAAGGCCATTGACCTTGCCCATTCTTTCCCATCTGAGCCATCAGGGACTGTGTGTGTGTTAACTCTCTTATTCATATCCGACTCTTTGCAACCCCATGGACTGTAACCCGCCAGGCTCCTCTGTCCATGAAATTCTCCAGGCAAGAATACTGGAGTGAGTTTCCATTTCCTTCTCCAGGGGATCTTCCTGACCCATGGATCGCATCCCAGTCTCCTGCATTGCAGACAGATTCTTCGACATCTGAGCTATTGGGAAGTCCCTGAGCCATCAGGGAAGCCACTAAGAAAGAGACGCAAACAGGCAAAGCCAAACTACGTGGGTCGGATACAAAGGAAAGCGAGGGATGAGGCACAGTCAGGATGAGAGACCAGAAGGAGGCCAAAAGGGCCCCCCGGGTGTGGGGTGGCTTCTGGGCTGTGGAACGTTCCCAGGATCTGTGTGGTGGGTGTGGGCATTTCTTTACAATCCTTTAGTCATCCCTACATTTGTCTTAAACACAGTTTTATCTATGCTTGTTTCATGATAAGAAAGGTTTTTTTAAAAAGAGGAGAAAAAATAAAACACAACACTAAGACCAGGGAAAAGGAACCGGAGCTCAGATAAGCGTGAGACTGTTAGATCATTAGGAAGTATTGTGTGTAACATTCTGAAGTCAGGATCACGTCATGCACGCCTTTTTGGAACGGCTGGGAAAAGAGGCTCAAAAAGGGAGAGAAACTCAGATCAGTCCTGGACAGACTCAGACCTGGTGGGGGGAGGTGGGGGCCCAAGTGACTGGTACATTCCACATGGTTCATTTCCGGGATGGCTGTGATTTCTGCATGTCGTTTATAGTATCTTTGGGCTTTCCTGGTAGCTCAGCTGGTAAAGATTCCGCCTGCAATGCAGGAGATCCCGGTTCGATCTTGGGGTCAGGAAGATGCCCTGGAGGAGGGATAGGCTACCCACTCCAGTATTCGTGGGCTTCCCTGGTGGCTCGGATGGTAAAGAATTTGCCTGCAATGCGGGAGACCTGGGTTTGATCCCTGGGTTGGGAAGATGCCCTGGAGGAGGAAATGGTAACCCACTCCAGTATTCTTGCCTGGAAAATTCCATGGACAGAGGGACCTGGCGGACTATAGTCCATGGGGTTGCAAAGTCAGACACAACTGAGGGACTAACGCACAGCACAGCACAACACACAGTGTCTCTGTAACAGGGAAGACCCCAAATGTTTAACAACTAAAGGGCAGCTGTGGTCATGGGGTCCTTACTACTGAATGGGGGGCCTGGGGGGTGGGAGCGTGGGGTGGGGGTGGGGGAGCATGGGGTCTGCTCCAGGGGCTGCCTCTGCTGACCCATTTCCCCGAGGCGCCCTGCGGAGGCCCCAGAGATAAGACTGGCGTCTCTGCTGGACTTGAGCTGTGGTCAGTTGATCTGCCCGCTGGAGCCCGAGCCCCAGTCTTTCCGGAAGAGGCCATTAGCATCTCTCTCCTACCTGGGCCTTGGAGCCAGTGCGCCCCTGCCCTCCCCTCTCCCAGTGGGATGGCGTCTGGAGTCGGGTGGGGGGAGGCAAATCCTGTCTCCTGCTCTCCTTCTCTCCTGCCTCCCTGGCCAGTGGAGCCCAAGGAGGGAGTCTGCAGGCTCCTGAGGGCAGGAGGGATGGTTCCAAGGGCAGCCAGAGGCCGTGGTTCCAGGCTTCTGCCAGAAAAAATACCTCTCTGGGGGTAATGCCTATGGGCTGGGCTTTTCTGCCAACAAGGTCTGAGTTCCACACCAAGCACTCCTCCCGCCATGCCATCATTTTTACCTTGAAGGGTAGTATTTACGAGATGTGGGGACACCCAGAAAGCAGAAAGGAATCCTTTGGCTACTTAGAAACTGAAGGAGGAGCAAAACAAAGCATAAAGTAAAGCATAAACAAAGTTCAAAGACAAATGACAGACCATGAGAACATCTATATTTGTTTGCATCAGACGTAAAATATAAAGGACTTGGCTCCTGAATCTGTGGTATATTGTATTGTGCTCAGTCACTCAGTCGTGTCTGACTCTGCAATGCCATGGACTGTAGCCCGCCAGGCTCCTTTGTCCATGGAGTTTTCCAGGCAAGAATACTGGATTGGGCTGCCATTTCCTCCTTCAGGGGATTTTCCCCACCTAGTGATCAAACACGTGTCTCTGGCATCTCCATTGGCACGTGAATTCTTTATCACTGCACCGCCTAGACATAAGCAAAAGATAACTCAACAGGCAAAGGTTGGAGGGAAGAAATTTCTAAAAGAAAATAAAATTTTTCATAAATGTATAAAAAGATACTTTTTCTTTCCAATAATCAGTTCAGTTCAGTTGCTCAGTTGTGTCCGAATCTTTGCGACTCCCTGGACTGCAGCATGCCAGGCCTCCCTGTCCTTCACCAACTCCCAGAGTTTACTCAAACTCATGTCCATTGAGTCAGTGATGCCATCCAACCATCTCCTTCTCTGTCATCACCTTCTCCTCCTGCCCTCAATCTTTCCCAGCATCAGGGTTTTTTCCTAATGAGTCAGTTCTTCGAATCAGGTGGCCAAAGTATTGGAGTTTCAGCTTCAACATCAGTCCTTCCAATGAACATTCAGGACTGATTTCCTTTAGGATGGACTGGTTGGATCTCTTTGCAGTCCAAGGGACTCTCAAGAGTCTTCTCCAACACCACAGTTGAAAAGCATCAATTCTTCGGTGCTCAGCTTTCTTATAGTCCAACTCTCACATCCATACATGACTACTGGAAAAACCATAGCTTTGACTAGACAGATCTTTATCAGCAAAGTAATGTCTCTGCTTTTTAATATGCTGTCTAGATTGGTCATAACTTTTCTTCCAAGGAGCAAGCACCTTTTAATTTCATGGCTGCAGTCACCATCTGCAGTGATTTTGGAGCCCCCAAAATTAGTCTGTCACTGTTTCCCCATCTATTCATCATGAAGTGAGAGACCAGATGCCATGATCTTAGTTCTCTGAATGTTGAGCTTTCAGCCAACTTCTTCACTCCCCTCTTTCACTTTCATCAAGAGGCTCTTTAGTTCCTCTTCACTTTCTGCCATAAGGGTGGTGTCATCTGAATATCTGAGGTTATTGATATTTCTCCCAGCGAACTTGATTCCAGCTTGTGCTTCATCCAGTCCAGCATTTCTCATGATGTGCTCTGCATGTAAGTTAAATAAGCAGGGTGACAATACACAGCCTTGACATACTCCTTTCCCAATTTGAAACCAGTCTGTTGTTCCATGTCCATTTATAACTGTTGCTTCTTAACCTGCACACAGATTTCTCAGGAGGCAGGTCAGGTGGTCTGGTATTCTCATCTCTTTAAGAATTTTCCATAGTTTGTTATGATCCACACAGTCAAATGCTTTGGCATAGTCAATAAAGCAGTAGATATTTTTCTTGAACTCTCTTGCTTTTTCAATGATCCAATAGATGTTGGCAATTTGATCTCTGGTTCCTCTGCCTTTTCTAAATCCAACTTGAACATCTGGAAGTTCACGATTCACCTATTGTTGAAGCCTGTCTTGTAGAATTTTGAGCATTACTTTGCTAGTGTGTGGGATGAGTGCAACTGTGTGGTATTTTGAGCATTCTTTGGCAATGCCTTTCTTTGGAATCAGAGGAAATGCAAAATGACACCATTGAGGTATCATTTTTCTTCTATTAATGTGGAGAAAAGTTTAAAAATTTAATAACATGCAATGTTGGGAGGGATGTGAGAACAGTTATCAGGCACCGTCAGTTGAAAGCAAACTGGGCCTCCTCTTTCGGGGTTGGAGAAGGCAATGGCATCCCACTCCAGTACTCTTGCCTGGAAAATCCCAGGGATGGGAGAGCCTGGTGGGCTGCCGTCTATGGGGTCTCACAGAGTCGGACATGACTGAAGTGACTTAGCAGCAGCAGCAGCTTGAGGGGCTAGTTTAGCAACAGCATTCAGGGGCTTACACATATACCTCACTTGTTTTTTTTAATGGTTATTGAATTTGTTGCAACATTGTTTCTGGTTTATGTTTTGGTTTGGGGACCACAAGGAATGTGGGATCTCAGCTCCTCCACCAGGGATTGAACTCACACCCTCTGCATCGGAAGGCGAAGTGTTAACCACTGGACTGCCGGGGACACCCCTATACCTCACTTTCGACCCGGCAGTTCTACATGTGGGAAAATATAGTACAAGTTCACGAGGACGGTTTTAGAGGACGGTTTTAGAAAGATGTTCATGCAGCCTTGTCTGAATTCGCAAAACGTTAGAGACAACCTGAATGCCCATCAGTACAGATTGTTCCAGGAAACTACAGCCTCATACCAGGCACCTCAGGCATTACATTCATTCCCAGGAGTTTCCATGATATTGTGCTATTGAATGAAAAAGCAAGTTATAGAGGAATATGCAAAAGGTCGGCCCAAATTTATGGAGACAAAACAAATCAAAGCTGAACAATAATACAGAATAACAATATTACAAGTACATGAGAGAGAGAGGAGAGAGAAGGAAGGAGAAGAAACCGTTAGCTCCGGGGACTGGGACTGAAAGAAGGAAGTGGCTAGACCAAGGATGGGGCAGACTTTCATTTATTTCCTTACTTCTGTGTTGTTTTATCATTTTTCAGCCAACACATATTTGATATTCTAGAAACTAATGAAGAAAAGGACTTCCCAGGTGGCTTAGTGGGTTAAGAACCCACCTGTCAATGCAGGAGACATAAGAGATGCAGGTTCCCCCCCAGGTTGGGAAGATCTCCTGGAGGAGGGCATGGCCACCCACTCCAGTATGCTTGCCTGACAAATTCCCTTGGATCCTGGTGGGCTACAGTCCACGGGGTCCCAAAGGGTTAGACATGATTGAGTGACTGGCACACACACACACAAAATAAAGAAAAATTAAAATAAAAAGATATGATCTTGAGACTTCCCCAGTGACCTAGTGGTAAGGAACTCACCGCAATGCAGAGGATGCAGGTTTGATCCCTGGTCCAGGAAGATTCCACATTCTGCAGGGCAATTAAGTTTGCCCACCACAACTAGGACTCAATGCAGCCAAATAAATAAATTACTCAATTTTTCTAAAAAAGATATGCTCTTGAAAAGTAAAGAAAGTGAAAGTGTTAGTCGTTCAGTCATGTCTGACTCTTTGCAACTCGAAGGACTGTAGCTTGCCAAACTCCTCTGTCCATGGAATTCTCCAGGCAAGAATACTAGAGTGGGTTGCCATTCCCCTTCTCCAGGGGATCTTCCTGACCCCGGAATCAAACCTGGGTCTCCTGCATTGCACGCAGATTCATTACCGTCTGAGCGCTTGAGAGAGCTGGAGAAAGCAGTCAGCTGCGGGTGATTTTGTTGCTGGCAAAGGGTGGGAAGTGGGGGTGAGGTGGCAGGTCACTAGCAGGAATGGGGCAGCGCCTCAGTCTTTCTGTCCCTTTGAGCCCCTCTCACCCCTTCTGCAGGACAGTGGTACAGCTGCCCCCCTCGACACCCCCACAGGCCCCGGGGTGTGGTCCTCAGGCCGCCTGCCCTCCTCTACAGGCCTCCTCCAGGTGACATCTTTCTGAAATGCCCCAGAGCCGCCTGGATGAAGCCCCCGAGAGGGTCCTGCAGCCGCCTTCCCCACCCAGCCTAAGCCTCTTGTCAAAACCCCCTGCTTGGGCAGGGCTTGGGCTCGACCTCTGTGTTCCCCTTCCCAGAATAGTTCCGCCCTCTCTGCCCGATGACCCCCACTAAACTAGGAGGTGCCCCGCCCTCGGCTCTGCCTCTGACGGTGAACCAGCCCATCATATTGGAAGGCTGAAAGCAGGCCTTATTTACAAGGAAAGAAGATGCTTGTGTTGGCGAGATTACTGGACCCTCTGCAGTCCCAACTGGGGCCCCAAAGTCCATGATGAGTGGTTCTCTCTCCCTAGGTAAGGAGTTCTGCTGTGGTGACCAGGCGGGGCAGGGACAGGGAGAGCTGTTGTCCTCTGCTCCCCTCGTGGCCATCAGCCTTCCTCAGGAGTGACTGGACCCTGGGCGGTCCAGAGCACACCCCTGTTGACCACCGGGCCCCACAGCCTCAGCTGAGTGCAGGAGGGGAGGGAGCACCCGACTCTTCCCCAGGACAGTTAAGGCTGACCTCCCCACCAGCTTCCCTGCTGGCTTCCCTGATGGCTCCGATGGTTAAGAGTCTACCTGCAGTGCAGGAGACTCAGGTTCAATCCCTGGGTTGGGAAGATCCCCTGGAGAAGGAAATGGCAACCCACTCCAGTATTCTTGCCTGGAGAAACCCATGGCAGACTACAGTCCATAGGTCGCAAAGAGTCAGACAGCTGAGTGACTAACGCGCACTTTTCTTTCCCCACCAGCTACCCTGCAAGGACCAATGTGTCCCCTCAGTCCCCTGCTCCAGTGGTTCCAAACTTTCTTCCAATCTGTTGACTTTTTTTTTTTTAATTGCAAAATGATTTGCTCCTTTAAAATTCAAACAATGGCAAAATATAAAAAGTAAAAGTTGGAAAACCCACACTCTCCTGCTCTCCAGAGGTTACCCCTCTTCACGATTTAGAGTGAATCCTTTCAGATTTTCTTCCTGGAGGAAAGGTACAGAGAAGGATTTTTCATACACATACCCATTGTAACCAAAATGCACCCCTCTCGCCACCATCTTCAGAGTCAGCTCCTGGGCTTCTGGGATCCTGCGTGATGGGTCTGGCCTGGCATATCATCTTTTTTCCTTTCTTGGTTGTTTCGTTCCATAAACATCTACGACTCTGGGCCAGTGGTAGGAAGACAGAGAAACCAGACAGACAGACTCCGATCCACGGGAACCTGAATTCTGATGAGGGAGAAGTCAAGTCACTGAAGGGGATGTGCTTGCTCAGTGTTTATCTCTCCCTTCAGTCAGACCCACACTGCTGCCTCCCTGCCTGTCCCTCTGGCTCTGCAAACCCTCCCCATCCTTCCAGCCTGGCTCTTCCTAATCATCTGGGACCCCCAGATCTCTATCTTCTTCCAAACTTCTTCCCTGCTTACTGGGTGCTCTGTATTTAATCTTTCACTATTAAGTCACATCAGCCCTAAGAGAGTCATGCATCTCTGTGAAACCCTGATGATGGGCCATGTTCTAGGACAGAGGAAGACCCACTGGTTAAAGGTCATTTAATTATCACAACTCTATAAACTCGCTATGACCACTTGATGTGTGAGGAAATTGAGGCGCAGAGAGGTCAAATGCCTGGCTCAAGGTCAAGCAGGGGCTGAAGCCCAGGTCTATCAGAGCCCTAAGGCCCCGATAACTCTGCAAACCCCACTGCAGGAGTTGGGATAGGGGCCAGCAGCTACAGTGACATCCATCCCGGGTTCCTGGGGCAGCCCTGATTCCAAACCTTCTGTAAGCATGAGGTCCATCCTCTGAGGCTTGTGACAGCTGACCAGCATGGTTTATGAAAGCGATGGAGTGTGGGTTTTGTGGGTGCCCCCCACTTTGCCAGTCTCAGGAAGAGGGGGAAGGGGGTCTGCAGGCAGAAGACATGCCAGGTTGAGGAGAACGAGTGGGAGGAAGGGGCTGGAGGGAAGGGGCTGGCCTCTGGGCTCTGCCTGTGCTGACGACCCTGCGTGTTTTGACACGTTGCTCAGAGGAGGGTGTAATTATTTTCAGCAAGGGTTTCCTAACGTATCATTAATGGATCGTTTCCTGCCTGCTGCAGAAGGTGGTTGCTTAGAGACTGGGTGAAGGGGTACACCCTCTGAGGGGCTGCATGAGAATCGAAGGAAGGCTGGATGGCAGCCCAACCACCACAGCAGCCCACCCACTCGCCAGCCCCCTCCTCGCCACCAGCAGACTCGGAGGAGCCTGGGTTCTCTTCTTTGTGCTCTGATCCACAGATGAATGGGTTCCAGTTGGCCAGGGCTTGCCTTACCTCTTACGGTATGTTTCCCAGACACAGTGGGTTTACCCAAGCTGCGGCATTGAGACTATGTCACCTCCTGTTGGGGGCCTGCAGCAGCCTTTGGGAGGCACAGGTAGAGGGCTTTCGGAGCTGCCTGGTATCAGGGAAAGAGCAGAGACTTCCAAATCACAAAGACACCAATCTCCAGCCCCTTCTTGCTGGGTAACTTTTGGCACACTGCCTAACCTCTCTGAGTCAAGTTCTCAATCCATAAAATGAAGATTGTGCTATGTAGGTTGCAGGAATTTTGCGAGAATTAGAGCTGATGTTTGAAAAAAAGATTGGAACAAAATATGTGCTCAATAAATGGTAGCTTTTGCTCTTCGGGGTCATGTGGATTTTCATTAATTCATTTGTTCTTTCATTCAACAAACACACCCTGAAGCAGGCACCATTATTGGCACTTAGGATGCATCAGTGAACAAAGAGGAAGTCCCTTCCAAGGAGAGCTGACATCCTAGTGGGAGGCATTAGCCTCTAAGCAAGTAGCATTAGAAATAAGTGATATAAAACATCAAAAGGTACACAACACTATAATGGAAAACAGAGTTGAAGGTTTTAAAATGGGGGGAAGGAAGGCCCAGTTGAGAGAGTGACATAGAGCCAAGACTTGAAGAAGGCGAGGGGCAGAGTGGGCAGCCAGGACAAAGGTCCTGGGGCAGGGATTCGTCTGGGGGTCGACAAGGAGGCTTGTTTGGCTGGAATGAAGTGACTGCTGGGGGAGGAGAGGCGACGAGGTCAAGGAGGTGGTAGGACCAGGTGAAGTAGGTCATTATTAGACCTGTACTTCTCAAACATGAGTGTGCATCTGAGTCACCTGCTCTGAGAAACACTGCAACAGACGACTGTCAGCTATTTGGGTTTTACTCTGGGCCAAGCAAAGAGCCACTGGAGGGTTGGGGGTTTGGAGCAGAGGTGGGATTTCAGAGCCTTGCATTCTGAAAGGCTACTCTGTTTTCTGTGTTGAGATCAGACTGCAGGGACACCAGTGCATGATGGACACTTTCAGATGAGACTACAGTGGTTAATAGAGGGGACAAGAAGGGGCTGCATTCTGACTATGCTTTGAAGGCAGAGTCCATGACAGATGGGACGTGAGGTCTGAGAAAGGAGAGCTCAAGGATGACTGCTAGGGTTTAGGGAGTCACAGAAGGACAGGGTTGCCACTGACCAAGCGGGGGAGCCCACTCGCGGAGCGGCCTGCGGGGAGCTTAGGAGTTTGAGGTTTATCCTGTTGAGTCTGACAAGGTCACTAAACGTCCACGTGGAGAGGTCAGAGAAGCTGGTGGATGGATGAGTCTGGAGTTGAGGGGACTGGGTGAGGCCACCAGAATCTCCTTCCTGAAGCCGACAGAGAGCGTAACTCAAGGACGACGTTCTGAGCATCTGAGTGAAGCAGGCAGAGAGAAGACACGGAAGCAGCCCGGGGAGAAAGACGATGAGGAGGAGGAAGAGGAGGGGGGCTGGAAGGGATCGGTGTCTGCTGTCCCTGAGCCCAGGGGGAGGGGCTGATCCTCCCAACTCCTGCGGACAGATGGCGCAAGGTGAGGGTTGAGAGTCCGGTAGCATGGAGGTTGCTTGGGGTCACGCCATCCTTCTGGTTGGTAACCGACCCGGTGGTCATGCATTCAGTCAGCCTCCGCGGAGCACTCGCTCTGCGCTGGGCTGTGTCCCAGGCACTGTCCTGGCCGCGGAGAAATGGCAGCCCTCTTCCCTTCTTTGCCCCAAAGTGTAGACAGCTCTTGAGCCACTGCAAACTGTTCCTGCAGAAATGCTTCATTTTCATTCTTCGCTGCGCAGGAGGAAGGGAGAGTCCTGTCAGCCACCTTCTGTAGCTGAAGGCTCGGCTCACATACGTCACTAACATAACTTGTTAACTAGTCACTTACGAGAAAACCGCTTGCTGGGCTTCGGGAGCATGGGAAACGTGCCAGCTTTGGTGTAGATGAAGCCAGAAGTGCACTGGGCAGGGCCCATAGATGTCTCCCGCTAACTACCCCACAGACCGCCTGGTGAACCCCCCCCACACACCCCACTTTCTCCTTTCCGTCTTTTCCTGCCTCCCTCTTAGGACCACCTCCAGCCTCCTTACCCTGCCAGGGAGGAGCTGCCCCAGAGGCCGGGGGTGAGGGGCAGGGGGATGGACAGGGGGTAAGCAGACTCAGGTCTCAGTTGGGACAGGCTCAGAGTCAAGCAAAATGGACACATTTCAGGCCCTTGAGGTGAGACGGCCGAGGGTTCCTGTCCACCCTGAAGTCCAGGTCCTGAGAAAGCTCAGCCCTGAGCACTCTCTCCCACGTACCCCTGAAGCCTGTGCCTTGTCCAGGAAGGGACCACTGTCCAGGCCTGGCTGAAGCCTAGCATTATGCCAGAGGGCATGATGCCACTGGCCTCCTTAGAGGGGTGAGAGGCCCTGGGCCCAGGGAATAAAAATCTCCAGGACAGAATCCAGGCCTTCCCTGGTGGCTCAGACGGTAGAGAATCCGCCTGCAATGCGGCAGACCTGGCTTTGATCCCTGGGTTGGGAAGATCCCCTGGAGGAGCGCATGGCAATCCACTCCAGTATTCTTGCCTGGAGAATCCCATGGACAGAGGAGCCTACTGGGCTACAGTTCATGGGGTCACACAGAGTCGGACGCGACTAAGTGAGCGACCCAGCACAGCACAGAGCCCCGGTCTGGGGACTCCGACGGCCACGGAAACCCAGCCACAGGGACTGCTTGCTACACCAGGTCGCCACCGTCCCACGCCGCCAGCCCAATTCATCAACCCATGCAGGCGATGAAGATCTAAACATCTGTGACACAGGGGACCTCCCCGGAGGGCCAGTGGTTAAGAATCTGCCTTGCAATGCAGGGGACACAGGTTCAATCCCTGGTCCGGGAAATAAGATCTCACACGTTGCAGGGCAACGAAGCCTGTGAGCCACAACTACTGAAGCCCGAGCGCTCTAGAGCCTGCGCTCCACAGCAAGGAAAGCCACCGCGACCAGAAGCCCACACACCGCAACTGGAGAGTAGGCCCTGCTCGTCACAACTGCAGAAAGGCTGAGCACAGCGACAAAGACGCAGGGCACCGCAGTGACGCCCCATCGCGGCCAAAAATAGAAGAAATATGAATAGACATACAAATATATACACGCAAACAGGGATTTGGGTGCAAAGACACCTGCAAATGCAAGGAAGGGGTGCTTACTGCCAGCCCTGGAAAAGGAGAGGACAGCATACCAGGGTCCAAACTTTCCTAGTCAACATTTACCATGTATATGTGAGTAATTTTTTTCCCTCAGTATAGTTGATTTACAATGTTTCTGGTGTATAGAAAAGTGAATCAGTCATGTATATGTAATGTATTCAGTTTTATATATATTTTATATGTGTGTGTGTGTATAACTGAAAAAAGGTAAAAAGTGAAGTGAAAATGTTAGTTGCTCAGTCAAGTCTGACCCTGTGTGACCCCACAGACTGAAGTCCACCTGGCTCCTCGGTCCACGGAATTCTCCAGGCAAGAATCCTTGAGTGGGTGTAGCCATTCCCTTCTCCAGGGGATCTTCCTGACCCAGGGATCAAACTCAGATCTCCTGCACTGCAGGCAGATTCTTCACCATCTGTGCCTTATGCACATGTGTGCACACATACACACACATATATATTATTTTTCAGATTCTTTTCTGTTATAGGATATTATACATTGAATACAGTTCCCTATGTCATACAGTAAGTCCTTGTTATTTATCTATTTTACATGTAGTAGTGTGTATCTGTTAAATGCAATATGTGAGCAATTTTTAAATAGACCAAAGAAACTTGTATATTTCTTTGTAGTGGTGAGTTAGATGAAAGGAGTATCATTATTCCCACTTTGTAGATGAGGAAAACTGAGGCCTAGGGCAGCTGAGTGACTGACCCAGGAACAAAAAGAGATTTGATGATCAGGGCGGGCTGGACCGAGGACTCCAGGCCCCCTTCCCAGAGCACCTTTCCTGGGCCGGACCTTAGGATCACACCTGGGGCTTTGGCTCATCCAAGCCTTGTGTGGACAGTTGTGGAACTGGGGGTCGGCCTGTCTGCCATCGCCTGCACGCCTGGCTCAAGACTCCCCCTCAGCCTTCGGCCCCTGGCAGGCAGAGACATCACTCCCACTCTACAGAAGAGGAAACTGAGGCCTGGGTAGGTTGCACGACTTGCTGAGATCTTGGACTCTCTGTCTGGTGCTCACACCTTCAACGTATTCCCTGAGGAGAAAACTGCGACCCCCGAACCACCACGACTAAAGCCGGCCGAAATGGCCTCACGGATGTGAGGTGAAGGTTCTAAGGAAAAAAACTCGGCGAGCCCTCTGGGAACCTGAGGCAGGTTCACGTGTCACTTCAGGCAGACTGAAGAACTGGGGGCCGGGTGAGGGGCGGGAGGGCCCCCCAGGCACAGGCTTGTGGAGGGGGGCCCAGGGGCATCCAGGCGGGGTGAGTCCAGCCCTGGAGTGAGGCCGGGCGTGTCCTGACGGCACACACCCCTCCTCACCTGTGTCAGTCAGGGTTCTGTAGAGACATAAGCCTGGTCAAGTTGACACGTAAAATTACCCTCATCATCCCCTCAGCTTTGAGTGGGAGCTCCCCCAGGGCCCTGGGCCCCATGTTGCTGCCAGTGGGGTCGCAGGGGTCTAAATGCAGCCAAGGAGCCCCCAGCACGTCCCTCCTCCCAGAACCCATGATCTAGATCTTTCTTCTCTGGAAGATAGACCCTTAGCTGGGGGCTTGCTCCTCTAGATGGCAGGGAGGCCATGGCCCTCTGTGAGGTGCAGGAGGAGAGTCTTAGAGTAGAGCCGCAACATCTTTTCTAAAAATTTTGCTACACTTATTGCTAGAATTAATTGGTAGGTGTAATGTTGCTTTGATTTTTATCTCAATCTTGAGGTCTAAATTTTATTATACAAAATGCAAGTAATTGATGCATGTTCTTTAATTATTTGGTCAGCTCCCTACTGTATTTAAAAACTGACCAAGGAGCCGCACATTAAAGATAGCAATCAACAGAGAAGGCAACCTACGAAATGGGAGAGAAGAATTGCAAATTGTATATCAGATGAAGGATTACTATCCAGAATATATAAAGAACTTGCTACAACTCCACAACTAAAATCAAACAAATGAACAAACAAAAAGAAATGGGCAAAGGACCTGAATGGACATTTCTCTGGAGAAGATACATGAATGGCCAACAAGCATATAATAAGATGCTCAATCATTAGAGAAACATAAATCAAAACCACAATGAGGTATCACGTCACACCCATTAGGGTGGCCACAGTTAAAAGGAAAAAAAGGTAGTGTGGAAACAGACACACTACCGTATGTAAAGTGGATAGCCAAAAGGAATTTGATGTGTGGCTCAAGGAACTCAAGCCAGGGCTCTGTGACAGCCTAGAGGGGTAGGATGGGGTGGGAGGTGGGAGGGAGGTTCAAGAGAAGAGGATATATATATACCTATGGCTGATTCATGTTGATGTATGGCGGAAACCAGTCCAATATTGAAAAGCAATTATCTTTCGATTTAAAATAAATAAAAATTTTTTTAAAAAGGAAAACAACACAGGAGAGAAGAGAGGCAGAAAGAAAATAACAAGAGGATGAGAATGTGAGGAAACTGGTACTGTTGCTGCTGGTGAGAAAGTAAAATGGCACAGCCACTATGGCAAGCAGTATAATGGTTCCTTAAAATATTAAAAATAAAATATCATTTGATCCAACAATCTCACTGCTAGGTATATATCCAAAAGAATCGAAAGCAAGGCCTTGAGATATTTGCACACCCATGTTAATTACAGCGTGATTCACAACACCCAAGAGGTGAAAGCAGCCCCAGTGTCCACTGAGAGATGAATGAATAAAAAAACATGGTATACATGTGGGAGGGAGTACTATTCAGCCTTTTAAAAGAAGGCAATTAGGTAACACACTACAGCATGGATAAACCTTAAATATACAATGTTGAGTAGAGCAAACTAGTCCAATTCCACTTACATGAAATACTCAGAGTGGTCAAAACCATGGAGACAGAAAGTAGAATGGTGATTGCAGAGGCTGGGGATGGGGAATAATTGTAGTGTTTCCGTTTTGCAAGACAAAAGTGACCCAGAGATCTGAGACACAGCAGTGTATACACATCTGTGTACTGTACAGTCGTACATTATCATACTATATGGTTAAAAACGGACAAGAGGGTGAATTTTTTGGGGGGGCTTTTTTTTTTTTTGGTTGCATATTATATGGGATCTTAGTTCCTCCATCAAGGATCAAACCTGTGCGCCCTGCAGTGGAAACTCCGAGTTTTAACCACTAGACCGCCAGGGAAGTCCCGATGGTGATTTTTATGTTGTCTTTTTTTTTTTAAATAGATATTGAACTGGAGGAATCAACCTGCCTGACTTCAGTCTCTACTACAAAGCCACAGTCATCAAGACAGTATGGTACTGGCACAAAGACAGAAATATAGATCAATGGAACAAAATAAAAAGCCCAGAGATAAATCCACGTACCTATGGACACTTTATCTTCAACAAAGGAGACAAGGATATACAATGGAAAAAAGACAACCTCTTTAACAAGTGGTGCTGGGAAAACTGGTCAACCACTTGTAAAAGAATGAAACTAGAACACTTTCTAACACCATACACAAAAATAAACTCAAAATGGATTAAAGATCTAAATGTAAGACCAGAAACTATAAAACTCCTAGAGGAGAACATAGGCAAAACACTCTCCGACATAAATCACAGCAGGATCCTCTATGACCCACCTCCCAGAATATTGGAAATAAAAGCAAAACTAAACAAATGGGACCTAATGAAACTTAAAAGCTTTTGCACAACAAAGGAAATTATAAGCAAGGTGAAGAGACAGCCCTCAGATTGGGAGAAAATAATAGCAAACGAAGCAACAGACAAAGGATTAATCTCAAAAATATACAAGCAACTCCTGAAGCTCAATTCCAGAAAAATAAATGACCCAATCAAAAAATGGGTCAAAGAACTAAACAGACATTTCTCCAAAGAAGACATACAGATGGCTAACAAACACATGAGCAGATGCTCAACGTCACTCATTATCAGAGAAATGCAAATCAAAACCACAATGAGGTACCATTACATGCCAGTCAGGATGGCTGCTATCCAAAAGTCTACAAGCAATAAATGCTGGAGAGGGTGTGGAGAAAAGGGAACCCTCTTACACTGTTGGTGGGAATGCAAACTAGTACAGTCACTATGGAAAACAGTGTGGAGATTTCTTAAAAAACTGGAAATAGAACTGCCATATGACCCAGCAATACCACTTCTGGGCATACACACCGAGGAAACCAGATCTGAAAGAGACACGTGCACCCCATTGTTCATCGCAGCACTGTTTATAATAGCCAGGACATGGAAGCAACCTAGATGCCCATCAGCAGACGAATGGATAAGGAAGCTGTGGTATATATACACCATGGAATATTACTCAGCCATTAAAAAGAATTCATTTGAATCAGTTCTAATGAGATGGATGAAACTGGAGCCCATTATATAGAGTGAAGTAAGCCAGAAAGATAAAGACCAATACAGCATACTAACACATATATATGGAACTTAGAAAGATGGTAATGATAACCCTATATGCAAAACAGAAAAAGAGACACAGAAGTACAGAACAGACTTTTGGACTCTGTGGGAGAAGGCGAGGGTGGGATGTTTCGAGAGAACAGCATTGAAACATGTATATTATCTATGGTGAAACAGATCACCAGCCCAGGTTGGATGCATGAGACAAGTGCTCAGGCCTGGTGCACTGGGAAGACCCAGAGGGATGGGATGGAGAGGGAGGTGGGAGGGGGGATCGGGATGGGGAATACATGTAAATCCGTGGCTGATTCATGTCAATGTATGACAGAAACCACTACAGTATTGTAAAGTATTAGCCTCCAACTAATAAAGATAAATGAAAAGACAAAAACAAAAAACAAATAAACAAAAAAAAAAAGATATGACAGATAAAAAGCTCAAAAAAAAAAAGCAATTAAAAAATAAAGTGACCAATGAACAGATGGACTCATTGAAAAAGACTGTGATGCTGGGAAAGATTGAAGGCAGGAGGAGAAGGGGATGACAGAGGATGAGATGGTTGGATGGCATCACCGACTCAATGGACATGAGTTTGAGCAAGCTCCAGAAGTTGGTGATGGACAGGGAGGCCTGGTGTGCTGTAGTCCATGGGGTCACCAAGAGTTGGACACGAGTGAGTGACTGAACTGAACTGATGCTTGCCTGTTTGTGAGCTCTACTTTACCAGTACTCACACTGCCTTATATTATTATGCATATGATATAGAATATAATATGATAATAAAATATATATTACAATATATTCTCAAAGCCCAATAGCCAACTCTTACCTTCACTCATTACCCACCACCCTGTGAAGGCCCCACTTCCTTTCACCCCAGTCCCAGCCCAGCACCTTTCAAGGAGTCTTAACTTTTCCCCAGCACCCTCGAGGGCCAGGATTAGCCATCTGGGGGAGTCTAGCCCTGGTCAGGGCATAGTAGGCCGGCAGTCAAGACTTGATGCATGGCTGAGGGCCTAGGAGCCTGGGGAGCGTGAGATAGGGCCCTGGGATGTCAGAGCCGAGGGGTGCCCAAGACCCAAGACACACCTGCCAAAAGGGAAAAAACCCTTACTGGTCAGGGAGGTGAACGATTCCTGGCTCTCAACCTTGGCTGGTGACGTTAGAATCTCACTATTGCATCAGATCCGTGTTTTATAAGACTCCCCAGGTGATTGCAGTGTAAGGTCAAGGTTGAGAAGGAGTGCTTGAGAGAATGGACTGATGAGCGGTCATTTCCGGCCAAGACCTGAGCTCATCCTCAGTGAGAGCTCCGGCCCAGGGGCCAGGACGCCCTCCCCAGCCACCCCCAGGAGGCTCAAGAGCCCAGCTCTCAGCCAAACCTGACCTTGGTCAAGAACTGGCCGGCAGGCACCAAGGGTCCCGCCTGGAATTCCAAGGCTGTCACACACGTTCCCCATCACCCCGCCCGGGAGCCAGAGGTGTTACATCATGTTCAAGGCCCTGAGTCACTGTGAGTGTCTCTGGCGGTGTCCGCGGAGCAGCAAGCAGCCGGCGGGAGGGAGGAAGCCGTGAGCACAGCCAGGCCCCTGCGTCCCCTCTCTCACCGGCGGCCCCATAAACAGGACCAAGCTATTTTAGGGGAATAAGATCAAATGCGGGTATCAGTTCCCTCAGCTACTTTGGACTGAGTGCTTGGGGTTATTTCTGTGAGGGCATAGGCTGGTGACATCCCACATCACGGAGCACTCCGGGTCTGAAATTAAATGTGCGTCTGCCTGGAAGGGCGAGTGTGAATTCCTATAGGATAGACAGTTGCCAGGCAACCGCAGTGTCGAGACCAAAACACAGGCCAGGACGGGATGGGTGCGGGAGACACTCAGGTTTGTAACGTGCCGATTCAAGCGCGTGACGACGGTGTCGAGGGTCTCTACTACTCTGGACCCTGGTGTCTGTCCAGGACAACAGAGGGCCTTTAATCACCCGGAGAGGGGATCCCGTGGAGCCAAGAAGCTTGAACCTCAGGGTCCCTCACAGCCCAGGCCCCTGCCTAATTTTGTCTAGGAATTCTGATTTTATTTTTCTTAGGGAGATGCCCTCACAAATAATGGCAGCTTCAGGGCTCTGGAGCAACCTCTGACCCCTTGTCATAACAAAAATTTTTTTTTCTTATATATATCCAGGTGGCATTCACTTACAACAAACACCACTACAGTGAACAATGGAGTTTGATTACACACCCAGTTTTAATCAGTTCTATGTGTCTAACTGGGAATGGCAGGGACCTTAACAGCTATCTAGCTCAATCCATTTTTAAGATGGGGAAACTGAGACTCTGGGGGGGAGGTGGAGAGATGTCAGCACCGGCTTCCACCCCAGCCCCTGGAGCTGGTCCCAAGGAGAATGGACCTGTGGTTATTTTGAAGAATATGCCTCAGAGGTGAAGGACACAGAGTGCAAAGTAGCATTTTTTTATTATTATTATTCTTGTGATGTCATCACTTTGAGAAGCTTATCTGTACACACATCTCGCCACACCAACAACAAAGTCAGCTTCAAAAAAGAAAGCCCTGAAGCAAGCTGTTTGTTTCACGAGTTGCTTAGCAAGGAGAGGCATCTGCTCTTCAGATTCTAAAACTGTAGGTGCCGTGGGCAGCGGCGGCTCCCAGGTCTCGCTGGCCCCGCCATGCTGCAGCGGTGTCTGGGACCCGGGGGTGGGAGCCGCCCCGGAGGAGACTGCTGAACCCAAGAGACAAGCTGGGGGGGCAGAGGGAGGCCCGCTGTCTCCTCTTCTCCACTATCGGCCCAACCCCAGGGTTTCCAGAACCTTCTGCCCTGCTTCCCCATCCTTGCTCACTTCCTCCTCTCTTGCCAGTTCACCCATCCTCCAGAAAACAAGACCTAGGAAGGATCTTAGAGCTCATCCCACCCAGAAGAAATCTCGAGACCCTGAAAGGCTGAGCACCTGAGGGCCCTGTGTTGCCGGCTTCTGTCACCCTTTTATTTTTCTGAACTGCCATTCTTTTAAAAGTCTTAAAAATCATTGCCCTGGGGAGTTTCCTGATCTCCGAGTACTTAGAATTAGGCACTGCTACTGGCCTGAGTTCAATCCCTGGTCTAGGAACTGAAATCCCACAAGCCTCATGGTATGGCCAAAAAAAAATTTTTTTTTAAAAGGTGAAAATAAACAAATGGGGGGAGAAAGTCAACAAATGAACAAAAAAAAAAAAATCACTGCCCTGGGTCCTGATTCTTTGGGGATCTGCTAGACCTGTGGTTTTCAGAGTGTGGTCCTTGGACCAACCACAGCAGCATCACCTGGGAACTTTCTAGATCAGCAAATTCTCAGGTTCCGTGTCCGACACCTGGTGAATCTGGAACTCTAGTGTTGGTGCCCAACGTTGGACTTTAACAGCTCCCCACGGTGATTCTCACGCACCCAAAACTTGGGAATCCCTCTGCTAGACTGTAAACTCCATGAAAGTAGTGGTCCACGTGCTTTGTTTACCGACGCGTAAGCAGAGCTCTGGGAAATCCCATAGCCAGAGGAGCCTGGCAAGCTACAGTCCATGGGGTCAAAAAAGAGTGGGGCATAACTCAGAGACTAAACAAGATCAACAGCAGAAAAACAAGCAGAGCTCCTGGAAACAAGAGGTGCTCAACCAATGTTTGCTGAAATCATATTAATTGAAGCTAGGATTTAACCACTGGAAAGGATTTGGTGGCTCTGCTAGCATTTGCATGTTAGCCGACCTTTCGGGAAAGCGGGTGATAAAGGGGCTGTGAACACCGTGGAGAGACAAGGCCCCAGGCTGGTTGGGGCGGCCGGTGGGCTGGGCAGGCTGTCCCAGGGGCTGTGGAGCACACCTGGGGAGCCCTGTTGGTTGTGTTGAGGAATGGGGAAGGTCCTGGCTTCTCACTCTATCTTTATTTGTCTAATCTCTTTTACAGAAATGGTCCTCATGGGAGTTCCCTCGTGGCCTAGTGGTTAGGATTCCGGGCTTTTAGTGCCACAGCAAGGGTTCAGTCCCTGGTCAGAGAACTTAGATGCCTCAAGCCACTTGGCAGGGCCACAAAAAAAGAAAAAGAAACGGTCCTCTTGATTTTTTGGGGAGCAAGGTCACCGAAAGAACAGGAAGTGAAGGATGGATCATCACCAACTGAAGACTCGGCTGGGGCTCAGGACACCCTGTCAACCCTTTTTGGGACAAAGGAGCTATGGAGGATGGCATCACAGAGGCCCCCGGCTCTTTCAGAAGGGCCAGCCAGCTTTTGAGGCAAAGCTACGGCAGATCCAGAAAGGGAGGCCCACTGGCCCAGGCCTGGGCCCAGCGGGAAGTAGGCTACAAGGGCCAAGAGGTCTGGTCAACAGCAGCTATCTCTCGGGCTCCTGAACCGCGCCGTGTAAGGCCCCGAACACGTGTGTCCCCGCCAACCCCACGGTCCCCACTCTGTGAGGACGTGGCAGGGGGCCAGGCACAGGCCCAGACCCCTCTACGGGGCTCCCGCTGCAGAGGAACAGGCAGCCCCGCAAAGGTCTCTGCAGAGCACCCAGGGAAGGGCGGGCGGAGGAGGCCTCAGAAGGCTGCCCCGATCCCCAGGGGTCAGCTCAAGGCTGCCGGAGGGGAGCCGTAGGACAGGGATGGGAGAGGGCACACAGGATGTGCCCATGAAGGCAGGTCTCAGAGGGCTGCTGGCGGGACGGTGCTGAGAGGGGCTCCTGAGAGTGGGGAGGGGTGGGCGGCTGCGGTGGCTTAGGTTGGTCAGGTGACGTTTGGGAGGCATGACAATCGTCCCCGCTGCCTGCACGCTTTCAAACTCATTGGGATTCACTGGAGAGGACGCAGTGTACTATCAGTTCCCCCAACCCCCCTCGCGATTGCCAACCATCTCTGAGCCCAGTTCCTGGCCAGAGTTTCACGAATGAGGGAATTCCCTGGTGGCACAATGGTTAGAACTCTGTGGTGACCCCGGGGTTCAATCCCTGGTCAGGGAACTAAGATCCCGAAAGGCACACAGCGCAACCAGGGGGAAGAAAACCCACAAAGTTTCACTAATGATATTCAGCATACTCTTCCCTTTGGGTTGTCAGAGCAGGAAGGTCGTTGCATGGGCGGTGGGGTGGAAGCGGGGTGAGAAAGGAGAGAGCAAAGCGCCTAGGGAATCATTTCTATATAAATAACTTACTATTTTAGCTCCACTACTGGGCTAAAAGCCAAATATCAATTAGATTTTTTTTTAAGAAAAAAAATAGATGTATTAATCCCTGCTTCAATCCATTGTTGGCGTGCCTGCCCTTTGCTGTCTGTGAGGTTGTGTGTGGGTGTGAACGTCTGTGTGTGTACATGAGAAGGGTTTACTGTATACACATACATATTCATGTCCAGATGATATGGGGGGAGCCTTTCAAAAATTATAAAACTGCTTCATTAATCCAACATCAGAAATGACGGGGTTTAGCATTTCGTGGGATGAGATGGTGAGGCACCTCCCCTCCACATGCCATCTCCCATGAGGACAGAAAAGAACATCATACTTTATTTTATGACCAGCGGGTCATTTGTCTATATCTGCTCTTTAAAGCCACTGAGGACATTTTGCCAATCACTAGGAGAAACTAAATAAACAGAGCCAAACAGTGTCAGCTCTCTGCGGCTGAGTAATTATGAGGAATTCCTCTTTAAATAGAAGTTTAAGTAAATATAGCAAGATCACTTTACAGAAGGCAGCTCAGAAAGAGACAGGGGAGCGGGCCCATGTGAGACCCCTTCGAGGTCAAGGAGGAGAGAGAGGTGAGGCTCTGGAGAAAGGAGAAGTGGGGAGCCTCAACTCGCACCATCCCTGCCTCGCTGTCTGGGCACCATCGCTCCTGTCTTCACATTGCCAGGTTTCAATTTCAGATACTTCATTCATAAAAAAAAAATGGCTCTGTTCTGGTCCTGGTACTGAAAACCAGCCCTGAAGATTCACTCTCAGTCAACCAGCTCACCTGTGTGTCTCTCTCAGGCACGATGCTAAACCCTCTAGGGCATGGTGCTAAGCCCTAGGGGAGGGCTAGGGTGTGGGGAACAGGTAGACCTCGGGAGCTCAGCCGGACACAAGGAAAGAAGTCACTGGTCATGCCACATAAGTAATTAATAACACTGTCTGCTTGGTGCTAGGCTGGCAGAAAGGCCAGTGGGCAATGGACAAGTTAAAGGAAACAGTCGCCGCTCCCACACGGGGAGACCGAGGCCTGGGGAGCTAGGCGCAGTTCAGACAGGAGGGAGAGGTGGAGAAGACAGTCCAGGCCAGGGGACGCTGGGTGAGCAGCGGTGCAGAGGTAGAGCTGCCTGGCTGGGCAGATGGAGCTTGCTGGGAGCTGCAGGAATCACGCCAGAGAGGCAATGGCAAGCTCTGTGTCGCTCACTGCCAGGCTGGGTAGCTCCATCCTGACCTACGACAGAGGGACTAACCACGTCCCCTACCCCCACCTGGCAAGCAATTTCAGGGCATCTCCGTTGGCAGCTGTTGGGGGGGTGACTTCACCTTTAGCTTCACACACCGTCAGAGCACCCAGGCTGGCCGAGTCCAGCGGGTGACGTGAAACAGTTGAGAGCATTCGCTCACCCAGCAAACATTTCCGAGCCTCACCGCACGCCAGCACTGTGCCAAGCGCGGGGGAGGCAGAGAAAATTCAGCTGTGGCCCCTACTCCTGGCGGCTCACCATGCAGCGGGGGGAACCGAGGACACGGCGAATCCTGCTAGGTAACCATCACCCCAGGAGCAGGAAGAAGCCGCATTGAAAGAGATTCTACTGGGTGCTGGGGGTAACACGGGGTCCGTCACTTCCCTGGACCTGATTGCAATGTCAGGTAGAGTCCCGCCCAGGACTTCATGTGGGGGTTTACGGGGACCCCTGATGGATCTGTTGAGAGCATCAGGGCTCACATGCTAGGATAAAGCAAACCCACTTTAGGCCACTAGTGCAAATGCAAGCTATAAACCCCAACAGCCTCCAGTCCCTCCGGGAAGAGCTAGGATGATTCTCAATTGGGAGCCTGGGCTGTCTCATTCAGAAGCAGGCAGAGCGTCCCCTCCTGCCTGTTACTGAAATATCATACCTGCTCCGGAATGCCCTTCCCCCCTTCTGGCAAACTCCTATCGAGTCCTCAAAACCTCACTTGAGTGCCACTTCCCATGGAAAGTCTCCCAGGACCTCCGGCGTCCCATCTTCTGCCGTGGACCTCCACTTTCTTGCACCAACATTTTATTGGAAGTTGTTTTTAAATTGTCAAATATACTGCAAAGTGGCAAGGATTTTACAGGGAATACCTGTTTACCCACCACCGGCACTCTGCCCAAATGCACTACTGAACCCACTGTCACCCTCTCTCCATCCCTTGTAATCTCCCGACATGTTGTAAAGTAAATTGCAGGTCACTTCAGCGTGCACATCATTCACAGGATTTCAGCATTTGTTTAAAGCGTGTTTTTTTAATAGATAAAAATATATGTATGGGGCAAAACGCACAAAATCATGAGTGTACGATGGCTGAGTTTAGACAAATGAACACACTGTGTAACCAAAACCCCAGCAAGATACAGAATGTGTGCATCACCCCGGAAAGCTCCTTGGTAGGTGGGCCTCTGCTTTTCACTTGAGAAGACCTCTTACCGACTTCTCGCCTGAGACATGTGGGCAAAGCTCACTGCAGGCTCTGCCAGCTGTGTCCCATAAAAGTCTGACATGTCTTTACGGATAGGCCCCAGTCAGTGCAGGCTGGCCCCCACAAGGGCTGAGTGATGTCTCTCTCCCCTCATCTGAACACTCTGTGGTTCCCTCTCAGGACTCCAAACTCCCCGTGGGTGGTGGCAACAGGAAGAGTCGCCACCTTGGAAGTCTGAGCAGATGTGCTCCATCACAGGCCAAGTCACTCTTGCATGCAGACCAGGAGGTCCTGGGAGGCTTTCCAGGGGAAGCGGCACTCAAGTGAGGTTTTGAGGACTGAATAGGAGTTTGCCAGATGAAGCGGGGAAGAGCATTCCAGAGCAGGTATGATGTTTCAGTAGTGTCATTCACAATATATTGGAGAACTCTAAGGAGACAGAACAACTGGAATGTTCCCCCTCCACTGCAGAGGGCGTGAGTTTGATCCCTGATCGGGGAAATAAGATCCCATAAGCCGCGCAGCACAGCCAAAATTTTAGAAAGAGTGAGAATGGTGGGAGGGAACATTCTAGAAGCCAGAGCAGAAGCCAGAGGAGGGGATAGTGACCGAGAGGTCCTCAATGGGAGGTCCTAAAAAGTGGATGATGTCATGTCGAGGCTGGACACCCATTCAGGAAGAAACTGGATACCCCAGGCTGGCCTGACTGCACAACTGGCCGGCCCAGCAGCTGCCACCAGTCACCACCCACACTTCCGGTGGCTGTCGGGATAGTGGAGGGTTGGGGTACTGTCCAGCCAGTGCTGGATGGGGGAGCAGAGGAGGCGCAGATCCATGACTCCCCGACATGTCTGACTTGAACTTGAGGTTGAGGGACAGGTATATGATGAGACTTTACTCCCACCTGAGCAGAAAATGCCACTTCACTTACCTGGATGGGGTGGCCAGGTAAGGTGGGTAAGCCTCACTTGCAGGAAAGATAGGTGTGTCAACAGTCGCCCCAGGTGAGCAAGGTGTCCTCCTGGCAGGAGCTGGGGGGAGGAAGAACCTTCAGGTACTGGGGAGGGGGGGTGTGATGAGAGGGTGCCCTTCACCTGGAGACAGGCAAGGCTCTAGAGGCCGGGATTCACAAGTGACGAAATCGGAGTCTCTGCTGTGAGCCTGTGTACCTGCGTTTGTTAAAGCTGTCCAGGGGATTCAAACCCTCCAAGGTTGAAATCTTCCCTGGTGACTCAGATGGTAAGGAATCTGCCTGCAATGCAGGAGACCCGGGTTTGATCCCTGGGTTGGGAAGATCCCCTGGAGAAGAGAATAGCAACCCACTTCAGTATTCTTGCCTGGACAAGAATACCCAAGAATACTTGGAACAAATATTCCCAAGGACAGAGGAGCTGGGGGTGCTAGGCTGCAGTGCAAGGTCGGCCTTTCCTTCTCCCTCTAACCCTCCGAAGACCACGTGTTGTCTACTCCAGGAAGGGTGCTCATCCTACCCCCAGTCCCAGCCTTGATCCAGCAAAACCTACTCAGGCCTCTCCTCTTTCTCCCTTGCCACTGGGAGGCCTCCAGGCAATCCCAGCACTTCTAAACCCCCCTCCCCCCTCTTTGTATGGGCCAAGGTCACTGCCATGGCTCTCCCACAGGAAACCCTAGCACTCTTCTCCAGTGTCAGGTAGGTAGAAGATCATCTGAAGGCTTCTCAGCCTACATCTGTCCTTGGATTAGATCAGAGCTTAGCAAGGGGGTGGGAAGCCAGAAGGGTGGGCAGGGGAGCACTCAAGAGAAAGAGGGGAAGGGTCCAAGTTGAAGTAGCCGCCCTCCTTCCTGGAAGTCAGGAAAGCTTCTGGGAGGTCAGAAGACAGGCTGGAATCCAGAGATTGCAGACAGAGAGCCAGGATCCCATCCTGCCTTGGGGCAGGGCGGCCCCAGCACTCCTCCCCTCCCCAGAGGAATCTGGGCATGACTTAACCCAGCTATAACCTGTGACCTCCTCCTGGCCTCATTCTTAACAGGTTCTGCAGAGAGAGACTAATGGAATCTCCTCCTGGAGTAGGAAATGAGAATGCCACAGAAAGGTTAGGTGACTTTGTCAGGGTCACACAGCACAAGGCGGCCAAGTGGGTTCTAGAGTCCAGGTTCCTGACACGTGTTCCCAGGGAATTTAAAATGAACCTCGTGAATCTTCACAGTCAAGAAACATGGAGCCCTGCCTTCCTCCTAGAGGCTCACTGAGGACAGGGGCGTGTGTGTGTGTGTGTGTGTGTGTGTGTGTGTGTGTGTGTGCGCCCGCGCAGCCCAGGAACCAGCAGCTCCTGCATACACACCAATCAGCCTGAAACCTGAAGCCATGAAGCAGTCCCTCATGGCCTAGAGTGTGTGCTCTGCTGTTTGGCCCTGGATGAGCTAGTGGGGCGGGGGGCGGGGGGGGGGGGGATTTGCACAGACCAGGTAAGCAGAGAAGCAGGCAAAGGGTGGATGAGGGCTGACTGGTGATGGGGGCACCAGCTACAGGTACGGACAGGCCGGCCCTGAGGCCTGGCCCATCACACCAGAGCAAGAGCCGCTGTCAGGACATGGGGTCAGAAGACAGGACACAGCATCCAGGCCAGGCGGGACTCCTCAGGCTGTGTGCAGGCCTGGCTTCCCCACCCCTTTCTCCTTCTTGCCCACTGGTGGGCAGGCAACCGGGCATCCACTTTCAGAATTGTCTTCAGGATTGTGACTCTATGGAGAGTAATAGGGGGCCTCAAAGTGGGGAGAGGAGTGAAAAGTCCTGCAGAGCGGCACCAAGAATTCGGGACTCAAGGCGCCTCTGAGGTTCTCCTCTGCCTGACCGGCGTCTCTCTGGGGACTCTGAGCTCCCAGCCCTTGCAGACCAGCTCTGTCTCCACCCAAGTTAAGGGAGGCTGGAGTTGGATAAGAATTTGAGGCCTGGGCCTTTGGGAAGTAGAAACTGCTAATCTTATCCACTGGGCTCTGCGGAATTTGGCAGGGCAGGAGGGATGGGGCTCCAGGGACAGGGCCGGCTGGCCCCAAGCTGTCTCCCCCATCCTGGAGCAAGGATACGCTCATTATTAATAGCCCCACAATAAACCCCAGTGATAACCAGCTTCTCCTCCCACGACACAGATAGTCCTTTGCGCGTGGAGCAAGGAGCCAGATGAACAGACCGCCAGACCCAACATGGCTGTGTTTTGTCCGTGTAACAAATCTTTGGCTCGATGCCACAGCCTGTGTCCAGAGAGGTCTTATGTTCGCCGGTCCACCCAACACACCAGGAGAGCCTCGCTGATCTACAGATGCTGTGTTCGTCCAGCCCCTGTGCTTTCTCCAGCGATGCTCTCCTCTCTCTCAATGCTGGCAAAGAGCTAACCCAGCCCTGGTCGGAGACCTGCCTTCGGGTGGTGGTCTTGTTACCAAATCCAAGCTTGCCCTGCTTGCCACACAACAGGCCAATGAATCCAAGAGACGAGGTGTTGATACAAGGAATACAACATTATTTGGGAAGCTGGCAGATGGAGAAGATGGCCGACTAATGTCTTAAAGTAACCATCTTTCCGGGGTCTGGATGCCAGGTTCTTTTATAGAACCAGAGAGAGAAGCAGTGAGGAGCTAAAGTCAAAAGGCAGAACAGAGAGGGAGAGGCAGTGAGGAAGTAAAGTAAAAAGGGCCATCAGTCTTGTAAAACATCATCAGGAATGGCCAGCCTTTGGAAAAACTGAAAGTGAAGTCACTCAGTCATGTCCGACTCTTTGTGACCCTGTGGACTGTAGCCTACCAGGTTCCTCATCCATGAGATTCTTCAGGCAAGAATAATAGAGTGGGTTGCCATTTCCTTCTCCAGGGGATCTTCCCGATCCAGGGATCAAACCTGGGTCTCCCGCATTTCAAGCCTTTGGAAGGGGTGTATTCAGCTCTTCTTTTCACAGGTGGGCAGGGTCAGATTATTTCCCTTGCAAGCTGAACAAAAGCACTTTAACAGGCAGAGGGGCAGCGTCCGCTGAGGCAGGCCATTAAGTATGATTATAATAACAACAGCAAGGAAAAGCAAGTCAAAGAAACAGTTCCAACATAGATTAAGAATTGGTTCTTCTCTGCAACAGTCTATGGCTTTTCTCTGAGTACCTCTTGTCTACAGCGTGCAAGAGTCCCAAGGGAACAGCAGCCAGGCTGCTCCCCTCTAGGACCTAAAGCACTACCTTCTCAGAGTTATTTTATTTCTTTGTGGAATGAATAAACAAATAAAGGAGTCACAGGAGTTAATACACCTGGTTGCTAGATGGTGCCTTAAGAGTGATCACATCGCAAGCAGAGAAGTTTGTGAAAGAAGAGAGAATGGGAAGAGAGCACAGCGGGGAAGCGGGGGGAGCAGCTAGGAGGTACTAGGGGGTCACCTGCCCAGAACCTCAGGGCTTCCATCAGGATGGCAGAGGTTTCTAGATGGAATTCATTCCCTTTCACAGCCCCTTTCACAGCCCCAGAGGGGCCGTGCGAGGCCTCCTCCTCAGGAACCGAGATCTGGGCCAGGCCCAAGTCACAGGGCACAGCCAGAGAGCCCGTTTCAGACCGGCAGATCATGAGCCCTCTGAAGCACCAAGTAGCCTCCTTTCTAGGGTCTAACAGGAAAGCCCAGAACCCCTGCAGGGGAGCTCGGCTCTGCCTGATTCTGGCCTTGGCCTTGCCAGGCGAGGGCCTGGGACCTCGGGAAGGTCTGCCACCTGCACGGGGCCCTTCACATCCTTCCTTAGCTGCCACCTCAAGGGAGGCTGCCTGTGTCGTGAGTGAGGCTCCCCGGAGGCCTGGGGCCTGCGCTGAGCTCTGAGCTGCAGGGGGAAGGCCTGGGAGGACATCTACGTCTCTTTGCCTCCCTCCACCCGCCTGGTCCAGGCCACCAGCCTTTCTCACCCAGACCCTGCAATCATCTCTTAATTGCCTTTCCTGCTTCCCTTCTGGTCCCCCTGCAAACCTTTCTCCTCAGGGCACTGCTGGGAAGTCTGAAGCTCAGGAACCTGGATCCACTCCCCTCTGCCTGACACCTCCCCTGGGCTCCGCAGTGCTCTGAGACAAAGTCCTCTTTAAGGAGGCTGACCCTTCCTTCATCTCTGCCCCATCTTCTCCCGAGACTGACGCCAGCCACGGGTCCAGAGGAGCCGTCCCAGGCTTTCAGAAAAACATGACTCTCTTCCTCAGTATGAGCAAATTTTGGAAAACTTTTAAACAAAGAAACCACGTGGGGAGAGTGGAACAGGGAAAAGAGAGGGCAAGGGAGGGCAGCCTTTTTTTTTTTTTTTTTTTGAGAACACTTACTTCTCTCTGAGTAGCCAAGCAAGGCCTAATCCCAGCAGTTTTGGGGCCAGATTCAATAAAAACTCTGTCGGCAGAGGCCTGAGCAAAGCCACAGAAAATAAATACTTCGTGGCTTGTCCGGTCTCCCGCCGCCTGGAGCCCCGAGGGCCGTTCTATTGACTCTCGGCCCAGTGGGATATGGACGTTGTGGAATTCTCTCCCCAGCCAATCAACTTCCTCTCCCCAGTTAGGACCATTTAAAAATCATAAGTAGAGTTTCCGGTGTGGAGAGGGAAAAACAGAAGAGAGCATATTTTGGTTGAAGGAAGAAAAAAGAGAACTGCAGAAAGACCAATTTATTTTCAATCAGAGCCCAAAACCATTGGATGGTCTTGTTTGTGTAAAATACTGGGGCAAGGGCCTTCCCTCAGCTCTAACACTTCCACCTCTGTGTCTCCTTGAACAAATTCTCCTCTCTGCAGGGCGGGGGTGAAGGGGAAGGACAGGGACCAAGAAGCCAGTACCCTGGGGCTCCAGCCAGGGCCAGGGGGCTTTGCAGGCTGTGTGCCCTTCTGGCTGACCACTGAGAAAGTCAGGGCAAAAAGAGCCAGGGAAAACCAAGAGAGAAAAAGACTTTGACCACAAACAGTGACGAGCCGAACCAACCGCACTGGTCAAAATGGAACAGACTTCTATAAACAGGGGATGTACAGGATTGGATGTTTCAGGGAGGCTTTTCCAGGAAGGGTAAGAGGTTCCTGATGGTTGGGTGGATGGTCCAAACCAACGGCAGGATGGCAGGAGAGTGTGGTTAAACTCCACCCCAGAGCCTCGAAACAAACATCCCCCAACTCTTTCCTGGATTACAGGCTGAAGGGTCTGGGCAGTCATCTTGGGGTGTGAAAAGTCCTAAGTAACCCCAAAGTAAGGCCGAGAGAATGCAACCTCTTTCCACTTTTGGCATTTCCTAGACCTTCCCTCAAACTGGGGTGCCTCATAGGCTCCAGAGGGGGTGGTGGGGTGGGGGGTTGAATTCACACGGCTTCCTCCCCCGTTCTCCCCATCCTCTCTCCGACTGCACCCTTGTTCCACCTCCAGGAAGAAAACAGTGACAGCTCTCCTCTTCCAAGGGAAGGACAAGGCAGAGGGCGGGAGGGCTCTCGGCCTGGGTTCTGTCGGGGGCGGCCTGAGATTGGGGATCCGGGTCCCCCTCCTTTAGCGCTGCCACCTCTGAATTTCTGACGGGGCTGCTGGAGGGCCCTGGACCCAGCCAACGAGTGTGTCTCCTGACATGACGTTCTACCCTCAGAGTGAGATGCCATTGAGAAACACTGTCCTCCCCAAGTTCTTATGAGAAAATGCAGGTAGACTGGAGAAGAGCTGGATTCCAGGAATGTGCCTCTCTCTGATCAAGCCCCTTGGAGACAGGAGGCTGGGAGGGTCCTGACCCAAGCCCTCAGGTCTGGGTTAACTGCTCCCCAAAGCTCTACCAGATGGAACTCGGAGTCAGGATCTGGGAGCTCCTTGTACAGAAGGAGACTCAAAGTCTGTGATTTGTCGGGAGTGGTTGGGGGGAGAAGAAAAGGCTGAATAGAAGGTACTAAGGACAGTCTAGGGCCTGCTCCCCATTTCCACAGGGTAGTCACAGGGAGCTGAAGATAAGCTTTGGAAACAGGAGCAGCTTCCCCTCTTTGGTATCTGTGTTTATGATCAGTGGTAACCTCAACTAATTAATATTTAAAATACCTCAGGTTTGTATGCATGCGTGCTCAGTCATGTCTAACTCTTTGTGACCCCATGGACTGTAGCCTACCAAGCTCCTCTGTCCCTGGGTTTCTCCAGGCCAGAATACTGGAGTGAGGTGCCATTTGCTTCTCCAGGGGATCTTCCTGGCCCAGGGATGGAATCTGCATCTTCTGTATCTCCTGCATTGCAGGCGGATTCATAAAGAACTTGAGCCATCGGGGAAGCCTGCAGGAGAAGGATTTAAATAGAAGACTTCTGAGCAGCCAAACAGATGTCAAAAAGCCTTGCTCCAAAACAGAAACTCTTCACTGGTTGGTGAGACCTTAGTCAAAACCTTTGAAACTTTATGTTCAATTGTAACTGCTTGCATGAACTAGTAGTGTCCAGACCATGAATGAGTAAAAGGTGAAAGGGGAGGAAAAATGCTGTCAGAAGAAAAAAGTGATCCAGACTCAGCCATCTGAACTGTTTGGAGCAGGATGAGGGGCTTGCCTTCATATTTACTCTGAAGTTATAGCCCAAAGAAATAACAAGATTCGCAGAGGGGACCACAGTCACCAAGAAAGAAAGCATTCCGTTCTGCTCAGGGGAAGATGTGATAGATTTAAGAAAGATTTCTAATAAAATTTGAACATAGAGTTTTACAATGAACACAGCCTACGAAGGGATAAACACTCACTGAGCATCAGGTTTTTCCTCCAGCTGAGCTGGGAGTAGTGATTTAACTACATGGAGCTCTGATTCCAGTAAGCTCCCCGGAAGCACCCCTGAAAGCAAGAAGAGAACGGGGGTCCTGTCCCTCAAGCCTGCATCAGTGACCCATCGGCACTCAGACCCCCAGGACTCTAGAGCGTGTGAGCGCTCCGCTGTGGCAGGTGCAACCGTGGAAGTTCATCTTTCGTTTAAATTTAAATGATAGCCATGAGAGGCTGGTGGCTACCATTTCTGAAAGCGCAGTGACCCTTAGGGAATCCTTAGGGTCCCCTCAGGCTGCAAGGAGAAATTGCTCATGGCCTCGTGGGCCCAGACTACCACAAGCATTCACTCATTGCACATGCCACAGTTGTTAAGCACCTATTGAGTACCCAACAGAAAAAGATTATCTGGTGAAATATTTGGGCGAGCTATCAGCCCCTCCCTTCTTCTTCATTATTCCTTCATTAGCAAATCCCGAAAGTCTTAGAAGATAAGTCATGTCTGACTCTTTGCGATTCCATGGACTATAGCCCGCCAGGCTCCTTTGTCCATGGAATTCTCCAGGCAAGAATAAACTGGAGTGGGTAGACATTCCCTTCTCCGGGGGACCGTCCTGACCCAGGGATCAAACCCAGGTCTCCTGCGTTGTGTGCGACTCTCGTCTGAGCAAATGGTGCTGCATAAAAATTGTTCTAAAACCCTGGTGAGCACCAGAATCACAAGGACTCTTTAAAAATGCAAAACTCCCCACCCCCAAACTTCAGGTCTACTGAATCCAAACCTTCAGGCAAGTCCTACATCTGAAGCTCCTTGCTAAGAATACAAAACAATGACAGGTACTTTTCTGCCAAAAGTTTAGAACTTAGAAGGTGCAATTAAAAAAAAAAAAAAAACAGGCCTGTAAATAGTGAGCTCTTTATACAAACAACTCTTTCCCAGGGACTGTCTGCAAATACCCAAGAGAGGACCAATACCAGAAGCCTTTTTATGGTGACATCTTAAGGGAATTTGTTGGGCAGATGTTTTTCCTACCCAGGAGGTAAACAGCTTCCAGGGAAGATCCAGCCTGCAGGCCTGCCTGTGTGACCTTGAGAGAGGAGAGGCCTTACCCTCTCCCCTATCTCTCACCAACCTGCAAGGAACCTTGAGTTGGGGAGTTCTCACCTGCAGAGGGGGTGAGGAACCCCCAAACAAAGGATAGGTAGAACTTTCTGCACACTAGGGGAATTTCAGCTTGGGAAACATTGTTCTTATTGTATTCCAGTTCAACTGGAAGGCATTCAGAAAATGCGTAGATGTGCTTCCAACTCAAGTTCACTGGGTACTTTCTATGTTTTTTTAAAAAATGGATTCTGTAAAGCAATTTTCCTTCAAATTAATACTCTCCTTATTCTTAGATATGTATTATTCTGACTGTTTTCACTAAGGTCAAAGGTGCAACCCAAGGAGCAGATGTATTTTGCTAATGTATGGATCATGTGTGTCCACATACTGTGTTAACAGACACAGTCAAGACACAATCATGTCTTATTCTGTATGCGCTTTTATTATACTTTTATTTTCTAAGTTTTAGATTAAAAAGTCAAAGTAAATTATAAATGGTTACTTTAAAAATTATGTAACTTTCAAAAATGGATTTAAGTAATGAGTCAGTAAAAAAAAAAAGAATCTGAGTAAAGGGTTGAACATTTCAGGTGGAAGGCTTTGATTCACTGGTTCACCTCAAGTCCCTTGTTGTTCAGATCAACTCAAGAGCATTTATTCAGCACCTGGTTTCTTCCAGGAACGGGTGTGGGACAGTCTCAAGGAGATTCTGCTTAGCCAGGGAAGGAGACAGGTAAACAATCTCACTCCCTCGGAGCAAAACACCCAGGAACCCTGACAGGGAGCGACCAGTTCAGGCTGAGGCTGGTCGTGGGGGGATGAGGCGGGTTTGGGCACCGAACCATCAGTGAGGTGGGGTTTCCCAGGCTGTGGTGATAAGAGGAAGCAGGAAGGTCAGTCATGATGCTGTGGGGTGCACGCAGCCCCAGAAGAGCGGAAGGGGGCACTCTGGTCTGTGCGGGCCGTGGGCTTGGAGAGGTGCCAGGAGGACACCACGGGGACTCCACGCAGGACCTCTGCACGCGACACTGTCCCCCTCCAAGTTGTGGGAGCTGCGTCAGGACCATAGTGCTGCATTTATCCACGTACTTATTTAACAGCTTTATTGAGATATAATAGACATACTGTACAACCCACTCATTCAAAGTATACAATGAAGTGGGTCTCAGAATATTCACAGATAAGTGTAACCATCCCCACTGTCAGTTTTAGGATATTTTCATCACCTCAAAGCCTTTCATGTCTAGCTATTACTCTCCAATTCCCCAACCACAGACCCCCATTCCAACCTAGCCCTAAGCAACCAAAACTGTTATTTTTCAGTCGCTAAGTCGAGTCCGACTCTTTGTGACCCCAAGGACTGCAGCACACCAGGCTTCTCTATCCTTCACTATCTCCTGGAGTTTGCTCAAAGTCATGTCCATTGAGTCGGTGATGCCATCCAACCACTGCATCCTCTGTCATCCCCTTCTCCTCCTGCCTTCAATCTTTCCCAGCATCAGAGTCTTTTCCAGTGAGTCAGCTCTTTACATCAGGTGGCCAAAGTATTGGAGCTTCAGCTTCAGCATCAGTCTTTCTAATTCAGGATTGATTTCCTTTAGGATGGACTGGCTGGATCTCCTTGCAGTCCAAGGGACTCTCAAGAGTCTTCTCCAACACCACAGTTCGAAAGCATCAATTCTTTGGCACTCAGCCTTCTTTTACTAAGACAGAATCCCCTACTAAAATCAGGTTCCTCTGCCAAGTTTATGATTAACCTTTCTATCCAAAATGTTATTCATTTTCTTGTCCAATATCTGTTCCCCTCAAGATTAAGAAGTATCAAAGAAGAGGGGGATTGAAACCAAGTAGGATGCTGTGGGACCCTACTATGTACAAAAGTTTTCCCATGTCCCCCATTTCTTGTTTGGAGGGGAAATGTTTCAGCCTCGTAGACCTTCCCTGAGATTCAAAGGGAAGTCTCACTTACAAATTAAGAGAGCGAGGGAATGCAGAAACAATAGTGCAGGACAAGGAGGGCCTGGTTCCTTTGGGGTGGGGATGGGGGGCATGTAAAACAATCTGATACAGATCTCTGAGTTCTTCCCCAAAAACTAAGGCCCCCACCCAAGTAGAGGATGGTATCTTCAGGTTGAACACAAGAACATGGACCCCTTCTGATTGGAACTAGAAGGCTGATGATTGAGATTCCTAGAACAACCCTGTTAACCTCATCACCAACCAACCATAGGAAGGTCACACACCCTGCAGATCTCCAAAATCTTGCCTATAAAAACTCTTCCCCAAAATTCATCAGGGAGCTTGGATCCTTGGAGCATGAGGCATCCCGTTCTCCTTGCTTGGTCCTTATGGTTTAGTTGATAAGTCGTGTCCAACTCTTGCAATCCCATGGTCTGTAGCCTGCCAGGTTCCTCTGTACATGGGATTTTCCAGGCGAGAATACTGGAGTGGGTTGTCATTTCCTTCTCCAGGCGGTCTTCCTGATCCAGGACTCAAACCCAGGTCTCCTGGACTGCAGGCAGATTCTTCACCGACTGAGTCATGAGGGAAGCCCCTCATGCTTGGTCCTTGTAACATATCTTTCTCCACTCCAAACTCCTGCGCTTCCGTTTGTTTGGCCTCACTACATGTTGGGCAGGTGAATTTGGGTTCAACGACACAGGCACTCACCTACTTTCTGTTTGTATAGACTTCCTTACTCTGAACATTTCAAATAAATGGATTCATATAATAGGTGGCTTTTTACATCTGGCTTCTTTCATTTAGGGCCTTCATCATGCACGGATGTGAGAGTTGGACCATAAAGAAAGCTGATCCCGGGAGTGATGCTTTTGAACTGTGGTGTTCAAACAAAGAATCTTCTTGGAGAAGACTCTTGAGAATCCTCTGGACTGCAAGGAGATCAAACCAGTCCATCCTAAAGGAAATCAGTCCTGAATATTCATTGGAAGGACTGATGCTGAAGCTGAAACTCCAATACTTTGGCCACCTGATGTGAAGAACTGACTCACTGGAAAAGACCCTGATGCTGGGAAAGACTGAAGGCAGGAGGAGAAGCGGACGACAGAGGATGAGATGGTTGAATGCCATCACCAACTCAATGGACATGAGTTTGAGTAAGCTCCAGGAGATGGTGAAGGACAGGGAAGCCTGGCGTGCTGCAATCCATGGGGTCACAAAGAGTCGGACACGACTGAGCGACTGAACAACAACAGATGGTACAATGGTAAAGAATCCACCTGCCAATGCAGGAGACCCAGATTCAATCTCTGGGTCAGGAAGTTCCCCTGCAGAAGGAAACGGCAACCCACTCCAGTATTCTGGCCTGGAGAATTCCACGGACAGAGGAGCCTGGCAGACCCCAGTCCACATGTTTGCAGAGTCAGACATCACTGAGTGTTCACACAAACACTTTCATTTAGTTTAATGTTTTCAAGATCCATCCACACTTTAGCATGTATGAGTACTTTATTCCTTTTTACTGCTAAATAATACTCTGGTCGTGTGGATATACCATCTGTTACTTATTCATTGGTCCTCTCAGGGACATTCCGGTTGTCTCCACCCCTTTGACTGTTGAGAATAATCCTGCTGTAAATATTCCCATACAAGTTTCCATACACGTCCTTCCTGTTATGACTCCCATGTTACAGATGAGGACATATGTTTTCATTTCTCTCAGGTATATACCTAGGAGTGGTACTGCTGGGTCCTAATGTAGCTCTAGGTGTTTGAGGAATGGGCAGATGTTTGATATTTACATATTTATTTTGAGGAGAGAGAAACAGACGAGGGAATGGCAGTGCTCACGGAAATCTGCTCAAAGCCAAGGTGAGCCCATGTTTGGAGAAGGGAGAGGTTAGGAAGGCATTCAGATCACGGTGAGTGGCACTGCCACTCTCCCAGCGACCGTGCCGACTGGGAGGAGCCCAGCACCCGGCCAGCACCTGTGGCCATCCACCTAGTGACCGGAGGAGCCTCCCTGCCTCCGCCGCACCCTCCACTAACCGAGGCCCAGCCTGCGTCCCGAAGGAGCTCAGAAAACACCTCTGCGTCAGCCCGGTATCTCTCCCTTCAGACACAGTTAAAGGTCCGGCAGGATGAAGAGACTGGTTTGAGGGCACGTCCGTGCCGGCACATGGGTTGAACGCCTCCTAGGTGCCAGGGCCTGCTAACCATGTACATATACCCTCTGCACACAGGGCTCACCAGAGGCCAGGCACCGCGCGGAACCCCTGCCCGACCGAAACGCTTTAAATCCTCCCAACACCCCTGCGAGGACTTGCTGTTCCGACCCCCGTGTTTCACACGAGGACACTGACTCAGGAGTGAGCTAGCTTGCCCAAGGCTGAACAGAACAGCTCGCAGTGACGAGGCCAGGATTTGAAGGCAGGCTGTGCGGCGTCCATACCCACCTCACCACATCACCTCAAGGACAAGGTTGGCATTCTTACTTCACAAGGACAAGGACACCGAAGCTGAGTCGGACCCCCTTTCCCAAGGCTGGGGACTCAAGTCAAGGCCTCCCTTTATAGTGACAGAGAACACAGCTCAGCATGTTGTGAGTCACAGTGAATGGCATTTAGGGCGTGCACCTCCTCCAAGAAGTTCTCCATGACTGCTCCCCTGGTCAGGGTTCCAGGTGCCCCCTCTGGGTTCCTACAGCTTCCACGGATGCTTCGACCATGACCCAGCTCGCTGTGTGTGACCACCGGCCTGCAGGGGGCTGATGTCCACGGACTCTGAGTTTGACCTCGTCCACTCTGCGTCTCCAGCCCCGAGCCCAGGGCCTGGCTCAAGCTGGTGCTGAACAAGCTTGTGGGGGCTAAACAGGTGAACCGTGACAGAGCGGTCTGGGTGATAAGTGACAGAGAGGCACAGGGAGGGAAGAGCTGAGCTGTGCCTTAAGCCAGGTCCTGGAGGAGGGGTACGCAGAGCAGTGGGGTCCCCACACGGGCCGGGGACTTCCAGTGGGGAGGCCGGGGGTGCCCCGAGGGCCCTGAGGTCTAACTGTGCAGAGAGGGCTGCAGGTGGGGGGACTGCTGCGCCGTGGGGGGCAGGCCAGAGGCCCGGGGAGCACAGACCCAGCCTCTGTGCAAATGAGACAGCGCCCTTCTTCCTTCAGGGGCACCCAGCCCTGCCCAGGACCCTGCTCGGACCCCTCAACTAGGCCCGTAGGGGAGGCCACAGCTGTGCACTGCTGTGAGATTCTCTGGGGTGTGAGGTGTATGCACAGGGGTTGGGGTGTGTGTGTGTGTGTGTGTGTGTGTGTGATGTGTTTCTGATGTGTCTGAATCTGCTCTGCAGTCTCTAAATCTCCCTGGCTGGCTGGCCTCTGAGCAAGGAGGGGTGGGAAGCAGAGGTGTGGGGGTCCTGCCTCCCAGAACCAGAGACACGGGGTGTCTTTCAGAGGAGGTCACCGTGGCTTTCACCCCACTTTCTGGGAACAGGGCTGACACAGATCCCGAAAGATGCTGAGAACAGGCTGTCTGTCAGTCCCCCGTGGGCACACACACTGGCCTTCCTTCCCTCAGTTTAGTCCTTAGTTGTTGAAGGGAAAGGGTCTGGGCAGAGGAAAGAGGAAACCCAGGGGGAAAGGAAGAAAATTTTCCCCAGGGGGTCACGGGGCCTGGTCACCAAAACTGTGGTCAGAGAGAGAGACCCGGGAGGACAGACTGGGGGTCCACATGAGGAAGCAGAATGCTTCGGAAACCAGAGATGCCCAGTAGTGGAGGGGGCTGCCTCGTGAGGACTGAGCCCCCACCCCAGGACACATACCAGCAGAAGCCAGCGTCCACACTCACAGGGGGAGTCGGAAGATGCTCCCGTTTGCAGGGCAGGGCGTGGATTAGCAAAGACACGAACAGATCCTTTCCATTCTGAGGCTCTGAGAGGGCGGCAGGGCCTCTTGGGATGCCTCCCTTCCAAGAACTGCACTTGTCCTCAGCCCTGGACATTATTTAGTCCTTTTCTCCCCAGCTAATCCTCCAAACCCTCCAGGCTATCAGGGAGTGGAGGGGAACTTAGAGCCCACCCTCCCATGTGACAGGTGAGGAAACCGAGGCCCTTACAGAAAAGGAACTTGCTCAAGGTCACAGTGGTGCCAACATTCACGGGCACCTGTTGAACCAGGCGCCCAGCGGAGCACTTCCCAGCTTCTCACTACAACTCCCGAGGGTCCTGTCTCCAATTTACCCAGACCGAGGGAGGGTCATTTGCCCCAGTTCCTACCACTAGAAAGCGGAGGGGCAGGGTTCTAACAGGTCCCCTCTGCTTCCAAAGCCCTTGCTGGTGACCTGAACGTCATACCTCAGTGTCCCACACACAGCGATAAAATCAGGTACGTCCACTGAGCAATGCAGACAGTCCTTTTCAGTGATGACTGCCAGGATAAGTCTAGTGAGGCTGGTGAGTCATTTTATCTCTTTGCGTTTGCTTCCTTCATTGTAAAATGGGGGTAGTAACAGCAATATTTGGGACTTGTACTATTTCAGTAATTAACACATGCAACTACTTCTCTTTGGAGCCTTCAACAAATAACATTGCTCCTTCCTCAATCCCTTCTCTCGCCAGTTTTATAGTATTTTAACTTATTTCTCTCAATGCATTCTCAAATGTTCAGAATGATGCCAGAGGCTGACAAAGTTCCTAGACTCCTGAGACTAATGGCCTCGGTTAGTTTATTGAGATATAATTTACACACAATAAAATGCACACATCTTAGAGTTTGGTGAGTTTTGACAGCTATATACATACACCCACATATCCACCTTGATCAAGATATGCGCCATTTCCATCATCCCTGAATTGCTCTGTCCTCATCACAGCCACCTCCCTTGCCCCCGCCCCCCCAACAACCAATGGTGGTCTATGGATCAAATTTGTCATTTTCCGGGGTTTGGGGGGGCGGGGGTCCACACAGTATGTACTTTTTTGTGTTTGGCTTAGATTCATCCGCTGTTGCTTGCATCAGTAATTTGATCCATTTCATTCCTACACAAGGATCTAACAAGGTGGCTCCTTTGACAGGCCGGGCTTAGGAACTGCCAGTCTCATCTTTAACACTCACAACGCAGGGCCTGGCCCTCGGTAGGCGCTGAAGTTCATAGCGAGGAGATTAATTAAACATGCAATATTTGTGAAAAGTCTAAACCAACAGGGCCTAGGCGGTGAGTCACTTCGTGGCTTTTCAAGCAGCTCCACCAGAGTGGAGAAAAAGGGGTAAAACGAAAGCAGGATGAAGTGCTGAAAGGAAGGTCTAAAATAAAAAGCTGAAACCGACCTGGGAATAAGCCCTGAGTTCAATTACCCAGCCCGGTTCGGCCTTCCCCGCCACTCCCCGACCCCGACCCCACCAGGGAGATAATTAAAAGTTCGTCTCCTCGGTCGCTTCCCCGGGGAGGCGGGCGATGCTCCAGGAGTGAATGGGCTCTAAGGAATGAATAGCGACACAGTGGCTTCACTGTTCGGCGGCCGGGGAAACTGAGGCCAGAGCGAGGCCGCGGGTGACTGGAGGCTGGGTCACCGCGTGAGTCAGCGGCGCAGACAGGCGAGATTGCTGTCATTAAGGTTTACGGGTTCGCCGCCGCCGCGGCTGTGCGGCCCGCGCCCCGCCCGGGTCCCCGCCGCGGGCGCGCCTCCCCGCGCCCCGCTCGGGACGCCACGCCTCGGCGCCCGGCGGGGGCGCCCCCACGGCCCCCAGCGACGCCCAGAGCGCAGCCGCGGGAGCTCGGCCGCCTGCGGGCAGCGGGGCGGGGTGCTGCCGGTGGGGGGCCCGCCCCGCGCCGGCCCCGCCCCGCTGCGCCTCCGACTCCCCCCGGGCCCGCCCGCTGGCAGCGCGCGGCTGCGGGCCGAGCCAGGCGGCTGGAACCTGAGCCCCGGGGTGGCCCCCGCCCCCGCCCCGGCTTCTACCTGTGCCACCCGCGCGGCGCCCCGGGAGGCGGCGCGGGCATTCGGAGCGCGGCGCCGGGCTGACGGCGCACGGCCGGGCCCCGGTCTCCGCCCGGCGCCTCCGCTGCGCGCGCGCTCTCGCCGCCCCACTCTCCGCTCCACACCCCGTCACCCCCGCCCCACACCCCCATACCCCCGCCCCACAACCCGGTGTTTTCGGGCGCGCGCCGAGCGAGTCCTCAGGGCTCCCCGGGCCTCCCCGCCGCCAGCACCGGCTGAGTCACGGGTGACTCGAGCCTTGGACCCCCGCAGCCCGGAAGGGGGCTGGAAGTCCCCGGGGATGTCCCCGTGCAGCTCTTTCAGAGGCGCACCGAGCATCTCCCCCCGTCCCACGGGAGAATCCCCCCGCCCCGGCGGCTCCGCCTCCTCTGAACCCCGCTGGGAATGATGTACCCCCTCTTTGCGTTCTCCCCGCCTCCTCTGGATCCTGTCTTTTAACCCGCTCTCCTCGCCAGCTGGGACTCCGGCGCCACCGACCTGGCGCTTAACTCCTCCCCCGATGCCTGGCCTCTGGTGGGACTTGGGGCAGGAGGGGAGAGGGGCGGATGCAGTTGGTGAGGGGACCCGGCCCCGGGCCTATGTCTAGGGTGTGTGTGTGTGTGTGTAGGGGTTGGTGTGTGTGTGTGTGCGCGCGCGTGCGTGCGTGCCTGTGTCTAGCTGGGGTGTGTCTGTGTCTCTGTGTGTGCGCCTGTGTCTAGCCGGGTGTGTGTGTGTGTGTGTGTGTAGGGGTGTGTGTGCGGGAGGTGTGTGTGTGGGGGGGGTGTGTGTGGACCGCGAGGACGGTGGCGCCGGGTCAGGCGGAACCGGGGTGCCCTGCTTAACCTGAGGGGTGTGGGCCTGAGTGCGTCCTTAACTGGTTAAAAATAGTCTGGCTGTATAGAGAAGAACACTGGAACCTTTAAGTCCTCCTCCTCTCGCCTGGGTGCAGAGAGAAACGCCAAACATACTTATTAAGAAACTGTTGCTTTATTTTGACTGGTTTACATAAATTTTCCGTATGGGGGGGGCGGTGGGGAGATGATGGTGGGCTTGTGGAATCCTGAAAATAACTTTTAATGGAGCGAAGGCTTCCATTATGGGAAGCGCCTAGACGCGAGAGGCGTCTCCAGGCCTCGTTTCCCGTCACAGCCTTGCCACCAACTGGCTGAGTGACTGGGTCACTCGCCACCCCACCCGGCCAGGGTTAGGACAGTGGACTCGGCGGGGAAGGCCAACACCCCTCACCCCGACTAGAGTGACTGGAGGTCTTGAGCGTTCAGAGACAGAGCCCGTGGGTTTTCCTTCCTTAAAATGCTCTGATACTGTAGAGAGGCAAAACAGAGATGAGATTTAAAATAAAAAAGGAGACAGCACTTTGCTTTTCTGAATGGGGTGCTCTGTGTCTAAGTCCAGTTATATTTATCACTCAGTCAAGGTCAAGGTAACCTTCACAGGTCTGTGCAGTACCATTAATTATATATTACCCTACTTCCACAGGGAAACCTTCCCCTGAGAACTTTGCTTGCCACATGGCTTCAGAGCCTTGGGACATTTGTACAATCCTCCCCTAAAGGAGGGACTTTGGCTAGGGGGAGAGAAGAGAGAAGGTGGACAGGTGATGTCCCCTTGATGGATCTCATTTCCAGGAGCCGCAAAAGGTACATGGCCCCGTCCAGGGGAGGCCCTGCCCATCCCACCACCATGGCCGGGTAATGTTCGTGGGCATCCTGGGCAGCACTGCCAGGAGGTTTCTCTACCTGGTCATGTGCTCTGGGAACCTGTCTGACTCTTTCCCCCTCTCCTCTCTGCTCTGCGGCAGGGGTGGGGGCGGTGATGAGAGCCAGATAGAGTCCTTGTTCATTCTGTGTTAAGCAAAGTTAGCCTCAGGACCGCCTTCCACAGCCCCCCAGCTGCAAACCTGGGTAGTGTGACTTCTCTGATGCGCCACAGGCAGCCCTGGGAGGGAAGAAAGGGTTTAATTTTAAATGATGGAATGGTGGGAAGAGTGAAAGACGATTAGTGCTCCACTTTGAAAGAAGGCAGGGGAACAATTACTTTAAAAGGTTTTAATTGGTCCTGTTCAGAAGAACTCACTCCTCCTGTGCTAAAACCCCAGGCCAGCTCAGACCTGCATGCTGGATTGCCCAAGCGCCTCCCTGTTCTTCCCTTTGAACACGGCTGTCTGAGCGAAGGCCTCTATTGCCCGCCCTGTGGTTGCCTTCTCCCTTCTTGGGTGGGTGGGCAGGTGTGTGTGTGTGTGTGTGTGTGTGGTGTGTGTCCTCAGGGTGAGTATGTGTGTCCCCTCAGTGTGTGTGTGTGTGTGCGTGTGTGTGTGTGTAGGCCTGGCAAGAGGAAGACCTCTGTAATTTATTCTCTCAGCTCTGCATCCTGACTCACTTGGGGCGGGTCAACATCACAGTCTGTCAAGTGAGTGAGGAAAGTAGCTTCAAGCAAATTGGAAACCATTTGGGAGAAGAGCTGGTAGGCAAAGAGGTTGAGCACACACCCGAACTGTAGCAACAAACCGAAATCAGAGGAAAACTCCACAAAACATCGAACTGGATTTAAAACTATTTGCAAACGGCTAGTTTGTGCCGCATAATAAAGCTGGGCTATTTCCCAGCATCTTGAGGGGAAAGGGAGTCAAAACTGGCCAATCTCCTCTTTGAACAAATGGCTGATTCTAAGGCGTGGGCAGGAAATGCTCAGAATAAGTCTAGAGAACCTTGTAGTGCCAGAAAGCAGGAAAGTGCTCAAAGATGAAAAGGATGGGGTCTGCGAAAGGGACACAGGAGCCACCTGAAAGCGCTCCTGATGGCCAAGGCTGAAACAATTTGAGCAAAAGAGTAAGCACCGTCATAGAGGATTTTAATACAAAGTGTAAAGTAAATATCCGTGAATGAATCCATACTGACACAAAGAAATGATTGATCTAAGGAATGAATGAATAAGGGAGGAGTCAAATCTCCCACACAGATAACTCCAATTAATTTATGTAGACATTCTCCCCTCAAAGAAGTGGAGCTTAAAACCCTTCCCATTGAATGTGAGCTGTGCTTCGTGACTCGCTTCCGAGGGTACAGTGTGGGCAGGACAGCAGGAGAGGGGCTCTGCAGTGCAGAAACGGCAGACACAGCCTCAGTCGGATGATCAGGATCAAGGTCACCAGGGGGAAGTTATGTCAGTGTCGTGGCCTCCTGATTTGCTGTGGTGAGGGCAACCCTTCATCTCTATAATCTTCCTCCCCCAAACCCATCACCACGAGGAAAACATCGGACAAACCCAGGTGAGTTGCAGTCTACAAAATACCTGACCAATATTTCTCAAAACTGTCAAGGACATCAAAAACAAGCAAAATCTTGAGAAACTGTCACAGTTCAGAGAGCCTAGGGAGACATGAGGATTAAATGTAATGTATGCCCCATCCTTTTGATCTTTGAGCACTTTCCTGCTCTCTGACACTACACGGTTCTCTAGACTTATTTTGAGCAGTTCCTGCCCACACCTTAGAATCAGCCATTTGTTCAAAATAAATAAAAAGGACATTAGGGAAAAACTATGGAATTAGAATCAAGTATGAGGTTGAGTTAATCGTAATAAACCAATCCAGTTTCTGAGTTGTGACAAAATGGTATCATAGTAATGTGAGATGTTAACAATAGGGGAAATTGAGTGCAGGGTATGTGGGAACGGGCTGCACTGTATTGTAACTTGACTAAAATGTAAAACTATCCTGAAAGGAAGGGGTTTTTGTTTGGTTTTTTAAGTTAGTCTGACTTGGGTCTTAGAATCATAGGATTTAGGTGCTTCTGAACAGGGGTAAGGACACTAGCAAAGGAGCCCCAGGGGCCTCCAGAGAGGCTGCTGAGATTCATTTGGTGAGTTGATCAGGCCAAGTAAAATATTTTTTCTCAGATCTCTTCGTGGTCCATATAGAATGAATTTAAAGCAGCTTGCGGGTTGCCCAAATCAAAAACAATGGCATCCCCAAATTCCTTGTCGTGTAAATTTTTAGTTGCTTCGAAAAAAGTGCATTAAAAAATGTGGTGATTCCTTTTACAGAAAGTTCAAAAGCAGGCAAAAGTAATCCCAGGTGTGAGGAAGCAGGAAAATGGTTAGGTACCATGGTTGGGGGTGATTGGGAGGGAAAGAGGAAGGGAGTTTCTAAGTACCAGTGTTGTTCTTGTTTTCAACCTGGGAGTTGGGTGTATTTAGTTGGTGATAGTTGATCAAGCTGTATGCTTAAGATGCATGCACTTTTCTGTATGTAGGTTATATGTCAAGAAAAGGTTAATAAATCATAAAGTAAGTTGATTTTAAGCATTAAACTTCTTTTTAATTACTATTTAATTTATTTATTCTTGTCTGTGCTGAGTCCTCGTTGCTATGAAGGCTCGTCTCTAGCTGTGGAGAGCAGGGGCTCCTCTCTAGTTGCGGCAGGTGGGTTCAGCATTTGTGGTTCCCAGGCTCTAGAGCACAAACAGTTCCGGCGCACAGGTTTAGTTACTCCACGGCAGGTGGGATCTTCCCGGACCAGGGATTGAACCTGTGTCCCCTGCGTTAGCAGGGGGATTCTTTACCACTGAACCACCAGGGAAGCCTCAAGCTTTAAACTTTAATGCTGGGAGAGACCAACACCCCTCTCACCGCCCTCCAGGAAGCATAATCTAGAAAGTGAAGTAGTTTGCCGAAGGGCAGACGCAGCATGCCCTCCCAGAGCCCTGGTGCGTGGATGCCTGCTAACCAGGGCTTTCCTGCTGGACTGCTCTGCGGGGCAGCATGAACCCTTTAACCAGAGCACGGGGCTGAGCACACGCACATCTGTGGGGAGGGCACTGTGAGGGAGGGCAGCTCCAGCCCCAACCCTGGGTGACCTTGATCAAACTTTTATTCTTCTGTGCCTCAGCTAACCTACTGTTCAAGAGGATCTCCCTCTATTGTGTCTGTAGATCAGTCAAAAATGTTGCCCTGTTGGAACTTCCCTGACAGTCTAGGGGTTGGAACTCTGCTCTTCCACTGCAGGGGACACAGGTTCGTCCCCAGTTGGAAAACTAGGATCCCCCATGCCCTGGGGCATGGCAAAAAAAAAAAAAAAATTGTGCCTTGTCACTAAGTTAGACTAGTCTTGGTCCATCAGTTTCCTCAGATCCCACTGTGTACTTAGATGCCTGGAAATTTTGTGCCGGGAAAATAGGGGCATGGCAGAAATGCTGGTGATGACCGTAGCTGTATCTCAGGATGACAAAGGGGAGAAAGGCTGGACCAGAGCTGAATGCTCCACTTGGAAAAGCTAATATAATCTGAGGTTGTGATAATAAACTTCTGGGCTTCCCTGGTAGCTCAGACAGTAAGGAATTCGCCTGCAATATGGGAGACCTGGGTTCAATCCCTGGGTTGGAAAAATCCCCTGTAGAAGGAAATGGCAACCCACTCCAGTATTCTTGCCTGGAGAATCCCATGAACAGAAGAGCCTGGCGGGCTATAGTTCACAAAGAGTCAGACATGACTGAGCGACTAACACTTTCACTTTTGTGATAATAAAAGGGAGATGATAGTTCTGGCATATTATGGTGCTAATTGGAGAACTTTGTCCCATTCATTCATTCACTCAGCATTCATGTGTGGGACTTTCCAGACCCAAAATGCTGTGATCTGGGTACCAACTTTCAACAGGAATGTTAACCAACTGAGACCCTCCAGAGCATTGCTACAGTGATGGTGAGGGATCAGAAATCCTATTCTGGGTCAATAGCCCAAAAGAACAGAGCGTGTTTAGTTACTAGGAGAGGAGGTGAAGGAAGACTTGGTAAAATTGTCAAGAAGAGCTGGAGTGTAGAGGGAGGTTACATTTGTTACATGACTGCTAAAGCTAGGAGTTGCATGGATGAGGGGAAGTTATAAGAAGGCAAACCAGTTCAGTTTGGCGTCAGCCTTCTAACTAAAAAGTTCACCAAGAGAAGAGCAGGTTTCCTTGAAAGCGCAATTCAGAGGCTTGAACTTCTTCAAACAGGCCGGATGATCTGATCTCCTATTAATCATGTCTAATGTTCTTCCTAATCCTGAGTCTGTAATTCCTGAGGAATAATAGGAAAGAGATTTCCCAGCATCTCTTATTTCAGGATGTAAAATTCCGTCTTTAACTACAAACGAAGTCATCTACCTCTTAGTATAGGAGGTCTTTTTCATTTATGAGTCAACTTAAATAATAGTAACACTGATGATTGTTATTTTACAGCTAACATAGAGCTATATGTCAGAGATTTTCTAAATGTTTTGCTACATATACTAATGAAAGTGTTAATTTATTAAATTCAGAATGATCCTCGATGAAGGTACCATGATCATCCTCCCTATTTTATAGATGTGAACACTGAGGCACATTGCTAGCAAGGGGCAAAGCCAAGATTTGAACCCAGGTAGTTCGATTCCAGATTTTGTGCTTCTAATTTATTTATTTATTTGACTGCACACTTAGGATCTTCAGTCTTCGTTGTTGCATGTGAGACCTAGTTCCCTGATCAGGGATGGACCCTCCCGCCCCCTGCATTGGGAGCACAGAGTCCTAGCCACTGGACCACCGGGGGAGTCCCAAGTTTGTGCTTCTAACCACTACTTCTCATGCCATACGTTTTTTGTTTTTTAATTGAAGAATAATTGCTTTACAGAATTGTGTTGCTTTCTGCCAAACATTGGGCTTCCCTTGTGACTCAGCTGGTAAAGAATCTGCCTGCAATGCGAGAGACCTGGGTTTGATCCTTGGGTTGGGAAGATCCCCTGGAGAAGGGAAAGGCTACCCCCTCCAGTATTCTGGCCTAGAGAATTCCATGGACTGTATAGTCCATGGGGTCGCAAAGAGTCGGACACAACTGAGGGACTTTCACTTTTCTGCCAGACATCAGCGTGAATCAGCCATAGGTATGTATATGTATGCTGTCCATTTTGACAGCTGAGGAGATGGTACCCAGTGGGATTTAGTGATGGGCTCAGGGTCGCAGGGCTATGTGGCAGATCTGGAAGGAACCTCAGAGTGCTCAGTGTGGAAGGATTTTATCACCTATGACCCACACATCTGATTAGAGTCCTGGACAATGTATTACACTAAATGAGATGAGTCCGCCTTGAAGACTGAAGCAAATGCTTTGCTGACATGGTGAAGCGCTTGCCTGTCCTTACTTCCCAGGATCTGAAGTACTTGCCCCACTTCCTCCCTATCTATAGAATCCCAACCATTCAAGACCTAGTTATTGGCCATGAAACTTGCCGAGTCCTAAACTCTACCAGTACTTAACTTCTGCTCATATTCCTCCCAGAACATGCCCTCTCACCTGTAAGAGCGAGTTCATGGTAGTTTGGGCCAGCAAAGATTTGAGTATTTTTATGTTGAGTAAATTTATCAATCTTTTCAGGTTAGATTTAGAAGACTTTTCCCTACTCTGAAATGTTTTAAAAGTTTCCTCTTATATTTTTCTAATATTATGGCTTTAGTTTTTATGTTGAAATCTTTGATCCATCTGGAATTTCCTTTATTATGTGAAGTGAGAAACTGGTGTTTTTGTTTTCCATGTCCCCATTGAGTTGTCCCAATGTTATTTATTGGATATTCATTTTCTTTCAAGTGATTTGAAAGATTTATATTTAACTAAATCCCATATATATATTTGAAATCATTCAGAGAATGTTTTCTGACTGCTATGAAATTGAGTTGCAAAAAGGGAGCTAGAAAGTCCCCCAAATGTTTGGAAACTAGGCAACACACTTCTAAAATAAACTATGGGTCAAATGGAAAGTAGAAAGTATTTTTAACTAAATGACAATGAAAATACATCAAAGCTTATAAGCTATAGCTAAAATTATACTGAAAGAAATGTATAGTTTTTATGTATGTGTTATAAAAGAAGGAAGGCTAAGAAATCAATGATCTAAGTATCTAATTCAGTTAGGGGGAAAGAAACACACCTGAAATTCAAAGAGAAAAGGACAACAGAACTCAGAACCCAGCAATTAACAAAACAGAAAACAAATATATAATATAAAAACTTATCAAAGTCATAACTAGATTCTTTGAAAAGAAATATATTTAAACTGCTTTCTGACCTCTCCATCCTGTTGCATGGATCTATTTATGCATGTGTCAGTAAAAACCTGTTTAATTACTAAAGCTTTATAGTATCTTTTTAATATTTAGTTGGGCTAGTCCCGATCCCTCTTCTTTTTCAAATTTTACCTAGCATTTGCTTTTCATTTGAACTTTACTCTTACTTTTATTAGCTTGGCCAGTTCCCCTGCACATCTTTAGCTTAAACCCATTGACATTTCTATTGGGATTAAGTTAAATTATACATTAATCTGAAAAGGATTGACATCTTTGTAACACTGCCTTCCTATCCAAGAACAGGGTGTATGTTTTCATTCATGCAAGTCTTCTTTAGCATTTGAAAAATGCCTGCCTTTAGCTCATGCATTATTTGTGGAATGCTTTCCCTAAGTATTTTTTGTTTGTTTGTTTGTTTTGTTTGCATTGAAAAATGGGAGCTTTTCTTCCATTATATGTTGTCTTTTAGGTTGTCAACTTCTAATACTTCTATTTCACATATAATGGAGATTATATTTTGGACATTTTAGCTAAACCCATGTGAATCATACTTGTCAACCACATCCTTCTCAAACATGAAATATACATTTGACCTTATGTTTCGTATTTCTGACATATCATCTTTAGGCAACTGTTTTGTATAATCCCCCAAATTTCAACAAAACTGCTACCGATACCCCAAAGCAATAAAGTATTTTTGACCACGGTTACATAATCACAGACATTTATCACAAGTATCTCCACTGTGCCGTAAGTATTTTGTAGACAATGTACATTACAGACCTGATTCATCTTCCAGGAGAGCTTTTGGAAGTCTCTTCTATGAAACACTGTGAGCCACTCTGCCTGAGCGTACCCAGATCCACGAGGGATCTAGAGACACATCTGCAAGCGCCATAGTCCTTTTAATATTGAATTACCATTTTTCTGAAATATAAAAGTAATTAATACATACTCATCAAAGAACATTAGGAAACATGAAGAAGAACGTAAAAATGTGTCTATAATCCCTTCCACCCAGAGGTAACCAATGGTTTGCTTCCTTATGACCTTTTTCCTTTTTCATATAGTGGTATCATATTCCAATTTTGTGATCACTTTGAGCAGATGGTTTTGAGTCCTGTTTCTCATGAATATTTTGCCATGTCATTATATATTCTTCAAAAGCAAGCTTTTTATTGGCGGCATGGTGTTTCCTAACACAGATATTTTATAATCTGTTTGCTCATTCTGCTATTATTTCGCCCTTGGACTGTCTCCAGTTGTTCCAAAATAAGACTTAAGTCAACACCCTTATACAAACATCTTTGCCCTCTTCTCTTATTATGTCCTTTGAATACATTCCTAGATGGATTACTGGTTCAGAAATGGAAACACTTTTTAAAACTTGTGGTAAAATATACATTACATAAAATTTACCATTTAAACTATTTTTACATGTACTGTTTAGTGGCATTAAGTACATTCACATTGTTGTGCAACCATCGCCACCATCCACCTCCAGAATTTTTTTCATCTTGCAGAATTGAAACTCCATATCCATTAAACACTAACTCCTCATTCCCGCTGCCCCCTGAGCCTGTTGTAACCTCTGTTCTTTCTGTCTCTATGAATTTGACTACTCTAGGTACTTCATGTAAGTGAAATCATACAGTATTTGTCCTTTTGTGACAGTTTATTTCACTTAGCATGTCCTCAAGTTTCATCCATGTTGTAGTATATGTCAGAATTTCCTTCCTTTTCAAGGCTGAATAATATTCCATTGTATTCCATTATGGTATTCCATACCACGGTTTGTTTATCCACAGAAATATTTTTAAGGTTCTTGGTCAAACTCTCTACTGCTGTCCAGAAAGATCACACCAATTTATGCCAGAAATGTGTAAAATTAAAATTCTGGAGTTTGCACAGGTGACAGTGTTATTATAGTTAAAAAAAGAAAAGAAAAGGTAAATGTAAAGGTGCATGCTCAGACATGTTCAACTCTTTGCAGTCCCATAGACTGTAGCCCACTGGGCTTCTCTGTCCATGGGATTTTCCAGGCAAGAATACTGGTGTGGGTTACCATTTCCTACTCCAGGGGATCTTCCCGACCCAGAGATCAAACCCACATCTCTCACATATCCTGCATTGGCAGGCAGATTCTTTACACTGTGCCACCTGAGAAGCCATATTATAGCCGTGAAATGAAATAGTGAAAATCGTTCAGTTGTGTCCAACTCTTTGTGACCTCATGGACTATACGGTCCATGGAATTCTTCAGGCCACCATAGTCTAATTATTCATATCATGTTTGCATAAGGTTTTCTGTATTTGCAGATATACAACCCCAGGTTATTGCAAAAGGACCCTCAAAGTGTGGTCCTTCCTACACACCTTCCTAGTGTGTCTGTGTGTAATACACATATACATACATATAGCTGAAGATGAATGTATTTAGTATTTATCAAAGGGTAGAGGAGCTTGTCCACAGTTTGGGTCAGAGCCTCAAAATCTAAACTCATGCCCTATGGCATTTGGCAGATTTTGACCTCCCAGAGCTCCATTTTTTCAAATCTCATTCAATGTTTTGTGCCTACCAAGAAAGGCACTAAAGATTTTATTTGGGAGGAAATATCTGGCATTTATATGGCATATGAAACTTTTCAGAGTGTCACTTACGTGATCTCATCTGGTTTCTACAGCATCCTCAGCCCCAGGAGGCAGGCAGAGTGATACTGTTGTTCACATTTGTGCAGACGCAGATTCAGAGAAGTGTTGCTACCTACTGGAACTTGCACAGCCAGTTTGGGACCCCAGGACTCAAGCTCCCATTTCCTGACTACTGTGAACTACCTCTGTCCTCTCACGCATTTCCAGCTCACTCTTGCTGGTGCTAGAGTATGTTTTTCCTTTCCTTGGCATGTCAACATTCTTGGGTTGTCCAGGAATGTACTTTCTTGGAAAGGAAAGGGAATAGATATTTTTGCCACACACAACACAGTGTGCTTGCCAGGCACCTAATAGGGACACTCAATAAATATTAATTAAAGAATGCAGTCTCAGTGGCGTTCATGCTGGCCAGATCCTTTAAAGTGTCGAGAATACTCCATGAGGGATTGAGTGTTGGCCAAGAAAACTGGAGGCGGAGAGGACAGTGATGTTCTGGACTAATGGAGCATGTTCTCCTGGAAGATGAAAACACTCCCTGGGGGCCTCTGTCTATCACCTAGAGAGAAGGAGGAAGGAAACTCAACATTTGTTCAGAGCCTCCTGGGACCTGTATTTGTCTAGCTGGGTGGGATATACCCTGCCCCTTCCAGGTGGCGCTAGTGGTAAAGAACCTGCCTGCCAAAGCAGGAGGCATAAGAGACTCAGGTTTGATCCTTGGGTCGGGAAGATTCCCTGGAGGAGGGCATGGTAACCCACTCCAGTATTCTTGCCTGGAGAATCCCATGGGCAGAGGAGCCTGGTCGGGTATGGTCCGTAGGGTCGCAAAGAGTCGTCTACTTCTATGTCTGTCTCAAGCCAGTGGGAGATCCCGGGAGACAGCTGGCTGGGTAAAGGACAAGTATGACTTGAGGGGGGTGGGGGGATAGGTGAGAAATGGGATGGTGCGCCCCCCTCCTCTGGCATTCCGAGGGGATGCAGTGCCTGTTGAGCGTCTCTGGCTTGGCAGGGAAGTGGCAGGAGTCTATTTGGATCAGCAGTTCTGGGCACACACAGGCCATCGTTGCAGGCTCTCCCCGGGTCTGAGCCCACTGTGGCTCCCAGAAGGCAGAGCTGGTGTTCCCTGAAGCCCAGGGTCTGGGAGAGGGGACAGCTGGGCTGGGAAGGAGTGAGGCAGAGGCCTGGGTCATGAGGAGCCACTCAGGGAGGGCTGTGGCCCAGATGGCTGATGTGCCAAGGGAAGGCCTCCTTCCTCATCCTGTGGGGACGGTAAGGGAGATGCGGATCTCTAACCACACACAGTGCCTGTGACCACCCTCTCTTGGCTTCGGATCTGTTAGATGCAAAAGCACCTGCATGGAACTTGGGGCTCATCTGGAAATGCAAGCACCCAACTCATGGTTTAGGACCCAGGGGTGTTTACCAGTGAGCTTGTTTCTGCTTTCCTTGGCCTCTTTGGCTGGTTTTTCTTTAGTTTTTTCAGAAGTAAGTTTTGTGAGTTTGTGCAATTTTAGACAAATGATCAATTTCAGATGATTTTGGTATCAGAGAGCTTCCTCGGCATCTTCATCAACAAATTGTACTTAATATACTCCTGTTAATCAAGGAGAACAAGAGGAGTGGACATGAGCCATATGTGTGTGTGTGTGTGTGTATGTGTATGTGTGTGAATCTGCCTGCCAATGCAGGAGACTCAAAAGGAGCAGGTTTGATCCCGGGGTCAGGAAAACCCACTGGAGGAGGAAATGGTAACCCACTCCAGTTTTCTTGCCTGGAGAATCCCAGGGATGGGGGAGCCTGGCGGGTTGCTGTCTATGGGGTCACACAGAGTCGGACACCACTGAAGTGACTTAGCAGCAGCAGCAGCAGCATGACATAACAAACTTAATACACAAATGCTTTCAGCAGCAGTTCCACAAATGGAAGGTTTACTGGTCAACCAGCCTGTATAAGTGGACAGTCTTAGAGCTTGGGTACCACAGAATTGCTTTATGCTGGGTTTAGAAATGCCTGGTTGGGATTTCTTCTTATATCACAATTCTGTAGATTCATCTCCACCACATTCTTTGATGTACATCGTCTTATTTTTTAGTTTTTATTTTATATTGGAGTATAGTTGATTTACAATGTTGTGTTGGTTTCAGGGGTACAGTAAAGTGATTCAGTTATAAGTATATACATATAAATTTTTTTTCAGATTCTTTTCCCTTACAGGGTATCACAGACTACTGGGTAGAGTTCCCTGTGCTATATAGTAGGTCCTTGTTGATGATCTATTTTATATATAGTTGTGTGTATATGTTAATCCCAACCTCATAATTTATTCCCCTTACCCCTTTTGTAGCCACAAGTCTATTCTCTAAGTCTGTGAGTGCTTCTGTTTTGTAAATAAGTTCATTTGTATCATTTTTAGAGTACATATATAAATAATATCATGTTTGTCTTTGTCTGAATCACTTCATTTGGTAAAATGTCCTCCGAGTCCATTCATGTTGCTACAAATGGCATTATTTCATTCTTTTTTTTAATGATTGAGTAATATTCCACTGTGGGCTTCCGTGGTGACTCAGCTGGTGAAGAATCTGCCTGCGATGCGATGCGGGAGACATGACTTTGATCCCTGGGTTGGCAAGATCCCCTGGCAGAGGGCATGACATCCCACTCCAGTATTCTTGCCTAGAGAGTTCCCATGGACAGAGGAGCCTGGCAGGCTTCAGTCCATGGGGTCACAAAGAGTCGGACATGACTGAGTGACTAAGCACAGCGCAGCACAATATTCCACTGAATATTTTATCATCTCATTTAATCTCAAGACAGCTCTGCACTGGTGAGTATCATTATTATCCCCATTTATCCATAGGGAAATCAAGGTCTTAGGTAACACTGCTAATGGTAATAGAGTTGATATTTGAACATGGCAGTTCTGGCTCCTGTGCTGGGTGCTGTGTGCTTCCCCTGAAACTATAATTGTCTCCATTATCCTGTGTTTGCTGGCATATTCACTTAATAAGCATGAACACCTCGGGGGCCCTGCATGATCAATCCCGCCCCCTGACCCCGTCCAGTAGCTCTCTTTTCCACAATTCTGGTCACTCTGCCCATGCTGTCACCATGCCGGCCAGGCTGGCCTCCCAGCTGTTCCTGTAACTTGCCAGCTCACCTGTCTCGGTTCCAGGTCCTGGCTCCCTCCCTTTCCTGGAAGGGTCTTACCTGATCTTTGCTCCTATCCAGCCAGGCCTTCCCTGATCACAGAGCTGAAACAGCCATCCTCAGCCCACACCAGCCCTAGTCCCTCACTCTATGTTTTCCAAAGCTCTGGTAACTATGTAAAATCATATTTTTGTGTGTGTATGTGTACTTCTTCTCTGTCTCCTCCTAGAGCGCAAACTCCCCATGGGAGAGACCATGTACCTGAGCGATGCTTGGCCCATAGTTGGTATGAAGGACCACCAAGAGTGGTCCCTGTTCACCCAGCCCATGGTGTAGCTGGGGACAGGGCTCTGGGGGACTGGGAAACATGATCCTGTGACTGTAGATTCAGACGATGAGTCCCAGAAGAAAGTCAGAGTGACCAGTCATTCATGCATTCATTCATTCACTCATTCACTCATAGAGCACTGACTTTGTGCAAACAGCCAGGGTCAGCCAGCCAAGAAGAGCCGGACTGCTTCTTTCTGTTTGTTTTCTTAACTGTGCATTTGCTATGTTGTCTTTTAGACAGCTGGGATGCTACACACTGCTGGGTGTAGAGACACGTTGATGGACGGATAGGTGAGTTCTGGACCTGGAGGTGTTACTAACCAGATGCACAATCTTAGGGGATCTTCTCTCCATCTTCATGGAACTCCGGCTTAGAATGCATGTAATGAGCCTCAGACAGGAAAGGGAGGGAAGGAGGGACACAGAATTGGAAGTAACTGAGAGTTTTAACTATGCTCCCCTTGACTTTAGGGCAACTTATTCCTCAGGAAGGTATTTACACTCCTCCAGGATTTCTGGATCTGAGATTCTATCCTTGGGCTTTAAGCAGTAGTTTGTCAGCTTTAGGGTTTTGCATCGAGAGACCCTCCCTTCAATTGTCAACATTTAATTTTTTAAAATAAGTCTTTAAGTAAACACTATTATCATCGCCTTTTATAAAAAGATAGGGCATGTTGATTCCTGGAACTAGGAAGGACAGTATCTCAAAAGAAATGGTTTATGGACTTCCCTGGTGGGAAGGTGGTTAAAAATCTGCCTGTTTATGCAGGGGACACAAATTCCATCCCTGGTCCGAGAAGATTCCACCTTCTGTGGGGCAACTAAGCCCGTGAGCCCCGACTGCAGAGCCTGCTCATCTAGAGCCTATGCTCCACAACAAGAGAAGCCAGCTCACTGCAACTGGAGAGTAGACCCTGTTCCCCGCAACTAGCCCATGCAAAGCAAGGAAGACTCAATGCAACCAGAAATTTTAAAAATGAAGTGATTTACTCTTTCCTTACCGGTCAGTCTTCTGTTCAGCCAGTATTAGTTGAGTGCCTGCTCTATGCCAGTGTTTGATGTGCTATAATACGGGGCTTCTGCCCTCGAGCAGTCATCTGGGTAGGTGGGCATGCCTGCTATGTTGCTTCAGTCATGTCCAACTCTGTGTGACCCTATGGACTGTAGCCTGCCAAGCTCCTCTGTCCACGGGATTCTCCAGCCAAGAATACTGGAGCAGGTTGCCGGGCCCTGCTCCAGGGATCTTCCTGACTCAGGGATGGAATCTGTGTCTCTTCTGTCTAACCTGCATTGGCAGGCAGGTTCTTTACCCCTAGTGTCGCCTGGAAAGCCCTGGGTAGGTGGGGGGACAAACATGAAGCAAGGACTTGGAATTAAAGGCAAAATTTCCAGTGTAGTAAATGCTAAGTCAAGGAGATGCCTGAGGTTGTGAGAGTGCATAATAATGGGGGTAGGGTGACCTAACTCAAAGAGAGGAGCATCCCTGGGGGTGGAAGGAAGGTCCCAAGGTGACCACTCAGGGCTTACAGGTCAAGGAAGGGCTGACCTTGTTCCGAGGGCTGTAGGAAGACTGCTGGGTGGTGGTGCAGTCAGCCTCAGCAGAAGGGGACTGGTGGGTCTCAGTGAGCCAGATGCACCAGTGAAGAAAGTACTATGGGCAGTGGTCCCCGGGGAGATGCTGGTGGCGCGTGTCCTGCTGGCTGTGGCGAGGGGACCTGCAGAAGAACGGACAGACTGAAGAACTTTACTCAAAGGTAAAACTGACAGGACGTTGAGCCTGGTCTGAAGGTTTGAAGCGGGATGAAGAAGAAGGAGGTTGCTGTCTGGGCTGGTCTTCTGATTCTCACCACTGGATGGAGATAGGCAAGCTTTCTTTTTATTTATTTTTTGGCCACATTGTGCAGCATATGGGATCTCAGTTCCCCAACTAGGAATTGAACCCACGCCCCCTGCATTGGAAGTGCAGAGTCTTAACCACTGGACCACCAGGGACGTCCCTGGGCAAGCTTTCTGAGGGTAGAGATGTGGAGAAGTAGGGTCTGGGAGGAAGATCCTGAGAAATGCCCTGTTTGGAACATAATGAGTTCAAGGTGCCTTTGAGCCATCCAAGGGGAGGTGTCAAAAAGGCAGATGGCTGTGGGCTGGAGTTCAAAGCAGAGGCCAGTCTTTTCACTTGACTCACCTTCTCTCTGTTTGGCTATGATGGGGCCGTCTCTGGAAAGAGAAGTCGGTGGCCTGAGTGAAAGCCTTACTTCTCTCTGCATGTCTTTTTGTCCTCTTTAAGCTGTGTAGCACCGTGCATGTACTACATATTCAAAAATCAATAAAATTTAAGAAACAAAATTATCTAATAATTTAGCATTTGAGAAAATATATTGCGTTATGGAAACTTGACCACGGATCACAGGTTTTGAGGCCTGAACTGCTGAGGACAATTTTAAAATCCCTTCTAGCTCTCACTGCGTGTTACTGCAGTTTTTCTTTATGGGTCTACTAGATGTGAGCAATGCTGAATAACATCCTATTCCACAGACTTTGAAAGCCTTCAAAATCAATGTTTACGGAGAAAGGTGGGATGGGGACTTCACTGGGCAGCTCCTTCCCCCGTCACCTTCCTCCTTGCTTGTCAGCAGCAGCAGCAAAATTATTTCTAGGACTTAAGAAACTATGACTCAGAGTAATACTAGCAAAGAACTAGGAACACTAGATCGTGTTCTCATGTACCCCTCTTTTCATTCTAAGAAAAAGATGTCCCAGCCTTATTACTTTGCTTTTAAACTCTGATGCTGGCCATGTTCCTTTGACGGTATCTAAACTGGTCCTGGTAAAACCCACAGAAAGTCCCAGACACTAGAGTGGCTTCCTTCTTCATTACCCTATCACTCGGACATTTATCCCAACAAAAATTCATTTCCTAGGCTTGGAAGTTTAGGCAAAATTAGCTTATTGGGTGGCTCCTGCCGCCAAATCCATGATAATCGTGATGATTAGCATCTGTATGCCAGCTAGTTTACATAGCACTTGTGCTGGCGGCGTGTCCGGGTGCCCGCTCCACGTCCCAGCAACCCCCGGGGTGAAGGCTTTGTTCCTGGAGCCTCTCACCGGGTCTGGCACACACAAGACGTTGTTAATTCAGTGTTTGTTGTATAAGGAAGGCAGACAGACAACGGAAACAGCTTTCCTAAAGCCTTGAGTCTAGTAATGGCAGAAGAATCTATTTGATCCGAAAACTGGGCTGAGGGTCCTGTCTGTTCCCCTGGGTCCTCAGAGTGGAAATACCTTGGCCATCACTCACGGGGCTGGGCTTCTTTGGTGGGTCCCAAGATGTGCCAGGAGCAGCGTGTGTGGTCACCTATGACTCTCCGCTCTACTACAGACAAAACATCACTCCTTCTGCACGCTGCCCAGTTCTGATTCACCATTAACAGGATGTCTCGTCGCTATGAAGCTATCTGGCACTTACTACGCAAAATTTAGTTCCAAAGTCATCCTTTAATGACTTAGGGGAATGGGAAAGATAAAAATAGGGGGGGAAATCAGAAAAGAGTGAAGGCTAATTTGGTAGCCCAATATGACTGGGAGCTTGAAGTCCATTTGTTGGTGTCTTAAAGTTCAAATGCAGCCTGGATAATGAGGAATATCAGCAGGGCTCCTGGGGTGCCTCTGAGCAAAGCTCAACATTTATTTTCTTGTTTTACTGTCTTTAAAATCAATTTTTTTACTGCCTGTGGAAATCAGCCAAATTTTATGTCTCTCTGTCTATACTGCAATGGCGAATCCTAATTTTTCATTGTTGGCATTTGAGGCCATTATCTAAGCAGGTCCATTACTGAGCCATCACAGGCCAGTTTCACGCTGCAGGCACTTCCCTTCTCCTTGTGTTAAAAACTGGCATTGTCTCCTGACATGAAGCAGTTTGCTTCAAGTGAGGCCTGACTGTTGATTTGAGGAGTGGAGATGATGGAGATTTCCCCAGTTATTTGAGAAGAAACTTCTGTAGTTATAGATGATGTCGTGTTGTGCCTGCAAATTCTTTCTACAAGGAAAAACTTCACTCTGAGGAAGGTGAACTCCCTGAAAATCCCTCGCAGGGGCCACACCTCCATCCCTGACCCCCTTGAGGCTTCAGTGAGTGAAGTCGCTCAGTCGTGACTCTTTGCGACCCCATGGACTATAGCCTATCAGGCTCCTCTGTCCATGGGATTTTCCAGGCAAGAGCGCTGGAGTGGATTGCCATTTCCTTCTCCAGGGGATCTTCCTGACCCAGGGATAGAACCTGGGTCTCCCGCGTTTCAGGCAGACGCTTTACCATCTGAACCACCAGGGAAGCCCCTCGAGGCTTAGGGGTGTTTATAAATGAAGTGATAGACTCAAAGTGACAAGCACAGCTTGAGTTTTAAAGACTTAACTCAAAGTGGACACAAAACAACCAGTTGTTTCTGTATCATGCTTTCCTCTTGAATAGAGTCATTCATCTCACACGCACCTCTGCCTGACTGTCAACTCACCCAATCTAGTTCCAAATATTTGTACCTTTAGGAAAATTTCTGAGACACCACCCCCCACACCCGCACCCCCAGAAAGAATAAATCCCTTGATTTTCTGTTCTCCCGAGCAGGGGCCTCCATTCTTTTTCTTTTTTTTTCATTCTTTTTCTTTTTGACTGTGCTGGGTCTGCCATTACTGTACACAGGCTTTCTCCAGTTGCAGCGAGTAGGGGCTGCTTTCTCTAGTTGTGGGCTTCTCATTGCTGCGGCTTCTCTTATTGCAGGGTCTAGGCGCAAGGGCTTCAGTAGTTGGGGTCCCCGGCTCCAGAGCACAGGCTCCATGGTTGCTGCGCACAGGATTAGTTGCTCCACAACATGTGGGATCTTCCCGAATCAGAGATCAGACCCATGTCTCCTGCATTGGCTGGTGGATTCTTTACCACTGAGCCAGCAGCGAAGCCCAGGGCTTCAATTCTTGCTCGCACTGTTCTTGCTGCATTCTTTTTTTTTTTTCTTGCTCCATTCTTGAAGGCTGACTATTTTCCTATTTCTAGCCCTCTCCTAAATTACACACTTCTTGAGGGCAGAGGCTGTTTAATACACCTTTCAATGTCTCAGAGGTCACGCCTAGTACCTGGCACCACCTCTTGAATGAGTGCTGGTGAAATGGATCGAGAATCACGAGAACCCCTTTCTGTTTCCAAAAGGTGCCGCTCTCCTCTCCTCAGGTGGGGCAGGCTCCTTCCTGTGCAGAGCTCTGTGGTCAGGACGCCAGTGTTTGTGAGGCTATTCTCCTGGGTTAGGACTTGCACCTCACTGATATCTAGAATGACTTTTGATTAGGACTGGTGTATTTCCTCACAGACTCTTGCCAGGGTCATGACAAGGCAGCCTCCGCCCTTGCCGTCTGGGATGACACATTGGCCTCTGTTGTCATCAGCCTTCCTGTAGGAACTGCCCCACAGAGAGAGACGCTGTCTGCAGCCTCACTTCCACATGGGACCCTGCCAACTTGTCCTTCTCTACAAGGACATCAGAACAGTGAATTTCAGGAAATGAGAAAAGCAGACCCAGATTAAAAAAAAAGCAAACCTTCAAATTAGTATATTTTTGAATAAGTGGCACATTCACAAGGTACAAAGTTAAAAAGGTACAGAAAGTTACATGCAGTTAAGTTTCCCTCCCAGCCGTTTTCTTCAACCATCCAATGGCCATCCCTGGAGGAATCTGTGACTGCATATTTGAATGTCTCTGTTGTCCTAGGTCTTTGCTTCTCCTGGACGTTTCTCTTGACTCCTTCATAAGAACATTCATTTCGCCCTGCCCCTCCCCCTCTGGCCCCCAGGACCTAGCCAAGAGCCCTGGAGAGTCACCTGGCAAATGTTATGGATCAGTTGACAGCATGCCTTTAACACAAGCATATTTGATGAGTCAGGACTTATAGCATCTTTATTTGATTGTGAATTAGATGCATTTCATTCACTTACCTTCTCGTTCTCCTAAGATAAGCCAAGAAGTGCTGATTGTCACATCAGCCTCACTCAAGCCATCTTTCTTTCATGAGCCATCACTTCCAGTTGTATTGCTGCCAGTTCAGGATGGTTGAGGGCGCACACATTTTTCAGGGGACGGTTGCACAAGAAATGTCGATAATTTTCAACACTTTTTTTTTTGCCTCTTCAATTGTTTCTTCTTTGGTTTCTGCAAGGAAAAATCCTCATCCCTGCCTTGGTCCTTGGCCCCAACACCAACACACCCACCTGCCCGTTGGGGTCTCTCTTGACCTTTCTTTTCCAGGAACCACTGAACATGAGAAAAGTTCTGAAAGGAGGAATCCTGCCTTCCCCGAGGTGTTTATTTGTTTATTTCAGTGTTTGCTTAGTTGCTTGTGGCTGTAGAGGGTTTGCCAGTTCTCTTTTTCTGTTCTCCTCTTTCTCTTTCGTGTCAGTTTCTCCCCGGCAGTTGTGGACAGTTCACCTGTTTCTCCTCCACTTCCTGTATATACTCTGCTGCTCTCCTTCCTCTCACACCTGGGCCCTGACTGCTGAAGACCACGGACCTTGGAGCAATTTCCCTCCAGCTTCCTCTCTCCTCTAGATGCTTAGCCAGCGGTCGGTCAAATGCGGCCCCCGCAGTCCTTCGGGTGCCAGGGGCCAGTGATTAAGTAGCCAGGTCTTTAGCTGACTCCATCCTTGTTTGTCCTAACTCCACTGCAAGTTATTTTGGTCTCTGTGACTTGTGGCCGCACCATGATTAGGGTTTGATTACTATCACCAAAGTGACTAAAAGATGAAAATAGAAGCCACAACAGGAAATAAACAACTGCAAATGAGATATTTTATTCCATATTCCCTGCCAGCAAATGATTAGAATCAAACTCATTCACAATAGTTTGGTGAACTCCTAAACTTTTTTTTTTTTTAAGGATTAGAATAGTTTGAAACTGGGTGCTTGTTGGTTTCATTTGTGGCCATGGAAAGGAAAGGAAAGGAACTCCCTTTCAGGCACACTAGCCAGCCAGGAGTTCCTCTACAGTCCAGCTTCTTTCTTGGAAAGGAAAAGAATAAGAATGTGAACGGGGTGGGGCTGGCTCTCAGGAAAGCTTGGGATGTTAACTGATTCAGGGGATGCCAAGGAGCTATAAAGCAGCACCAGCCACTGTAGGTACTTGCCCAGCAACCCACCCACTGTCTACCTAGGGCAGTAAAATGGAGGAGGAAAGCCATGCAGAGAGGGTAAGACAGGAGTGACGCCTGAATTAAAGCACCCACAATTACACTATATGGGAACATATCTTTGCAAGTATATGCATGTTCCTCCCAGACAAGTTGTGACGTCAGATTTGACTCCTGAAACACCCACTAAATCTATCTGCCCTGTGTGTGCTCCAGCCTCGCATCCCAGAGTGTGAGCACCACTGGCCATATCTCCCAGAATTGTCAGGTTCTCTATGTAGCCAAGAAGCTTAAGCAGAATTATGCCTTTTGCTTTCACTGCTTATTTAAGTCCTCCTTGTCACTCTGCAGCCTGGCGTAGCCTCGCTAGGAAAGTGAACATCTTCTAGCGATGCCCAGAGCAGAGAGTGGGAATGGGGCCCTGAAAGATTCGGAAACTTACCCAGAACCCTTTTTAAATCTTGCCAAGTGCTCTTCTAATGTGAGGATCACCTCTAGTGCAAGTTATTTAATCAGTGAATGGCAGAGACCCAGGGGCTTCCCAGGGAGCTCAGTGGTAAAGAATCCACCTGCCATGCAGGAGATGCAGGAGATGTGGGTTCGATCCCTGGGTCAGGAAGATACCCTGGAGAAGGAAATGGCAAGCCACTTGCTTGGGAAATCCCATGGACAGAGGAACCTGGCGGGCTACAATCCATGGGGTCACAAAGAGTCGGGCACGACTGAGCATGCATGCATGGCAGAGTCCCAGGCAGGAATCAGGTTTTCTGACTTCTAGTTTGGCATTCTTTCTAAGCCTTTCTGAGGTGAGTGTATCATTTCTCAGATACCTCCAAAATCCCATTTCTACTTCTTTTGCCTATGATAGTGGGTAACCCATTTTCTCCTGGGCTTTCTCTGCTGCTATCTTTGTAGGTTGCTTTTTCAGAAAGTTTCACACACACACACACACACACACACACACACACACACACACACACAGGTCTCAATGCCCTTTTCAGTAAGCAATATATACGTTTTTTAAATTTATGTATTTTAAAAAAATATTTATGCACTGGGTCTTAGATGCAGCGTGTGGGATCGTTCAGTCCTGGCAGGCAAACTCTTAGTTGAGGCATGTTGGATCCAGTTCCCTGGCTAGGGATCAATTGTAGGCCCCCTGCATTGGGGCATGGAGTCTTAGCCACTGGACCACCAGGGAAGCCCAGCACTATTTTTAATTGTAACAAAACTATGATCTTATACAATTGCAGCCTATGTGGCTTACAGAGTAAATGTTTAGAATCCCAGCTGCTGCCCTGTTCCACACCTTTCTGCCCTGCTTGGCATTTCTGGCTCTTCTAGGTCAATGAGCTTCAGGGCCCCTTGCTTAGAAATGATAATGATTTTCTCCCTTATATATTATATAATATATAATATTATATTATCATATATCTCCAAAGGTGCTCTTGGTGGGTTGGGGTAGGGAGAGAAGGTCCAAATACCTATCTATCCAACTCTGTTGGTTCCTAAATAGCTGTTAAGCATCTATAGCATGCAGTCAGCTTTTAAATTGCTGGAAGGGAAGGGGCTGAGTTGAGGTTCATCAGTGCCTTTTCCTTTTATTACTTTTTTCCTTTTTTTCGTGCCTTTTCCTTTTAAATGAGCATAATTTAGCTGAGAAAATGAAAATAGTTCACCTTTTTTTAAAGATTCATTAAAAAAAAATTCATTAAAATCCCCAGTGAGTTTGAGTGTCATCCTGACCTCACAATTCTAAATGACTTAAAAAACAAAATATTTCACTGAAAAAGATGTGAGGTTAGACCACCGTGCCAACTAGTGGCCTCCTCGATACTGACGCTTATACATTTAAATCATGACGCTTCTCAGCACCAACAGCTTTCACGAAGTAAACTCTATCTGGTGCTTTGCCCCATCAACGCCTTACAGTGTCTATGCACCAGTCGGCCAGGTGGGTCTACGCTTTCTCTAAAGCCGGGGTAAGGGGATAAACTCGCTGACTCTAAGCACCGCAGAAAGCTACGGGGCCGAGGAAGGCGAAGACACAGGCCCCGCATGCATATGCATGCAGGTCTGCTCGGAAGGTAACCTTCCCGCGCCGGGAGGCGGAGTGGCGGAGGTCTTCCGGGCTCCGGAGGAAACCTGCCTGCGGCGGGCGGGCGAGCACCGCCCCCCCCACACCCCCCCGCCACCTCCCGGCAAGATGCTGCCCCTCGCAACTCGTCAGGCAGCCAAATGCATTCCAGAGCTTTGCACAAGACACACTTCTCTAGGCAGTCCTAGAAACCCGAGCCCCGAGCGGGAGAGGGCGGGAGGGAGCGCGCGGCCGCCGCTGAGGTCACATTCGCGCCGCCTCCCGGCCCTCGCGGGCCGGCTGTTCCCTTCAGCGCGCACTTCCCAGGGCCTCGGTCCAGTCCGGTGTAAATGTCTTTTACGCGGAGACAGCGCTCTCCCCCTCCTTCCCTCCCGAGCGGCGGCCAGAGGATCCGTCGCCAGGGCCCTTAAAACAAAACGAATGAATGAAGCGTTAGGGCGAGCGCGCGCGGGACAGCCCCCGCGAGGCTCCGCGGGCTGGGTCTAAATCCGGCCACTGGCCCGCTCGCTTAGCTCCAAAACTCGCCGGCGGTGCCCGATCGGTGCTCTTGGGTCTTCCCATTTCTCCTCTGATTCCGCCAGCTCTCCGTCGATCCCGGGAGCTTCTCTGCTCCCCACCTTTATCTACCCCCACCCCCGCCCCCGCCCCATATCGGTCCCCCCTCTGCAGACCCGGGCGGGTGGCGGGGTGGCGGTGCCGGGGGGGGGGGGGGTGGTGAGCGGGGGTTGGGGGAGAAATAGCTTTTAGAAACCCGATCTGTTGTTTGCGAAACACAATCGCTTTTTTTTTTTTTTAAAGCGACAGGGTGTCTAGACGGCCACGTGACGAGGCCGGAGCCGGGCGCGCCACTGCGCAGTGGAACCAGCAGAGCAGAGGGCCCGGGGGGGGGCGGGGAGGAGGCGGTGGCGGCTGGGGGGCGGGGGAGGGAAGGGGAGGAAGGGGGAGGGAAGGGGGCGGGGGCGGGAGGCCTTGCGGGAGGCGGCGAGCCCCGGGCACACTCGCTCGCCTGCTCGGCGCACGGAGGAGCCTGTCCCCGAGCCGCGCCAGCCGAGCCAGCCGGGCGCCGTGCTCGGTCCGCTCGCCGCGCCGGAGAGAGCTGCCCGAGACGAGAGCCAGCCCGCCGGCGCCGAGCTGCCGAGCGCCCGGCCCAGGAGCCCCTGAGTGCGGCGCGGCGAGCCCCGGCGGCGGCAGAAGGACCCGAGTGCCAGGAGAGGGCGGACGGGGGGACGAGGAGGCTCCCGGCCGCGACGAGAAGAGTCTCTCGGAGAAGGCGGCGTGAGGGACAACCGGGGCCTCCAGCCGCCGCAGCCGAGTCGGGGCGAGCAGCCTTTTACGGGGAGCCCCGGCGGCCAGCCGCAACCCGGGGAGGGGGCGCCGGCGGCCCCCGCGCTAGAGAGCAGAGGGCGAGAGCGCGCCGCCCGCCAGGGGCCCGCCGCGGCCGCCGCGCCGCCCTCCCCCGCGCTGTCAGCCCCGCGGGGCGCAGCCGCCGCCGCCGCAGCATCTTCTGCCCCTGCGCCCCCGCCAGCCCCAAGGAAGTCCCCGCCGACGACCGGGGCCCCCGGGAGCGCAAGTGGAAAGGCCAGAGACTCCCCTAAACCACCCAGATGCGAAGGATTGAAGCAGCCTAGCCAAAGCTTTCTGTGGATTAAAAATATATATATAGGATTTTTTTTTTTCTTGGCAGAAGAAAAGGAGAGGAAGACCAGCGGGGCTCTGCAAGGAAAAAGGGGGGATGTAACTCGTGGATACGTTTCTTTTTTTTTTCTTCCACCCCTCAAACGTCTCGTTCTACTTTGTAAACATTTTCTTTTTTTAAACCCCAGCTCCAGCTGGACGCCCCCAGACCTCCGGGGTGCGAGGAGGTGGTGTTTTTCATTTGGGGCTTTGCATGTTTGGTTCTTAGATTTTGAGAGAGCCTCCTTATTTCGCCAGACATCTCATGTGGGGTGAAGTCCACTCAGCCCCCTCCCCCGAGTCTTCGTGTGCACGGAATTCAAGGAGATCCGGTTACTAAGGATATAGAAGAAAAAAATAAATCGCGTGCCTGCTTTTTTTTTTTAATTGCCTGCTTCTCCCCACCCCCAAATTAAGTTGCTTAGCAAGGGGGAAAGAGGCTTTTTCCTCCCTCCAGCAGCCCTGCCGAACGCCTTTCGTTTTTTGCCGCCGCGGATCTTCCATGTAGGCAGCCGAGGCTGGCGAGCCCGACACTCGGGAGCCGCTGCGGGGGGGCCTCTTTTTGGGGAGGCGCCGACCCGGGTAGGCTTCGCCGCCCCCAGGGAAGCGGCGGCCGCGTTCCTCCGGGGTGCGCCGGGGCCCGAGAGCGGCGCACGGCGCCGGCCGCGCGGGGTGGGGCAGCCGGAGCGCAGGCCCCCGAGCCCCCGCGGGCGCCCCCGGGCCCCCGCGCGCGCTCCGGCCTCCGGGAGACTGGCGCATGCCACGGAGCGCCCCTCGGGCCGCCGCCGCTCTTGCCAGGGCCCCTGCTGCTGCTGCTGTCGCCTGCGCCTGCTGCCCCAACTCGGCGCCCGACTTCTTCATGGTGTGCGGAGGTCATGTTCGCTCCTTAGCCGGCCAACGACTTTTCTCCTCGCCTCCTCGCCCCGCATGTTCAGGACCAAACGATCTGCGCTCGTCCGGCGTCTCTGGAGGAGCCGTGCGCCCGGCGGCGAGGACGAGGAGGAGGGCGCGGGGGGAGGCGGAGGAGGAGGCGAGCTGCGGGGAGAAGGGGCGACGGACGGCCGGGCGCATGGGGCCGGCGGCGGCGGCGGCGCAGGCAGAGCTGTCTGCTGCCTGGGCAAGGCGGTGCGAGGTGCCAAAGGTCACCACCATCCCCACCCCCCAGCCGCGGGCGCCGGCGCGGCCGTGGGAGGCGAGGCGGATCTGAAAGCGCTCACGCACTCGGTGCTCAAGAAACTGAAGGAACGGCAGCTGGAGCTACTGCTCCAGGCCGTGGAGTCCCGCGGCGGTACGCGCACCGCGTGCCTCTTGTTGCCCGGCCGCTTGGACTGCAGGCTGGGCCTGGGGGCTCCCGCCGGCTCGCAGCCGGCGCAGCCGCCCTCCACCTACTCGCTCCCCCTCCTGCTGTGCAAAGTGTTCAGGTGGCCGGATCTCAGGCATTCCTCGGAAGTCAAGAGGCTGTGTTGCTGTGAATCTTACGGGAAGATCAACCCCGAGCTGGTGTGCTGCAACCCCCATCACCTTAGCCGACTCTGCGAACTAGGTAAGAAGTTGATCCGCGCCCACCCGCGCGTGCCCCACCCTCCCCCCGGCACTCAGGTGGGGGGAAGAAAAGCCCGATTGGGCTGTGGGTTAGTGCAGCCACCTCGCCGGAGGGGTGTGTGTACATTTCCTCCTGGGAGGAGATTTGGGGGACAGAGGTGGAGAGGGGACCTGGAGAAACTGGAAAGGCATTCCCTCTGGGTTCCCTTCCAGTTTTCTCTCCTCGGTGGCCCCAAGGGCGGGGGGTGGGGGGTGGTGCTCAGGGCCCTACTTGTTCATGCCCACATTCTGCAGACATGGGGTTATTTCCGGATCAGCCAAGGGGGTGCAGAGAGAAGTGGTGGGGGGGGGGTCACGCCTCTCCCGCAAGGAGAACTGCGTTGAGGTGTGTGGCCGATTTGGATTCGGTCCAAGCCCGCCAAGGAGGGCTCGGAGAAGCGGTAGTAAAGGCTGGAGAGGAACCCTTTAGGAAGGGAGGGGGAGCGTCACGTCGGGCGCAAGGGGCCAGGAGCCTGCCCTGGCCGGCGCAGCTTTGTGTTTTGAGGCAGAGAGAGCAGGATAGGAGGCCGAGCTGGGTACCTGCTCCCAGCTCCGCCAGCCCGGTGTGAGAGAGAACCGGCAATCGGGGGAAGTTGGGTGCCCCCTACTTTCTATCAGCGCAGGAGAGAGATCACTGTAACCAACCGTCGGATGGTTTGCCCCCAGGCTACTGAGCTGGGCCCTGGGCTCCTCAGTTGGGGTCCTCCTGTATGCTTCCAGGCTTCTCCATTGCATCCCTTTTCTCTGCCTCTTTGTGCGGGGGCGGAGTGCCCCTCGGGCGCCCACCGATCCAAGTTCCCCAGAGCCCTTGGGGTGCACCTTCCGGGGGAGCTGGGCAAGGGGGAAGCCCGTGTTCCCCGCGCGGGTGCGGGGCGCAGCGGCGGTGGCGGAGAGGAACTGCGCCCCGGGGGGACGGGTCGGGGCGGGGGCCGGAGGGGCGGAGGGAGCAGTGTCTGAAGTTCTGGGACGCGAAGGGGGAGGGGGGTTTCGTCGCCCCCCGCCCCGTGAACTGCGACGTGCGGCGGCCCCGGCCGAGCGGCGGCCGAGGCGGCGGTTTGCAGCCGGGCCGGCCGAGCGCGGCGGCGGCGGCCGCAGACGTGGAGGAGCGCCGCGCCGAGGCTGGCGCCAGGCGGCCTCTTTTGTTTATCTGACAGCTAAATATCAAGGCAATCACCGCCTCGCGGCCCTGCCTCCAACCCCCACAGCTAAGACAAACAGTTGGGCTAAAAGAATGCCTCTGTTATCATAAGTTTCTATCTCTCTCTCTCAGGGCTCGGCCTTTATTTTCTCTTTCTTTTTTAATTCCAGAGTCTCCCCCTCCTCCTTACTCCAGATACCCGATGGATTTTCTCAAACCAACTGGTGAGTAGCTGATTTTAAAAATATCCTTCCTGTCTTAAGTTAGAAATGGAGGCTGTAGAACGCGGATTTGTGTGTCTAGGCAGCGACTTGGGGAGACGCTGGACTTGCCCTGAGGTGGTTATAGGTTTCCTCTGTTGGCAGTTTGGTGGATTTTTTTTTCTTTTTCTTTTTTTGTTGTGACTGGAGCTGGAGGTAATGTGTGTGTGTGTGTGTGTGTGTGTGTGTATACATATATATTTTTCTTTTTGCAAAGATGTTTCTTAGGTATGCTTTCCATTTTGTTCCTTTTTTTCTTGTATTTGCGTCCCAGAACCCAAGCTGGCTCAACTCAACGCGTGGACTCTGGTCCATGCAGAAGTGTCTGGGGAGCCAAATGGGACAGGGTGATGGAAAACGTGGGAGACTCTTGAGTGCCAGAAGTATCAGTGGGGAGATTGGAGAGCCCGATGGGAAGGAAGACTGTGTTTAGAAAAGTGCAGAGATGACCTCGGTTTGGGGCAAGAGAATAGAAAATTTAAGGAGTAAAGGCAACAGCTCCCTCCCCCCCCCCAGTTTTCTCAGAATTCCTATTGGGGGCCATAAAAGTGTTTAGCATAGCTCTGCCTGCCTGTCGCTTTGTCACTGGATGGCATTCAGCCAGGGCAAAAGCCCCACTTGAGGCTGGCACCAGCCCTGTTGCGTTTGTCTGCATTCAGCTTCTGGCTGGCGGTGCAGGGGAGGAGGGAGGAGGGACCGCAAAGCTGGGGGCAGATCCGATGGGTCCTTGTTTCCTGGAGCCCCTTCTTGCAGCGGGGAGGTTGCTGTGCCTGCAAGTCTGAGTTGTAACTGTGGTCTCTGCCGGCGCCCGAGAAATGCAGTGCTTGTGACAGTCTTATTTTGCCATGGTTCTGGGAGAAGGAGAAATCGAGGGTTGGGCCCCATTTTCCTCTTGGAATTCTACAGGTCCTTCCGCCTCATGAGTTTTGGCTGTTGGGCCTTTCCCCCCACTAATTAAAAGTTTTGCTGGGGCGTTGTCCTAAATTAAATACTTTAATGAATGGTGTAAGCGAAGCCCATGGTCTCCAGCCAGCCCTCCCTGACTCCACACTCCCTCCAGTCGGAAGGCGTTGCTGCCTGCCTGCTGCCTGTCTAATAAGTGGCCTGCAAAGCATATGATATTTTGCTTTCGATTTACAAAACACCAGATAAATGGTCATTAATGAGGAGATAAACCAGCTCTGTATTTGTAACAAACGTTAACTGAGATTACCAAGGTCTGTTTTCTCCAAGAATGTAACTTGACTGGGTTTTTGGCATCAAGACTCAAGAATTCTTTTATGAGCTTAGTTCTCCAAGGGGCCCTCTCTCTCCTGCTTTTTGTTTTTCCTTCCGTAGTCTTCAAATGTGGAGGTTTTCCTTAAAAGAGAGAGAGAGGCCAGTCGTCTTGGCCCCAGGCTTAAAGATGACTGGGGGAACTGTTCTGAGAGAAACTTCTAAAACCATAGGAAAGAAGGCCCGCGTTCTGTTGGGTTTCCTGCAGAGATAGTGGATAGCTCTGTCCACCGGATTCAAGCACTCACCGTCTTAGGCCAGGACCTCATTTTCAGTGAGTGGAGTGATATATTTATTCATTAGCAAGTGTTGACATTAGGTAGCAAAATGTGTGTAAACAGAGAAGCCACAAAGACAGGAATGCGCCATTTCCAAGGGGGAGAAAAGTTGTCGGGATCAGCCAATAGGAAGTGATTAACCTGCCAATCGGAAACTCAGACAGCTGGTTACTCACCCAAAACGTTTGTGTAAAAAAACAACAACAAAAAAACAGAAAAGTAGCCCCCCCCCCCAACCCAGCAAACCCTGAAATTAAAAAAAAAAGAGTAATGAAAAGTACCATCCTGCTATAAGGACACGAGGGAGCCAATGAAAGCCCCCATGGGAATCTCCTGGCACATTGGAGGACAGCCAGGGCTGGCTTTGCTGGCTGCAGTGGCCAGGGGCACCGAGGTCAGCCACACAGATGAGATGCTGCCCCAGCTTTCTCTTTGCCTTGTACATTGCGGAGAGTATTTGGCTGCGGAATTTAGATCAGCTGCTCACATTGTAAAGTTTCTGAGTCCAGGTTGAATATTTGGCCTTGGGTTACTAGGTGAGAACCAGCCATAAGGTTTACAATGGAACGTTATTAAAATCTTAACCAGCTGCACAACTAAGGGAATCTCTTCTGCAAAGTCTCCAGCATGACCAGAGGCGGTGGGGAGGGGTTGGGGCCTGGTCCCTCTGCGGCCTTTGGAGGAACTGGTGGTGGTGGTTTAGTCATTAAGTCGTGTCCAACTCTTGGCGATCCAATGAACTGTAGCCCGCCAGGCTCTTCTGTCCATGGGATTTCCCAGGCAAGCATACTGGCGTGGGTTGCCAGTTCCTTCTCCAGGGGATCTTCCTGACCCAGGGATCGAACCCCGGTCTCCTACATTGCAGGCGAACTCTTTACGGAGTGAGCCACCAGGGAAGCCTTTGGAGGAATGCCAGGGCTAAAAGTTGGGAGTTGCAGTTTGCTATGGTTCAAGTTGTTCCACTGCAGCCTCTGGGATGGCCTGGCGTTGGTAGACCTGAGTGCTACGTGGTCCGAAGTCAGCAGGATCTTCTGGGAAGGGGTGGTCGCCATGGCTGAATGAAGGAGCAGGGTGTCTGTGACATGAGGCTTTCAGAAATCATGGCACCTCTCCACCGTTATCACACCAGGGGTGAGAGCAGGCTTTTAGGATGAGATCCCAGTTTATGGAGTGGTGATGCTGTGTGGGCTCTGTTTCCTGTTTCCTCTGTATCTGAAGGTCTGAACTATTTGAAGAATGTCTTGGGGTGGGAGCGGGGGTGATGTTGCTGGGTATACGCTCCTTGCTTAGGCAAGGGACTCAGGTGACCAGTGCCTCTTGGCAGGCCAGGCCTCCAAAGCCTAGTCTGAGACCTTGTCCTACACCTACTTTTTAACTCAGGCCACTGTTTTCCAGGCCTGTTTTTAAATCTAGAAATGATCGAAGCAATTAGATGATGCATTCATTCACTCGTTTATTGGTTTGTTCATTCATTCAGTCACTCTACAGGCCTGATGATGTGCCTGCCTAAAATGCATTGATGATTCCGATGCACTGGTTTGTCCTGTAACCAGGGCTGTGGGTTGGGGCAGAGCTTAGGGTATAGTGGTGGTGGAGGGACTCCTCTGTGCCAGATGATACTTAGGAAGCTCAGAACTAAGTTGACAAGACAGTGCTGGCTGTCGGGAAACCATTCTTTGAGAGAAGAGGGGGTCCCCAGCTTTGTCACCTTGTATCCCTTGCGCAGCTCATTCCAGGCACACGTCTTCAAAGGTTCCCTTGCTTCTGAGAGAGGGAAATGAGTCTCCCACAGAACCCAGCACTTCTGGGGAGCAGCAGAAGCTGACACCCTGACTTGGGAGAGCTATCGCAGTGAAGCTCTTTTTTTTTGTGGGTGAGAGACGGAGGTGTGGCCTCTTGGCCCTTCACTAGCCTGGCAGGACCTAGATGATGCTGAAGACTGTCTCAGCCCCACTACCTGGAGGGAAGAGAGTGAGGCCTACTGGGGAGGAGAGGGCTGAACCCTTGGGTAGGGCCCAGCTCACTGGGTGGCCCCTTGGGCCTCAGTTTACCTGGGTGCATGTCAAACAGGTATACCTTGCTCCTTCACTGAGGTGGTAAGGAGACCTAATTAATGTTTGTAAATCCCTCCTGAGATCAAAGGCGCTGCACAAAGGGCAGAGCACCATTTCATAGAAACGCTTGTGGTTGCCGGTGTGGAGCTGGCTTACCTTTGATCTGAGGCCGGCTGACGACAGCCCTCATCGCGGTCGCAGCTCTACCCCGAGATGCCGGGCTCTTCCTTTGAAACACACCTTGCCCCTGGGATTCAGCCAGCCAGAGCTGGGGGCAGCGGGGGCTGGCCGCAGAGAAGTCATCATGTTTAAATGTGTGGGGGTGTCTTCTGTTTCGGGGGGAGCCTGTCTCTCCATCAGGATGAAGGCCATCGGAGTAGTTTGGAAAGTGCAGGGTATACACTCTTTAACCAGCAACTCCATTTCCTGCCTGCCCCTATTGTTTTCCATTTGATTAAGTGTATCCTGTAACACTGTATATTCCTGTTAGGAATTAAACTTTACCCTGATACAATGAGATTACCCACATGGTCGTTTCTGTCTCCCCTGCCTGATGCTGCCACTCCTCAGCCCACCCTTCCCCTGTGGAGAAGAATTCTTGGAAAGTTGTTCTTCCATCCTGAGAGAGAATGCAAGAGCGGTATCAGAGAACCTGAGACTTGGGATGGGGTGGGAGGGGGGCAGGCCCAGCCCCATCCCCATTTTACCCAGAGAACGGAGACAGCTGCTAGGTCCCTGGAGAGCTCCATGGCTACTTGCCTCTGGGCTCCTCTTTCCCTTGGCTTCCTATTTGCCATCTTGGCTAAGCGGTTCCAGTGGGAAGCTGGTAATGCACACTCCATGCACGTCCTGCTAGTGACCTGGAGAAGGAGGGTCTGGGATTTGCACCATCTGACGCGGTGTGACTGCTTTGGAGCCAGGACGCTCCTTTCCTGACTGGCCTTTTCTCTGTGGATTTCCTAAGTTTGGCATTGGCAGTGATGCCCGATACACTTATGGGGTCTTGTGTATTTTTGTTTCATGGGACTAATTAGTTGTGGTTCGTAGCCATTATTTTTTTGTTTTAATTGCTTGGAGGGAGGTTGTGGAGTCTATTTCTCAGCTGGAATCATCATTATCCTCATTAACATTTAGGTCACTATGCTGAGCACCGGAGGGTGACAGAGACATTGAAGAGAAGGTTATAGACTAGTTCAGGCAGACAGGATCTGAAGGTGAAAGATCAGGAGAGACAGTGGAAGGCAACTCCGCAAGTGCTGGGTGCCAGAAAGATTTTTATAGGGACGGAGGGCAGGGGACCTTGCAGGTCTGGGGTTGCCTGGGAAGGTTTCCACACACGGGAAGTTTTTGGATTAGGTCTGGAAGGAGCTGGGAGTCTTGCTGAGAATGTTCTCTGTTCTCTTGACTTGAGGGGGCTTCACCCAGGTGTGTACATGAATAAGATTCTTTGAGTTGTACTTGAGATTTCTCTTGCACTTACCCTACCGCTATTAGAAAGGGAAAAGCAGTCCCTTCAGCCCAACACCCCTTTCTTAAGGAACTGGGAAGTCTGTAAACAGGTGAGAGTGGTGGCGAGGGCCACTGGATCCAAGCAAAGAGGCCATGCCCTTGACCTTTCTCCGAGAAAGGTGGCTGGGAGGGAACCCGGGCCTCCTTTGTTTGACCTTGGGGACTACCTGGTTTCCTCAATGGGGGACTTGCAATAAAAGAAAAAATTCCAGCCAGTCTGTGATCGAGTCTGACTTGACGAATGATTAACTGGCTGCCTGGAGCCCAGACGGGTGACAAGGTGCTGTGGTCTGTCTCATGATGGGTAGCAAAGCCTGAGCAGTGCATTAATAATCAGCGTCGTGGCTGGGAGTCAGCCGTTTGGAATGTGTGGTTTCTCTTTAATGCTGCTTAGAATGTGCTTAAAAATTAATCTTGGTGTACTTATTTATTTATTTGTGTATTTATTTCTCTCTCCTTCTCAAATCCACAGCAGACTGTCCAGATGCTGTGCCTTCCTCCGCTGAAACAGGGGGAACGAATTATCTGGCCCCTGGGGGGCTTTCAGGTGAGACGCTTTTCTCTCATTTTCCCGGGGATTCCAAGGCCTCCTGAAATGATTGGAGATTTTGGAGGACCGGAGGTGGCCTTCTGCCACCACAGCTGGTCTGGAGTTAATCCACGCTTTTATGTGCATTAAACTGGATGTATCTTCGCTGACTCCCGTCGCCCTTCAGCTCGAGGTCCTGGGCCGCTCCATAGATGTGGAAGTGGGGGCCTCAAGGGTGTGGGCTGTGTTTCTTGGTTGTTGTTAAGCAGCTCCCGGCTGGAGGGGCTTCCGCTTGGTGACTCTGGTGTTCTTAGTTCTTGGGTTTAAGCTCTTCTCTTGCTCTCAGTGCATCAGGTGCCTTGAAAGGAGGGGATCCATCGTTTGGAAACTTGTAGAGGACAGATCCCGGGTGTAGGATGACCGTTTAGAGAAGACGACCTCGGGGCTTCCCTGCCCGTCCTGCCTCCCGGTCGAGCTTCCGGCCGGCGTCTGCAGTGCCTGTTGGGGGTGGATGGATGAGTCACTGCAGACAGTAGGCGCTGACACTGTGAGCCAGCAGGGAAGGTGTCCCTCAGGACCCACGGGTGTGAGAGCAAGGGGCCTGGAATTTGCCCCGGTTGGAGGATTATGGAATTGGGTGAGGGGCACTGGATAGCCTGAGCATCCTTATCCCTGAGAGACAGGAGAAGAGAGTGATAAACTTGGAGATGCTCATTAGCAATGTAAGTGGGAGACATTTCCATTTTGTTCTAAAGATGTCCTGTTTCCACCTGCTTTTCCCACCCGAGTATGCATGCCATCATAGGATTTTCTAACAACTAGCTAGAACAAGAGGGAAAGTAACCTGGGGGAGAAAAGAAAATCCAGTAGGGTTCTGGGCATTTGCCTTTGGGACGTCCGCGTAGGCAGGATCGTGGCAGCCCAGATGGAAGTTGTAAGACGCTTCTGAGAGGGGACTTCTCACTGGTCAGGTGTCAGTCTCGGTTCCTCCCAGCCAGTTCCCGCTGCAGGAATTGATCTTGCCGAGAATGTCTTCAGGGAGATCCTTGTTTGTTTTGATTTCAGTGCAGTATATACTCTGGTTGTTATCTGAGACAGAGGGTATTGTTTATTCAAAGCTCCTAATGAGAGCTGAGCAGGAAAAAAGAGGAACCCAGAGAGGGCAGGGGGCTAGGGAGCATGAGGATGAGCGTGGACCGTGGGGGTGGAGGAGGGAAGAACATACAGGGATGTATGAGTTGCATCTCTTCTGCTTTCTAAGGCTGAGAGGGTTCCGGAAAGAAGGCCAAGGAGGAGGAAAGGGTCTGGGCAAAATTGCGCACTCAGGATGTTGTTAGACGGTTTTAATATTTAAATCCTGAACGTGCAGGAGGAGTCCCAGCCCCTCCGAACCACATGAAATAAGCAAGGGAAGTGGTAGCTTTTGAAAGGGGTCTTTTCAGGAGGTTTGTCTTCTTGATAACATCTTGTCTGTCTCCTCTGCTGGAGGAAGTGACGACACCAGCCTGGGCCACCAGCCTCCTTTCCCGGCCCCAGAGCCAAACAGTGTCACAGTGCAGCCCCTTCTGAGATGGGTGGGCTTCCGAGAATTTTTCTAGTCTTGGGAAGAAACTGGGGGTAAAACAATGATGAACCCCCAGCCCCCATAGTAACTGCAGCCATTTCGATGAATGAGGAGCTGCTAGGAAGGAGTGCTTGTCTCTGAAGGGCTAGCATGGTTCAAGGGAACTGCAAAAAGAAAAAAAAGTGGTGGGGGGGGCTCCACATGAAAGAGCATTTGTTTTGAATTTTAGCTCTTGATTTACTAATTCCCAAGGCTTCAAAGTTTGAGCTCTTTCTTCTTTCCGTTCAGAGTTGGAGCGGTTTATTAATAATGTGCTGTGGGGGGAAATTGAAGAAACTGTTTCTTGGGTTGTTGCCAGTGATTTGGGGGTATCTGGAGGGGAGGCAGTGGGTGCTGAGAAAACCCAGGGCTCCCATCTCTGCAGTGAGAATGCCCTCTCCCGCCCCCCACTCCCCCCTGCAAAAGATGATTGTAGTGGCCCAGGTCCAAGGTGGAGGGTTTTGCAAATGGAGAATGCCCAAACCTCCTTTCCAAGAAGTTGATCTTTCCATGGGGGGGTGGTAGGGGTGGGGGTGGCCAGGATGAGGCCAGTTGCGGGGTGAGAGGGTGTGTTGGCTGAATGAGGCAGGGGAAGAAGGCTGGAGGGGGCGTGCCTGCCGTGCTGAGGGCCAGGCCAAGTGGGCATCAAGGTGGGGCGCAGGAAAAGTGCCCACACGCCCCTGCCCCCACCTCCCCCTGGAAATCACCTCTCTGAGTGTCTCCTTCACAGGCCCCCGTGTGCTGTTTTCCTTCCTGTCCTGCCCTGGCTGAGAGCGGGCTTAATGAATGGGGCTCAGTTTAGGGCGGGAGGAAGGTCGGCAGCGGGAGCCAGGGCTTGATTCTCTTGGCAGGGGAAGAAGGGAAAGGAAAAACAGTGGTGTGAAAACGTGGTGCCTCGGAGGTGGGGGTGGGGGTATGCTCGAAGGCACGCCCCTCCTGAGATGCCGGGGTGACTCCAAGGCTGGCCCTTCCCTTTCCTGCGAGGAAGGGGAGTGGGCGGGCAGGAGTGCTGGGAGCCGGCCCGCTGGCTGCAGGTTGGAATTCCAGCCGCGCAGCGCAGGGCTGGCCGGTGAGACACAGGCCCGGGCCTCTGGGACTCGGCGAAACAGACCCCACCCCTGCAAGTTTCCTCAGTCTGGGAAAACGGCACACATTTTTAGAAGGCTGTGACTCGGTTCCAGGAGATTGTACTTTCATTTCTGACAGCCGGCTCTTCGAGACAGATGGATTGCTCGGTGCCTGGTTGTCTGTGTGTGTGTGTGTGTGTGTGTGCGTGTGCGCGCATGCATGTGTGTGTGCGGGCTGCAGACGTACAGATAGACGATCCCGTGCACACACACATGAGCGGGCAGATGCCCGTGGGCAGGCTCGGGGTAGGCCTGGGTCCCTCTCACATGGGCGTCGGTGAACGACAGCTTCTCCTTGAGGATGTGTGCTTGGGGCCTGGGGAGTGTTTATGGACTGGTTCTGAATCGTGATCGTAGGTGTGGTACTTCTTGAAAGACGTGTAGAACAAACCCTGTTGTTGGCATGCATCCTGGACCAGGTGTCCCCACCTCGGAGAGGTCTGACATCGATGGGAAGCTTCTGGGTTCAGCTTGGTGGTGGAAATGGAGAGGATTTACTTGCAGAGCTTTCTCTGTCACTGGTAATTGAAAGCATGCGTTTGAAACTGTCATCTTTGCAGCCTCCATCTGCAGTTTGGGAGGGGCGGGGGAGCTTTCATTCAGCTTGTCTGCTGTCCTGATTTGGGGCGGGGAGGTGGGGGTGTTGAAGGAATACTGCCTCACTTCTGAGTTCTAGGTTGTTCAGCTGAAGACCTTTGATATATTGATGTCTGAAGCAGGTTGGGCCTCCCTGGTGAAGGGCAGGGATTGGAGGCCAGTGTCATTCATCATCATTTAAACTTCAAAATGGGGCTTCCCAGGTGGCACTCGTGGTAAAAGAACCCACCTGCCAATGCAAGAGGTGTAAGAGATGCTGGTTTGATTCCTGGAAGAGGAAATGGCAACCCACTCCAGTATTCTTGCTTGGAGAATCCCATGGACAGAGGAACCTGACAGGCTACAGCCCATGGGGTCACAGAGAGTTGGACATGACTGAAACAGCAAGCAAGCAAAATTTCAAAAATGGTGCCACTTTCGAGGAGGGCTTCCCTGATAGCTTAGTTGGTAAAGAATCTGCCTGCAATGCAGAAAACTCCTGGTTCGATTCCTGGGTCAGGAAGATCCGCTGGAGAAGGGATAGGCTACCCACTCCAGTAATCTTGGGCTTCCCTTGTGGCTCAGCTGGTAAAGAATCTGCCTGCAATGTGGGAGACCAGGGTTCAATCCCTGGGTTGGAAAGATTCCCCTGGAGAAGGGAAAGGCTACCCACTCCAGTATTCTGGCCTGGAGAATTCCATGGACTGTATAGTCCATGGGGTTGCAAAAAGTCTGACACGACTGAGCAACTTTGACTTGGAGGAGGGAGGCAGTGGAGGCCTTGTGCAGATGTGTCTGGGGGAGGTGGCTGAGCGAGCCCTCTCTTGCCTGGGCAAAGCCCACACTCACTGGAGACAGGGTTCTACCAGCCCAGGGGAGGCCCACTCCTTTGCCAAGATCTTCAGATCCATGTATCGCTTCTAGTTCTGGGTGATGGGAGTGCCCTTAGGCCAGCATCCATTCCAGGAACCGTTCTTTCCTCTTCTTTGATGGCTGCTGGCGTCTCTGAGAGCCACAGAGGAGAGTCTTCAAGAACACCTGTATAATATGGAAACGTGGTCCTGGCTCCACCCACCGTCAACTTGGGCCCAAACCAAGAAGCTCAGGCAAAACTGTTCCATCCTGTTTTTAAGGAACGTTATTCAGCTACATTTGTTGTCTGGTTGGGAACAGTGATGGCAAACTGGGAATTAGGTCTGGGTGCCTATGTGTGTGTGTTTCAGTGTCTCCTTCGTGTGCCTGGGAACAGGCAACTTGTGGTTTCTCTGGTGTCCCTAATGCCTTGGGGAGTGAGGTGGGGGTGGGTTGAGTTCATCCAAGTGGCCAAGAGCATGGACTTTAGGGTTGTCAGATGGAGCAGCCCATGTGACCATGAGCAAGCCCCTTATCTACCCACTCCCTTTCCTTCACGCCACTGTGAGGAGTGACAGTCTGGATCTCTGGGGACCCACATGTCCCCTAGTGCAACCTGATGACTCAGGCCCAGGCCAGCTCACCTGGTGCACACCCAGTGAAGACCAGTCACAGACAGCAGCTCAGACTCTTGGCCTCTTCTGCAAGGCTTGAGGTCATGCACTCAACCCTGGGGGAGGGCTCACTGTTAAACTCCCTTTGTCCTGGAAAGAATGAGGCAGTCAGGCAGGAGTTAAATGCAGGGTGACAGCGTTTAAAGTCTCTGGAGCAAATTGGGGCTGTCCTGCCGGCCAGACGAGATGGGCCGCTGCCTCATGCATCCTGTCACCCAGACAGAACCTGGCCAGCCCATGGAGGGAGAGGGGGTCAGGTGAGGGTCAGGTTCCGGTGTATCTCTTGGCCACAGTCTGGGACACTAACCCCCCCTCGCCAGGTAGGCTTTGCCTTAGCAGAGCCCAGCTGTCGGCCTCTGGACCTCAAGAAATGTCAAAGGATTCATGACCCAGTTTGGCTCCCTGGGCTTCTTCCTTGCTGCTGTTACTGTCCCGCGACGCTGCTACTGCATCCAGTGCTCGCATTGACGCTCCCTTCACAGCCGGTGTCTTAACCCAGTGGGAGAAAAAAAGGCACAGGCAGGGGTCTCCAGAACTGCCTGCACGTTAGGACCCCTGGGATCTTTCACCTCACAGGCTGCTGGCACAATCCCAGCATCAAGTGGTTTTTGAAGCTTCCCGGGTGATTTCAAGGTGCAGACAAGTTGGGGAGCCTCTGATGTAGGGGGTAAAGGGATCTCTGTTCCCATGGGGACTCTCCCTGGTGGCCTCTCTGGGTGGCTGTGCACAGATTCTGTCTGTGCTCCGATGGTGAAGAATTCGAGTATCTTGCTTGTTGAGCCTCTTCTCAGCTAAGACATTTGCTCGGTGGTAGGGGGTTTCCCTGGTGGCTCAGCGGTACAGGATCTGCCTGCCAATGCAGGAGACGTGGGCTCAATCGCTGGGTCAGGAAGAACCCCTGAAGAAGGAAATGGCAACCACTCTAGTACTCTTGCCTGGAAAATCCCATGGACAGAGGAGTCTGGCGGGCTGCAGTCCATGGGGTCACAAAGAGTCGGTCCTGATTTAGCAACTAAACAACCGCAAGAAATTTGACAAGATGTATTAACTCTGCCCCTTCCTCCTGGTGGCTTTACTGTAGTGAAGGACATTGTAAAAGTGACCCTGAGACAGGGTTTCCTTTCAGGATGATGAAGGTGTTCAGGAACTCGGTAGTGATGATGCTCAGCTCTGTGGGTGCTGTCATTGTCATTAATGGTAAATGTTATGTGATGTGAATCTTGCCACAATCATAAAAAATAGTGACCTGCGGTAGCTTTATATACATGCAGGTATTTAGTGCCTAAGAAACACTGGCTCTGGAGGATAAAACACTGGGAGCTAATGGAGGTAGATACTTATTTCCAACGCATCTCTGAGGTCTCGCAAGGTGGGGGTGTGGGGTGCAGGGAGTAGGGGAGATTGATCAAGGGTCTGTCTCTGTGATTTTTCAACCTTTCCTGTTCCATGCTGGTGGCAGAAAGGAGAGACAGGAAAGTTCCCTGTGGCTCATTTTCCACGGCTGACCTTTCAGCAGGGGAAGGAAGTCCCCTTCTTTTTTCTCTGCCCAGACACTCTTTCCCTCTGGGCGGCCCAGGGTCTGGTCAGCAGCCCTGCAGGGGCTATCTCCCAAAGCCTGGGGTGCTCCTGACCCCCGCTGGGCAATCTGGACCCCTCCTCTGGGCCTGCTGCCCGAGCCTCTGGTCCATGTGATGCCTTCGCCGAGGCCGTAGGGCTGCAGGGGAGGCTAGTGGCTCGCGGGAGCCCTGCTTTGCAGGAGCCCTGTGAAAGGATACTGTACAGTGTGACCACTGGGAGGTCACCACTGGCCCAGCCATCGCTCCTCGCGCAGTACTGAATGGCTAGCCCAGTCTGGCTGTGTGCCTACTGTCACAGACAGGCTTCCTCTCCGGGCTATTTTCAGCGGGAAGATATTATTAACTGCTGAGGCACAGTTCTCAATTTAGTGGCTAACACACCAAGAAAGCAACATTCCCTTGGTGGCGTCTGCTCTACCTAAACATGTTGGCTCATGGCGGGGTGCTGCCCCCAGCCCCCTTCCGCTTCTCCCCGTGGGGATCTGCACCCCTAGCCCACTTTCTGGGGCAGCTGGGCCTGTAGATTCAGCAGCTGCCATAGAGAGAAACGAGGCTTTCTCTTAAAGCCGGCTCAGAGGTGTAGACAGTGATCATGGTTTATATTCTAAGATGGGGAGATCTTTGTGACTGGGATGGGGCACTGTACGGAAATAGGAACTTTCTATGGAGCTTAGGGCAGTTGTTTAAACCAGGGTGATAACTTTCACCTTGGAAGTGAACAGGAAATATTGGGACAAGACAGGAAATTGCATCATTCCTTTTATGAGAAGAACTCCAGAGAAAAGTGGTTCATGGAAGGTAGTGACTGCAAGGAGGCCAGCCGGGTTCTGTTTTGTTTTGTTTCTTTCCTAGCCCCTTCTTTTCCTTCCACTCTCCAGAGAACCTTTAGGCCATTTTCATTTAAGAAAGAGACTGTTTGAGAACTTTATGTGATTTTTATTATTTAAAAAAAAATTTTTTTTTTTACTAGAAGGGTCGCCTTCAGTTGAAATGTTAACTGCAGCCTTATTTCCCGGTTTACTAAAGAATCTTTCATGACTTTTTCAGCTTCCTTCCCCAAGTGGTGAGGCTGAGCAGCTCTTGGCTGGAAGCGAATTTTGGTTTGGCTGCACAGTCTTCTTCGATGCTGAGCCCCACCCGGTGTCATTAGCTCAGTTTTAACTTGCAAAAAGAAAAATAGAAACACACACACACACACAAATAAACATATTTTGGGGGGCAGGGGATAGGTAGGAATCTACTGATGCCCATAACCTTTTCACCCCAGCGTGGGCTCCCCTTGACCATGGTGCCTGACACCTGGAAGACTGGGGCTGTCTTTATTTACAAGCTCGGAGCCTCATTTTGCTCAGGGAGCCCCTGCCTTAGCTTCCTGAGTGTCTAGTGCCGGGGTTCTGGTGAGAAGAGGTGGCAGACGACAGCTCCCCTGGTGCAGCTGTGCCCGGGAGCTGCGCTTTGCCCTGGGGCGTGGGGTATTGTGGCCCGAGTCACCCAGTAGCTTCCCCCAGAAAGAGGGCTTGTGCAGCCCCGCGGTGGAGAAGGTGGGGTTGTGCCGAGTGTGAAAACAGTTGTCATTTTACTCATCTCTGGGTTTCTAAGCCCCCGCTTTGACAGTCATTGTTCTCTGACGGGGGCGGGACATGGGACAGGACCCTGACCCGGGCTGCCAAGGAGCCATCTTTAGGATGGAGACCAGGAAGAAAGAGGTTTGTGTGTGGCTGGCTTGCTCCTTTCCCCCCTCAGCTTTTTTTTTCCCCCTTAGTGGGCTTTGTTTTGTTTTCATAACACAACAAGGGCCCTGGGGGTGTGTAAAAGCCCTGTGGGACACTTGGTGAGGGTCGCGTGTCCAGATGGAGCAGGACGCCAAGGCAGAAGGCTGTGGGCAGGTGGTGAGCCCACGGAGGTTGCCTGGCCGGCGCCTGGCTTGGAAACACCTCTCAGGATCAGCTGCAGCTGGCTGGGAAGGAGCTGAGGACAGGGGCTCTCTTCCTGCCTCAGCCTTTCTGGCTGACCCCTGCCTGGAAGGCACCGTCCCAAATAGGTGGGTTCACACGGGCCGCTTCCTGCCAGTCGTAAGCTGGGGTGGTGGTGGGGGTGGTCGGTTGGGGACCAACTGCTTTGGGAGAAGTCAGCATGTCCCTGTGGTCCAATCACTCAGCGGTGATTTTTTTTTTTTTTAATTGTCAAACCGAAGGTCAAGTTTAAATTTAATGACTTTGGTATTAACTATACACATACTAGTAAGTGCTAAGACTTAAAATCTTCCAGTTCAGTTGTGACTCCAGACAGGATTCAGGTGACTCCAGACAGGATCCAGTGAGCGGTGATTTATTGAGCACCTACTGTGTGCCAGGCTCTGCCGGGCACAAAGGATGTCGTTCTTGGACTCTCTGCAGAGGGTGACGGTTCGTCTGAAGGTGTTAGGGGGTCAGTGAGGTGGAGGGTCCTTGGAACAGAATTTGGCAGCTTCCGAGCTGTGGGGTGAGGTGGTGTTGTAAGACACAGCTGAGGTGCAGGGGCGGGCCTGGGGCTGTGCTTTGGTTGTGTAGTCTGTTGAGAGCCGAGATAAAGTAAAGCTTGTTGATAAACAGAGGTCTGTCTCCCCTGTTCCTGGGTCTGTCCCAGCTGCCCGCTCATCTTGTTGATGGTGAGATAACAGCCTGTAATAGCAGGAGGTAGGACTGTAGTCCAGACCCTGGCTTTACCTGGGAGCACAGCTGAGCATGCAGTGGGGGCAGGGGACATCTGGAATGGTAGCATTTATGTCTTTACAGCCACAGGGGAGGTGGGACGTTTCCAAAGCCCAGGAGTCTGACTTTTCTAACTCTGGTGGGCTTGACTCTCATGAAGACCATCTGGGGATGCAACACTTGGTTTTTAATTTAAAATCTGATGGTCAAGTCCATTTTTGAGTTCCCAGATGGTTTGAGAGGCTCTGGGGCCCGCCTGCGGGTGGGTTTCCACGGGGTAATCTAACACCTAGTTACCAAGGGGTTTCATGTTCGCATGCATCCTGCTCTGGCTGTTCCCCTGAGGCCGACTGACGGCTTCTTGGGAGTTCACTGGTCTCATTCATTCGTTCTTGTGTCAAGTCAGAAGAGCTGTTTTGGTCTGGGGTTTGATCCCGGACAGCAAGGGAAGGGTGGATTTCAACTCCAGTTTCCCTCTTGCAAAATGGGGAGTTTCTATCTTTTAGACTCAGATCACCACGCCTGGACTGGTGGCTCTCCTGTTTACTCATTTCTGTGTTGCCGTTTTTTTACTTTTTAACTTGGGGTTAACAGGAACAGAAAAGTACTAAGCCTAGAAAGGACTGTGCCTTGCCACCTGGAGTTTAAATCTTCATCACCCTTTCCCACCTTGCGGTCGGTCTCTGAAGTTGGCAGGTCTCCTCCTCCAGTAGGCTCAGCGAGCTTCTGGGGCTCGAGAGCCAGGAAGAGCTGCTCTGCTCAGAAAGTGCGTGGGGACCTTGCCAGCCCCAGGGCAGCCTCCCAGCCAGCGCGGCCCCTCCCCCTCATTAATCAGTAACCCAGAGGGAAAAGCAAGAGATGCGTTCTTCCTGTGATCTGGGTGCACAGTACAGTTCTTAAAACTAGATGGGCCCCAACTCCAGCTCAGTGGGATCAGAGTCAAAGCCCCGCTGGGGGTGTTTCCTGGGGAAGAGACCTGGCACTGGGGGTCTTGCAGAGATTCAGAAGCCCCCCATCCCCCACCCCAGTATTTGTCAGATGCCCGGGATGGGGTTTGGAGAGATTACAGTGGGAGGGAAAAAAGTGCCCACCCTCCAGGTTTCCATCCTCTGGGCTGAGGTTGGAGGCACAGCCACCAGCTGGCTGCATGGCCTTTGCGCAGCCATTTTTGTCCTGGACCATAGTTTTTTCCTCTACAAAATAAGCCGGTGGACCTGGTCCCCACGCCCCTTGCAGCACCGAGTTGCATCCTGTGATCTGTGATTTTTGGTTCTTGGATTGGAAGGTGTGTGAGAATGAGACCCCTGTTGCTGAGGTGGTGGGTAGCTAATGGCCTCTTCCTTTGGTGAAGAAAAAGATTGCCGTTCTTCAGGTTTTTTTGGCTTGCAGACTCTTTCAAGAATGAGTGGAAGCAGAAGGATCATCTTCCCCAGACAAATGCATATGCATACCAGTATTTGCAGGCATTTCCTGGGGTCCTTCCCCCCAGCACCCCCACTGTGGAATCCCGTGTATTCAAGAAGGCTGGGCAAACCCAGAGAGGATTAGGAGAAGCTGGGCCTTTTCCCCAAGAAGTGGAATTGCTGGGCACGTGGTCTTTCTGTGTTGGGTTTTTGGAGGCAGGGTTGTCCTGACTTGTGTGTCTGCATAGATGGATCACAGATCACCAGGTGGGCTTGAGGCTGAGTTCTGGGGCAGGGATGGTGGGGGGTGGAGTGAGGGGTGCAGTCGAGGAGGAGGGGTGGTGGCCTGGCTCTGCAGTCATCCAAGCCAGACTGGGACCTACATTTATGCGAAGCCCGGAGTCCTCTAAAATGTGGAACCCACAACACAGAGCTGTGGGGGGCCTTGAGAAGAGTGGTCCAGGGTTGGGGGACTGGAGACTAAAGGTGGGAGGGCCTTCTAGGGGTGGGGGGTGGGGGGCTCAGGCCTGGGAGGTGTCCTGGGTGCTTTGGGGGTGAAAGGGCTGAGATCGCTGAGCAGTGAGTGTGTCAAAGCCAGGGAGATTAGATTACGGAGGCAGACAGAAGTAATGATTAACTTTTCCTGTCTGCACACTGTCTCCTCTCTGTCGAACTGTTGTTTTTCCCTGCAAGTACAGTGCGGCCCTGGCCTGGCCCTGCTGTTGGGTTGTAAAGAAAGAAGGAATGAGTGCTGGGAGTGAGCAGGGGGCGGGGAGCCAGGGAGCTGGCCGGAGAGGAAGGCTTTTCCATCAGATCCAGCGTTGGAATTTATTGGCCGGAATGCAGTAAATGTTCAAAATGCCATCCCGTCCAACAGTTTTCATAATTGTTATGGAACAAGGGGAGCTGGGGGAGGGGAGGGATGAAAAGGACTTTTGTTTCTCGCTGGATTTTTCCACATCTTCGGACGGTTTCTCTACCCTGTAGAAAAAAAAAAATTGAGAGTTGAGCTGGAGCAGGGTGGGGGACAGGGTGGGGGCAGGGCCAGCATCTGGGGTTGGAATACCTTGCAGGGAGCCTGGAGGGTCACTGCGGGCTCCCCGGGCTTTATTAAATTGAGGACCACAGCAAAAGCAACTCCAGCAGAGCCTCCAGACATGCAGAATCAGACCAAAAACTGCCCTACACCTCTGGGGGTTGCGTCCTTTCAGAAAATTGGCTTATTCTGCATCTGTGTTTGTTAAGATTCTTGAACGTGTTAGCCGGCAAACTTAGAAGTGGTGTGTAACAAGAAGAAAATGCAGGGCTTTCTGGTGGTTTAATAGGAGGTTCTTTTCTTGTTGGATTCACATTTGCGAGTGGCTGTGCACCCCCAGTTGAGAATCTTCCTGTTGAATTTGGGGGTGATTTCAGGACCCGCTGCAGGTGGGGGTGGGGCTGGGTAAGAGTTGTGGGATATTCCCCTCCTTTTTGTGTCTTCCTGGAAGTGGCCAGGATCCTCCCCCCAGGGGAGCAGGTCAGTGAGCCGGTGACAATTGTGCAGGTCTGGGGGGCTGTGTGTGTGCAAGTGTGTGAACACCCTTTCTGAAGGGAGCTGCTGAGTTATGTGGGGAGAGGGGTGATGGTGGGGACTTGGGCGTTGCACCGTGGGGTGGAAGAGACTTGAAATTCAGACTTGCAGGATGAGGCTGGGTGCACACTAACCAACAGCCAGGGAGGCCCATTTACTGTAAATATTATGAATGGAGTTGGCCGGGCTGGGAGTCCACACCCTTCCTCTGAGGCCTCTGGGAGCCCAGCAGAGCTGGCCTCCTCAGAAGGCAGGCAGCCGGGTACACGCTATAATTTGCATGGCTGAAGGCTGGGGCACAGGAAGCCGAGTCAGCCAGCTGGCGAGACAGATGGGAGCTTTTGATATGTGTGGCTTCCCGCCCCTGCCCTGCGCTACCCTCAATTATATCCTCTGATGGCAAAACACTGCTCTTAGGAGGGACCCCTGGGCTGGGGGCCTCTGACTTGGGCCATCTGAGGGGCTCTGGGGGGGTGGGGTTGGGGCCCATCGTGGGGGAGCAAGGAAGTACGTTTTAGCTCTAGTAACTGATTACTCATCACAATTTTTAAGGCACAGTCACGAATCTTCGAGACTAGCAGGATCTGCCAAGTGTGTAAGCTCAGGGAGTTTGCAGGAGGAAGGAGGGTGACGATGAGTGAGAAACTTAAGGGCACCAAGCCCGATGGGCATTGAAAATAAAATAGTGATACAGGCCACCCTCCCCTGAGGACTCACTTCTTCCTGGGGGCCATGAGTGATGAGAGACAGGAAGAACTCAAGTTTGTAACTCTTAGGGAAAAAAAAATTTGGTTAGAGATGGACAAGGCCAAATCTGACTCCCATCTCTTTTTCCTTCCGATTTTGTTTTGTTTTTGTTTTATTGTTGCAAATGAAATGCAAAAATGTCCCCCACTCCTCAAAGTGATTTTCTTAACTCTCCGGAAGGTAGTAAAAATAAATGGAACCGGTGTTGTTTAATACTGAATCTCCCCGAGTGGAGCCGGAGCCTAGCAGAGCCAACAGGGGGGCCCTCACCCACCTTCTTGTTAGTTGTGGGCAGGTCAGACTGCGACTCTTGACAGGGCAAAGCCACTTGACCAAGGTCACAGAGCAACAGCTTGTAGGCAAAGAAGTCTTTTCACTCCTGGCTTCTTGGTGTGAGGGAGCTGGACCCCACACTTGGGGACAGAGTAGGCATAGCGTTAACAGAGTGGGCTCTGAAGGACACTTGTTTTTCCCTCTGGCGTTTGGAGAGGACTGGTGTGGCTTTAGAGGCCTGAGGTGGCTGCCCAGCCACAGCTCACACAAGGCTGTGTTCTGGCCTTGAACCCAGGTGATGGGTGCCTCCACCTGCCTCCTTGCCCCTCCCTTAACATCGGGATGCTAACACCATGCAGCCTCGCGGGGTCCCCTCTCTGTGAGCCCCTTTCCAGCAGGGCTCTACATAGTAACTACTCACTAGGTGTAAACTGTCACCCCAGAACCCTTTTCCCATTTGGGGTGAGGTGGGGGTGGGTTGAGGTGTGGTCCGCATTTTCTGAGCACTTGGAAAACCTCCGAGATGATACGCCCCCTAAGAGTTGAGCACCTCTAGTGTGGCTGCTGGCCAGGCTGACCTCTCCTGACTCCTAGCAAATTGTCATAACACCAGTGAGGCCACTACTGGGAGCTCCGTTTTAAGGAAGCTTGGGAGGCAGATTTGAAGGGAGATGTCTGACTCCATAGCTGGGAGGTTGGGCCCAGGGATCTGAAGAAGCGCCCTGACCCTTTGAAGGAGAGCCGTTGGGACCCCCTGCCCATCCCCAAGTCCAGCCACCTCAGTGGAGAACCTCATTGCCAAGCTCTGGGAAGAAAAAAAAAAAATCCAACTTTTTCCTTCTGCCTTCTTCCAGCCAGAATTCATTCTTGATCCCTTGATGCAAGAGCTTGGGGTGGTGGTGATGGGTCTGGACTCAGTATTTGCCGGGTACCCGAGAGTTAACCTGAAACATTTTGAATTCGTTTCAACTTTCATGGGGAGCTTGCTAACCCCCAGAGCTGTCTTTGCTGCCCCCAGAGTCTAGGGGAGCGGCTCTGACATCATCTTTCGAGTTCCGGATGAGGTTGTAAACGTGGCTGATTAGAGCTGACCCCAGAACCCAGACTGAGCTCAGACTGCGCAGCAAGCGTTTATGTGTTTGCTTTAGTTTTTGAGCCATTTGCTTCCCGAAAATGGAAAACCAGTGAGAAACTTTTCGTTAATTGGTTGGGGGTGAGATTGGATGGGATGGGTTGGCACTATTATCTCAGTCCTTGTCCCTGGAGTGGGCTGGCTGCTCTCAGAACAGCCAGTTTCCTGCCCAGGGTGGGGACCCAGGCTGACGGGAGCTGTTAACCTTTGGGATGACTGCTTAGGGGGAGGACAGGATGAGGCAACCCTCGGTGGCGCCGGGAGTCCCGAGGAGGGAGGACCCTGGACCTGAGGGCGAGGCGTGGCCATGTTTGCGTCCCAGGGTTGCCCTCCGCGGCCTGGGTTCCATCCCCAGCTGCCTGCTCCGCTGGACCACTGCAGGGGCGGGACGGGGCGGGGCAGTGGTGGCTTGCAGACCCATCCCACTGTTGGGAACGAGAATGTTGGATAAGAGAGGTTAATTTCTTTATAACCCAAGTGCCTCTCAGAGAGGAGCGTTCCAGCCCCCTGCAGCCCCTGGCAGTGGGCACGTCGGGCTCAGTGGGTGCCTCCTGCTGTGACTCTGCTGTCTCAGTTTCCCAAGAGCATCCGTGTCGTGAAAATTCAGACCCTGCTCCGCCCTGCCCCCCCATCAGCACCCCTTCTGTGTGTGGACCCAGCTCGGGGGCGGTGGCCTCACTTCAGATGCTCGCAGAATCCCGCTGGGTGTTTTGGAACAGCTCTGCCTCTCTGGCATTATGGTCACCTTCCTAAGCTGGAGACTGGACATGGTACCATTGAACTTGGCCTTTTCTCTGCCCCTCCGGTTTTTTCTTTTCTTCATCATCTCCTCACATCTTCAAATAAAAAATTCCTCTCTTACCTACCGTGTGGCCTTGAGGTCTGGTCACCCTTTGCCGTTGCCATTCCAGGCGTGAGATTCATTCATGAGCCTCTGGTCTTCTAGAAGGGTCTGGTCTGTTCATTCATGACCAGGGTAATTAAATAACTCTTTGTGCGAGGCAGGGAGCTCCTTGTTAAGTGGTCTTCCCTAATGCAAGTGCAAACACGAGGTAAAGTCCTTCCCCTTCTCTACACCGCCTCCCCCCTTTTCCTCTTAAAGGGTAGATTTTTATGCTTAAAGGGAAATTGGGAAGGGGGGTGGGGACAACCTTAAAGGAATTTTAGGCCGATTCAGCACTTTTCTGGGGTTGCTCCAGAAATTCCCTGCACTGTAATAAAAAGAAAAAATTGTGAGCAGGCATCTGATTAGTTCGCTTTTTACAACACAGCTTTTCTTTTGGATGCTTTAAAATGCACAAATACGGTTTTAAGACAAGCCCCTGTACAGTTTTCTGAGGAGGGAGAAGTTGTTGAAAATACCGGAAAAGGTTATAAAAGCTGAGGGAAATTAACAAGGGACATTGAGTTGTGCTTTTGGAGGTTAAGTATCAGCCCCCAGGATACAAAGACCTTTCCTCGGTCCTTTTGACGAGGTGGGGGGACTTGTTTTTCTGTGCACGGCCCTCCTGACTCTTCACCTCGAGACCTGGGAAGCCCCAGGAGCTGAGCGTCTGCAGAGACCTTTGTGGGGAGATGCTTGTGGGCTGCGGGCCTGGTTCAGGGAACTGTTTTTCTCTGAAGATGCTGCTGAAGACTTCCCAGAAATGAGCCCAGATGCCGGGAGTCCAGGGCTAAGGAAGGGAATCCGAAGTGGCAATTTGGGGCATTGCACTGCGCCCCTAAGACGTGTGCTGTGTACCCTCTGGTGAAGGGTTTGCGTGAGAGCTTGTTTTTGTGCTCAGGGCTATAGTTCAGGAGCAGCAAGGAGAAGAGGTATCAGGGTGCTAGGGGACTGCAGGGTGACAAGGGAGGGTTGTGTGGGGGTCCTCCTACCCCCCACTTAGGGCACTTTCAGGAGGCCTTGTTCACATCCAGGGACACCCGCACGCTGCCGTTTATCTGGGCTGGCCCATTCACCTCCACAGAAGGAGACCTTTGCAGGGGATGTCTGGAAGCAAATTGCTGGGTGGACTGGCAGGCTGCACAGATGAAAGAGAAACCCACCAGAATGCCCTGCCTCTCTCCCCCTCCCCTCTACTGTCCGGACATCAGGCCCCAGTCCCCACCCACCCAGCTTCCCCTGCCCCCCTGAGGCCCAGCAGGCAGACCGGGGGGCCTGGTACAGGGGCCACTTGATCTTCAGCCCCCTGTCCTCTTCCTCCTCCCTCCCACCGCCCAACATGCCCTCTGCTAGAGGATGCCAGGTTTCAGGAGAACCACGCCAGGGGTCTCCTCAGCCTCCCTCCCAGCAACTCCTTCCTTTCCAGGCCAGTTTGTTGTCCCGAGTTGGGATAATAGCACTTCTTAAGTTTGAAACACTCTCCCCGCTCCGACAAGCAGGAGGGGAGGGCAGGCGCCCCTTGCCTTGCAGAGGAGTGCCTTCTCCTCCCCAGCAAACTTGGACGCCAGAGCGTTTTTATTTACGTGGCTGTTCTGGGTCTTTGGTGTAGCAGCCGTCAGAGCCCAACTCCCTCGGCAAGAGGGTTCAAAGATTGCCAGCGCTCACGAATTTATTAGCAGTTGATGGATACTTTGCAGAAACAAGTTAATGCCTGATGACTCACCTTCTGCTCGGAGCCCTTGTCCCTCTCTTGTTTTTCCATATGTTCCCGTGTGTGTGCACGCAATCACACGCTCACAACACACAGTTGAAGCGCGTTCACATTCAGGCACACAGCCTCTCTCGTGCTTGTAGTTCAGAAAGGCCTGTGAGGGTGGGGGTGGACAGGCCAGGTTTCTGGTGTTGATTTTAGGGGTGGGGGTTGCGGGGAGGCTGGACCCTTAGTCTCCCCATTTTTTGTAGCTGGTGGGGCAGGCCTTTGAGAAGGCCAGGTGGGGTGTCTTGGGGACCACTGCTCAGGCTGTCCCAGGGGGTCACCAAACACATTTGTACAGGCTTATTCACGGGACAACATGCAAGGCAGGCTGCTGCTTTAAAAAAAAAAAGAAGTTAATGGAGCTGACTGGTTCCCAGGTCCTGACATGCCTGTGAGCGTTGGAAGGAGTTGGTGTACTGCGCTGCGCTGGTTACCCAGCCTGCCGGGGCAGCAGGACACCAGGCCCCATCCCTGCTCCAGCCCTGGCCTCTGTACTGATACCCCGGCATCACCCAGGCGCTAAAACCCAGGGGCTCCACAGTCAGAGAGGCCCAAACCAACCAGAGATGTCTCACACCACCCCCAACCGCGGTGTCCCAAGCCCCCCACCCCAGCAAATGAGGGGCAAGGACTGCAGGGAGGGCTGGAGGAGGAGGCCGCCTGCCCAGCCTTTCCCCGTTTTTGTTAACAAATACAAGACTTCCGGTCTCCGCCCTGCCACCACAAACCACAGCGTTCCTGCAGCCTGGCCGGGCTGGGGGAGATTTATGGCTCTCAGTCTGAGGCCTGCCCCGCCGGCTCCAGCTTAAGGAGGAAGGAGGAGTTGGAATGCCAGCCGCTGGAGGCCCCCCTTCCCTTCCATGGATCCCCCTTTTAAAGACCCCCACCCCCACCCCCAGCGCCTGTTCAGGAAAAATCACCTTAGCAGAATCACCCCAGTCTCCCCTGCTGCCTGTAGGAAGGCAGGGGTGGGGCCTCCAGGGGAGGAGGGCGAGGGGAGGGGGCAGGGCACAGGGTTGGGTTGCTTCTGGGAGGGAGGGGGAAAGAGGGGGAGGGGGAAGAGAAGGGCCTGCAAGCGTGGCCGAACCCACTGTAGACGTGCTGTCTTCTGTCTGGGCTCTGACACCAGGGTGCATGCGGTGATTTGGCGCTGAGACGTGAACCCACCCTTTGTATACAGATCTGCTGCTGATGGGCACGCTGAGAGTTGCTTTTCTATTAAGAAGACAGGTTTTTTTATTTAGTTTTGTTTTTTTACCCCAAACCACCTCCATTAAGGTTTTTCTGGACAGTGATCCTTTATGACCAAAGCACTGATCTGGAACTGGGTGACAAGCCCAGAGACTGTCTAGCAGGTGGTCCTGGGGTCCAGGTCTGGCTCTTTCGTCTCTGGAGCCTGAGGGAAAAAAAAGCTTTCTGAGTCTAGGTTTTCTCATGAGGATGACTTGAGGCTGGAGCCACTGGCCTTCAAGGTTCCATCCCGTTTAAAAGAACTGAAATTCTGGACCATCCGTGTGTAACACCTTCTCTGGCCCTAAAACCAGGGCCAGCCGAGCTACTGAGTGGTCTTGGCTTCTGAGCTCTGCAAGGATGGGGCTTTGCCTTTGGTCAGGTGGGCACATGTCCTGTGTTCTTGGTGGAGTCGGGGGGAATGGAGGGAAGAGACTCCCCAGCCGAGCCCCATGCTTAGAGGCAAGGCTTTTCCATCACTGGGTTGAGCTATCCAGACTCCCCGTAGGAGGAGTGTCCAGCCTGCATCACAGCCAGCCACCTCATACCTCCTTCTGTCTTGCACCAAGAGACAGACCAATTGTGGGGGTACGTGTATGTGTCTTGGTTTCGGGAGGAAGAGGAAAAGGCCGGTCTCCATCACCACTGACCATGTGTGCCTTTTGTCTTCCAGATTCCCAACTTCTTCTGGAGCCTGGGGATCGGTCACACTGGTGCGTGGTGGCATACTGGGAGGAGAAGACGAGAGTGGGGAGGCTCTACTGTGTCCAGGAGCCCTCCCTGGACATCTTCTATGATCTACCTCAGGGGAATGGCTTTTGCCTCGGACAGCTCAATTCGGACAACAAGAGTCAGCTGGTGCAGAAAGTACGGAGCAAAATCGGCTGTGGCATCCAGCTCACGCGGGAAGTGGACGGCGTGTGGGTGTACAACCGCAGCAGTTACCCCATCTTCATCAAGTCGGCCACACTGGACAATCCGGACTCCAGGACGCTGTTGGTACACAAAGTGTTCCCCGGTTTCTCCATCAAGGCTTTTGACTACGAGAAGGCGTACAGCCTGCAGCGGCCCAACGACCACGAGTTCATGCAGCAGCCGTGGACTGGCTTCACCGTGCAGATCAGCTTCGTGAAGGGCTGGGGCCAGTGCTACACTCGCCAGTTCATTAGCAGCTGCCCGTGCTGGCTGGAGGTCATCTTCAACAGCCGGTAGCCACGTGGGGAGAGGACAGAGCGGGAGCCGAGGGGGCCCAGTCCAAACTACTTTGCTGCTAATATTTCCCTCCTGAGTGCTTGCTTTTCATGCAAACTCTTTGGTCATTATTTCCCACCTCCCCCCACCCTCCTCCTCCTCGTCGTCCTTGTTTATGTTCTGTTTTGTTCTTTGAGAAATAGCTTATGAAAAGAATTGTTGGGGTTTGGAGGTGGGGGAGAGTGGTATGGTTGGCAGAACACTGCGATGCGAAAAAGGGGAAGCAAAAAATCAGTACCACCGAACACCATGTAAATGGGGAGCAGGCCCCACCTTTGGGGTCATCACTGCCCGTGTGTGTGTGTGTGTGTGTGTGTGTGTGTGTGTGTGCGCGCGCGCGCGTGCGGGCACACGTGTGCGTGAGTGCATGCGTGCGTGTATGTAGACAAGGGGAAGTGGTGTGCCGTGTTTCCCGCTGAGAAGTTTGTGTCTCCTTTGAACCGAACACCATGTAAATGGGGAGCAGGCCCCACCTTTGGGGTCATCACTGCCCTTGTGTGTGTGTGTGTGTGTGTGTGCGCACACGTGTGCGTGAGTGCATGCGTGCATGTATGTAGACAAGGGGAAGTGGTGTGCCGTGTTTCCCGCTGAGAAGTTTGTGTCTCCTTTGCCCTTTGGACACACTCAGTGGGGCAGCGGGTGCCCCAGCAGAAGGCTCTGTCCCCAGAGTCTGGGGAAGCCCCAACCCCGTCTCGCCCCTTCTCAGACGTTGGCCTGTCCGCAGGCTTCTCCGAAGTCGCCCCGCCAGAGGCTGGACCAGAACCCGTTTCCCCCTGCTGCCCCGCTCCCCTCTGGCCACCCCGCTGCCCTCGTCATAGCTGTCTGTCTTGGCCGATTGCTCCTGGACATCTCTGAGATGGGCTTCCCAAGGGCTGCCGGGGCAGCCCCGTCACAGTATTGCTCACCCAAGCGCCCTCTCAGGCCCCTCCGCCTCTCCCCTGCCCTGGTTACATCAGGTTTTTCCTGGACTCACAAAGCCAGCTCAGCACTTTCCTCCCCTCCGCAGCCTGTGTGTTGAGCTCTGCTGTTAGACCAGCGAGGGGAGCAGCCCCCCACCCCCCACCCCTTCCCACCAAGAAGGATTCGGTCCATCTTAACCCAAGGTACCATCCTGAGCTGACACCTAACCCTTTTCATTTCTTCTACAACTCATACACTCGTATGATACGTTGACACTGCTCTTAGCTCAATGAGCATGTTTAGACTTTAACATAAGCTATTTTTCTAACTACAAAGGTTTAAATGAACAAGAGAAGCATTCTCATTGGAAATTTAGCATTGTAGTGCTTGGAGAGAGAAAGGACTCCTGAAAAAAAAAAAACAAAACCTGAGATTTATTAAAGAAAAAATGTATTTTATGTTATATATAAATATATTATTACTTGTAAATATAAAGACGTTTTATAAGCATCATTATTTATGTATTGTGCAATGTGTATAAACAAAATAAAGAAAAGATGCACTTTGCTTTAATATAAATGCAAATAACAAATGCCAAATTAAAAAAGATAAACACAAGATTGGTGTTTTTTTCTATGGGTGTTATCACCTGGCTGAATGTTTTTCTAAAGGAGTTTATGTTCCATTAAACAATTTTTAAAATGTATACTTGATTCCATGTTGTCCTCCAGCTCCTTTTTCTTCTGACGGGAGGAGGGTAGGATGAAGCCATCAGAATCCAGGACACTTGGGGGTCTCCCAGAGCTTGGTGGGGGAGGAAGCTTGGTCGGGGGAGCCAGAGAAGGGAGAGACATCTGAAACTGCTTGGTCTTCCTCAGATCCTTAGGCAGTCACCCTAGGGTATAGCTGGTGGGTGTCCTCAGTTCGTAATGGGTCAACCTTGGGGAGCCCTGAGTTGCAAAGGCAGCTGATTTTTTCAAAGCCTGAAGAGCTGAGAAAAGGGGATGGCATCTCATGATGGGGATGAGCTTGCCCTGAGAGACGGGGAGGTAAAGTCCCAAGCACTTGGGCTTGTTAACTCCTCGATTTACCTTAAATCCTGAGAATACTGCAACTTTCCCAGAGGAAGGTCACTGCCACCCTGGGTTCCAGGACATTCCCTGAGGGCTGAGGCCCTGGGGTAGAGATGAAGCGGGGGCTGAGTGTCGGTGGTGGGCGGAGGTCTCTCCAAGGTCTGCCAAGTTTACTGGGCACTTGGGGAGCTGGAGTTGGCTGGAAGGAGTGCCTCTGCCAACACTCTTCCAGATCTCTAATCCCTCAGCCCGGCCCAGCTTAGCCGTAGTGGCATCTGCTGGTAAACTGCCCCTCCAGGACTGCCCCTGGGATTTCCACTGCTTGATCTGCTACATGTTAGAGTCAAGGCCTCTCGGCACAAGAAATAGTTCCAAATCAGGCAGCAAACAAAGCTGTTTTCGTGTCTCTGAGAGTCTTGAACCTCAAGATTTTGGATATCACAAACTGATACAATCTCAGAAAAAAGTTTTTGGAGGCCCAAAGTAGGATGGCCAATTTTTCATTTTGCCAAATGATGCAAAGCGTTACAGCCTACTGGCACTGCTACTTTAATTCAAGGGAATTTACAATTGTGCAATGAGAAATGTGTGTGTGCGTTCTTAGTAGCTCAGACGTGTCAGATTCTTTGCGGCCTCATGGACTGTAACCCACCAGGTTTCTCTGTCCGTGGGATTCTCCAGGCAAGGATACTGGAGTGGGTAGCCAGGCCCTTCTCCACGGGATCTTTCCGATCCAAGGATCGAACCCAGGTCTCCAGCATTGCAGGCAGATTTTTTATTGTGTGAGCCACCAGGGAAGCCAGATGGTCATCCGGGCCAGCTTGTTCCATGAGGTGATGGGGAACTCACCACCACTCAAGGCAGCTCTTTATCAGTTGAACTGAAACCTGCCTCCGTTTATTCTTGTTCTGCAACCTGGAATAAGTGTAAAATCCCATGTCTGGAAAACACCCAAAGAGGGCTCTAATTAACTCCCGGGTGGTAGTGGTGGAGGAGGGGTGGGGTGGAAGGTGTTACATTAGGGAGCTGTCAAAGGCATTTTTGTTTGCTCTTAACTTGCATCAGCATGCCAGGAAGCTCTTTAATAATAATAATAGCTACCATTTATTGAATGCTTAGCTGGTTGCCAGGCATGATGTTAAGCGTTTAAGAGAATTATTTAATCCTCACTAGGACCCCCTGCAAAACTGAAGGCTCTGAGAGGTTAAAGGACTTGTCCAAGTTCACCTGGTGAGGAAGTGCTTGGGGTGGGGGGCAGGGCCCAATTCTGGCCCTACTTTTTAGTCCATACTCTGTAGAGATGTTATTTGGGGTGCCTCAAAGCAGGCGGAGGTGGCCCCTTGCTGTGGGCCGGGCGAGCTGCATGGGCAAGGCCTCTGGGTCCAGAGGAAAGAACTGTGGCATCACCTTCACGCCCTGCTCTGTCACCTGGACTTGACTCTCAGCCCATCAGGCTGGAACTGGGCTGCTGGCAAGCGGGCCCCGGTGCGATTGCTGACTCTGAGTCAGGGAAAGAGGCGTACTTACGGGAGACCCCATGTTTTCAGTACACAGCACTGAGCGGCCGTCACCAGAGCCAGCCCCTGGGCAACCTGCCGTGTGCCAGGGTGTGCAGAGGGCACGTGGCCTTGATGGTGCTGGAGGACAAGATGCCTGCACCCGAGGGTGGCCAGCAGCACGGGCGGAATGTGTTGAGTGAGGAACTAGGACCTCCAGCCCAGATGGAGTTCAGATTCGTGGAGGGAAGGACCAGACCAGACGCTCCCTAGAAAGGAAGTTTTCCTGCCACCTGATTCTCCTTCCTCTCTCAGCTCACCAGTCAGATTTGAGGTGCATCACAGGTTCTGCCCTCTGCTCTCTTCACAGGCCACATCCCATCCCCAGGTGACACCACCACTCAGGTACCTTCATCTCCCCCCTCCCGTGAGGCTGCAGCTGCCCACCCCCATCATGAAGACACAAACCAGATCCTGTCCTCCCTGCCTCAGTCCGTCCATGGTTAGAAGATGTAAACCTTTCTCATGTATGTTCCCTTGCCCTGTCCCCCCTAGTATGATTTAGTTTGGGGCTGTCTAGAGCCTCCTTGGCCTTCCTTCCTCTGCTCCAGGTTCCCCTTCAGCGTCTGCCCCCACCAATCTCATGCTTTAGCCCCTCAACACACACACACACACACACACACCCTCGGTCTTGGTACCCGCATTCAGGGTGACTTGCAGTTCCTCAAACACACCTTACTTACGTGTTTCTAAGCAGGAGCTTTCCAGCTCCTTCTTCAATTGACTTCTTATCCTTCAAGATGCAATTCAGACTAAACCTCCTTCAGGAAACCTCTCCCTTAAGAATTTCTGCTCTAAAGAGACATCAGTGGTATAGGAGCCTCTCTCCCCTACTGAACAGCAAGTTTTTGTCACTCTGGGATCTCAGTTGGGGCCCCTCTTAGGATCCAGTGCCCTAAAAATTTCTGGGATGGTGTTCAGACAGGGCTTGTCCCAACAAGGGAGGGAGAAGCAGAATTGTGGGCTTAGTTTGGAATGGAAATATAATAATAATAATAATAATAATACCCAGCACTGATTGTGTTCTGATTATGTGGTAAGTGGTGTCCCAGGCATTTTACATTGGTATCGTTCCGTATAATCCTTACAACCATCCTAAAAGTAGCTACATTATCATGAGGCCCTGTTCGACATGAAGAAATGGAGGTTAGAGAGCTGCCCAGGTCCCCTAGGTGGTAAGTGATGGTGTCAGCTTTCATCACTTCTATGCTATCTCATCTCCATGGGCAGACTTGGGTCAAGAGTGGTAGAATAGGGCTGATATTTTTTTTTTCTAAAACAAGGTCCAGTCGAAAGGACCAGGCTGATCTGATTGCTGAGCACCTGAGGTGTGTACAGATCTGTGTTCACCGAGGGTCTTCCCAGTGCACGCCCTGCCGGGGCCCCACTGTGGCAACACAGAGGCAGACCTTGGCCAGCTCTGGAAGAGGCGGCCCTCCCAGAGGTGAGTGAATTGCCCAGGACACCCACACATATAGCCTGGGGGCGGGGAAGGATGGAACTGCACCCAGGCCCACAACAGGCAGACTTCCTAATGGTGAGGCCCCCACCCTCAGCCTCCAGAGGATCTTTCCGTCCGCCTGTGTGTTGTCAGGGCAGCTGCCCTGGAAGCACGGCTCTAGACAGTGACCGCACAAGCGCCGGGGCAGGTGGGTGTGGGGTCTGACTCATGGGATGTGACTCAGGGTCCTGGGTGTTGGAGTCAGAGAGACCGTGGCGGGGGTGCTCACTTGGGTAAGTCACTTAACCTCTCTGAACCCCAGTTCCTGAAACATCAAATGGGCATTATACCTGCCTCATGGGGCTGCGGGGGAATTAGTAAGGAAATGCATTGAAGGGCCAGGTATAGGGTGGTTAGGCTGAACCAGGCGGGGTTGCTACTATCTGACAGTTTAGACCTCCCCAAAATGGCAATTTCATATCATTTAATTTACTGGATGCTCAATTCAAAGCAGTGGCAGTAAGGGGTCCCCAACCTTCTTTTTCCCTAGGAGCTACAGGCAGGGGCTGTGCAACCAGAGGGCTGAGAAAAGGCAGCAGGGGTGATCAATACTGAGGCCATTCCCTGCTCCTCAGAGTGCCAGTGAACCGCCAAATCCAGGTCAGAGCAGGCAGCGAGGGCCCGAGGGAAACCGGGGAGGGGGCCTAGGGTGCCCCAGGCTCCGGAGAAGGGGGCGTGGGCTCCGGGCAGCGCCCATCGAGCTGCGCAGCCTGCATGGCCCCGGGTTTGCTGGCGCTGGAGCAGCAGGCTTGAGTTGCCAGCTCAGCAGTTTTCCCAACCAGAAGCGCCCCCCTCTCTCTTTCTGAAAGTAATGATTTTCTAAAAATGGATTCCCTCCCCTCCCCCCAGCTGCAATTAATCCAGTGAATGTGAAGTAGCCGCTGGAGGAGGCCCTCGGTGAGTTCAGACCAGTGCAAGCGCTTTGATTCAGGACCGATGCACGGCTAGGGATGAGCGATGGGTGAGGGCACATGTCCTGGGTGAGACTGGGCTCACCGCAGGGCCTGTTTCATGTCCTTTGGAGCCACAGAGATAAGAGCTGCGGGTCTCTTTCTAGGGAGACTGTGTGAGGAGACCTCCTCGGGATTTCAGAGTGGAAGGATCTCAGTCCCAGGCTCCGAGGTCATCCCATAGACACACATGCCCCGGGCCAGCCAGACGAAGTTGATAAATAAACCTGGGGCACTTGTCTGGAACTGCCTTTAAAAAAAAAAAAAACATTTAAGTTGAAGTATTGCAAAGAGTCAGACATGACTGAGCGAGCAACTTTCATACACACACACAGTTGATTTATAATATTGTGTTCATTTCTGCTGTCCAGCAAAGTGATTAAGTTATACACATATACACATCCTTTAAAAAATATTATTTTCCAGTAGGAGCTGCCTTTTTAGGGAGCTTTGGGGGAGAAAGAATGTGACTGTCTTATCCTAAGACAAGCCCGGGTGTGTTACTAGAACAATGCAAACGACAAGACACTCCGAGGATGTGTCTTTGTTCCCAGTGTTGCTTTTAGCACGGGCCCAGGCCCATGTGGGCACTTCAGTGGAGAAGGATGAGATAGGAATATATGCCCTGGATTTACAGGTGGGACACAGAGCCCCTGGAGGTAGAATGTGTCTCTTAGGGCTGCATTGAACCTCAGAGAAAATATGGCTGATCTGTAGATAGGGATATTACATTTGTTCTCAACAATGCAGAGATCCCTTTCACACACATTCTCTTAAGAGATTCCAGATGGGACCTTTTAGAAGAAGGAGCAGAGGTTGGAGGAGATCAGTGACTTGAGACGCCCAGCCAAGAGGTAGCATACCTGCAGATCTCCTGAAGTCTCTCCCGGGGCTTTTCCCCCCCCCCCAGAGCATGCCACTTGCCTGCTCTTTGCAACACCCCTTTAAAATTCCTTTCCCTCCATCAGCCTTCGGGGTCCTGGTATCAATAAATGGCTGTGGCAGAGACATTTCATTCTCAGACATTTTCTCCGTACCCCTGTGGCCCCCATTTCCCAGCCTCCCTTGCAGTTTGTCTGCGGTCATGAGACTAGTTCTGGCCAATGGGCCTCACGGGGAGGTACCTCTGCCCGCTCTGGGCTAAAGCCCTGAAGAACTAGTGAGTGGTGATCCAGCGTCTCTCTCTCTCTCTCTCTCTCTCTCTGTCACCTGGAAGAGGGAGGCATGAGATGAAATCACTGGACCCCTGAATCTCTGCCCTGGAAGCTGCTGGGCCTGCAGCAGGCTGTGTGAAGGTACTTTTTTGTGTCACTGACTGGAGATGGAGTGGCTTGCCATCCAAAGGAACCCATGGCCCATTCCACCCACACAGACACTGCACCCAACCTGTCTTGCTTTCCTCTTTTCATGGAGATTCATCCTGTGTCTCTAACAGCGCTGGAGTTCCTTGAGGTCAGGCAGCAGCTTACATTCTTGCTTGAATCACATTTTCTTTCGCCCCAAGCCCAGCTCTGGGCTCACATTAGGTGCTTGGCAATTACCTGCTATGACTGATGTGAACGGAGGGGCTTTCCCCACTCGTGTCCCTGGAGGGGCTGCTGGTTGCCCTCCAAGGGCGCAGTCTCCCCAGGCTGTCCTAAGCTGCATGGAAATTCCCCCTTGCTCACGCTTAACCTCCTAAAACCCACTGGAAGCCCCTGCCCACCCTCCTCCTCAAACCACTCATCTCTACAGGAGCAAGAAACAGTTCTAGCTCAGGCCAGTGTCAGTGTAAATCCTGCCAAGGCCAGAGCCTCCTGGGCTCCCTCACTCAGCCAAGGAGAGAGAAATTTCCAGAGCTCAGCTGAATGCGTCAGAGAGCATTCCCAGCACACAGTTCTTCAGCCCTGGTCTGCATTATTTGTGCTGTGTGAATTACACGTCTGGGACTTCCTTGGTAGCCCAGATGGTAAAAGATCTGCCTGCAATGCAGGAGACACAGGTTTGATCCCGGGGTCAGGAAGATCCCCTGGGGAAGGAAATGACTACCCACTCCAGTATTCTTGCCTGGAGAATCCCATGGACAGAGGAGCCTGGCGAGCTACAGTCCACGGGATCCCAAAGAATTGGACATGACTGAGTGACTAACGCTTTCAATTTCACTTTTCATTTACATATTTAACATTTTGTTATCTATCTGCTAGTTTGGTTATTGTCTGACTCCCTTAGCAGACTGTAAGCTCTGTCCTGCCACATCCCCAATGTCCAATACAGTGCCCTGGACATAGTAGGCACTTCACAAATGTTCCTTGGATGAATCAATGTGGAATGATTAGTCAACTTTCCAAATGAAATACATTCAAGTTTCAGATGAATTCAGTTTTCCCCCAAGAAAAGTAGGCTTGTACTGTACTTGCTTCATAATATTTGTGGAAAGAAAGAGTACATTCTTATATTTTTTCCCCAAAAGGTATATGCAAACTTTTGCCTCTTGGGGACTTCCCTGGTGGTCCAGTGGTTAAGAATCTGCCTGCCAATGCAGGATACACCCATTCTGTCTCCAGTCTGGGAAGATTCCACATGCCATGGGGCAACTAAACCCAGGCACCCCAACTACTGAAGCCCTTATGCCCTAGAGCCCGTGCTCTGCAACAAGAAAAGCCACCATAATGAGAAGTCCAGGGACCACAACTAGAGAAAGCCCATGAGCAGCAATGAAGACCCAGTGCAGTCATAAATAAATAAATAAAAACCCTGCCTCTTGGGGTAATGGTAATAGCTGCCACCATAATCATAATAATAACGGCAGCCTGTATATAGAGTTTTTTTGTGCCAGGCAGCTGAGCAGATCACTTGGTGTTGTCTCTAAGGTAAGGGTTGTCATTAAACCGTTCTACAGGTGAGGAGATGGAGACCCAGGGAGGAATAAGGCAGGAATCCCTGTCTGCTTAACTCCACAGTTCTTGTTCTGAGTCCTGAGCCCCCATGGGAGGCTGCAGCTTTGAAAGAGCTGTTTTTCTGATTTCTTTCCTTGAGGTTAAGACACATCCTGAGGCCAAGGTTCTGCAACTGGAGTCCAGGGGTATCTCTCCCAGGAGACTTGCTATGTAGTCAGGCTGTCCCATCCCATCAGGGTCTGGAATCTTTGCTGCGTCAAGGCCCCATGTCATCAGCACCAGATCTTCTAATGACACACTGCAGCCTGGGAAATTACAGTGCCCAGGAGACTTGTCCCAGAGGCCCTGCTCAGGGTAATTCCAGAGCAGGAGAGAATGCTGGGAATAACAAGAAAAACAGTCAGGCTGCCAACCTGAGGTAATGGAATGGTCTGTTGTGGCCATGGAGCATGGGGGATGGAAAATTTTATTTTATTTTCTAAAACAGATTTTTCCCTAAATTTTAAAAATACTGAAAAATGCAAAATCAAAAGTAAAAATGATATTCAGTCTTATCATTTAAAATTATGCCTTTAAATGTCACTCCCTAGAAATGATGACTATTACAGGAGGCTTTGATTCATCTCATTCTGAAGTTGGCCTCTGCTTCTACATATGCATATAGACGATTTTCATGAACGGAGTCAAGTTTTGCATATTGGCCTGCAAACTGCTTTTGTCACTTAATGGTGCATCAGATATTTCTTGCTTGACTAGTATTGGAGCTCAACTTAGAGGATGCTAGTATTCATTTAAAAGGTGAATACCACTTGACACCAGAGTGAAGGTATGGAGCAACTGGAACTCTCTTCTGAGGATGGTGGGGATAACAGACAATTGGTTTAACCATTTTTGGAAAACTGCTTGCCACTGTCTACTAAAGCTAATCATACCCGCATCAGAAATGCATGCATACATTCGCCAAAAGGCCGGGGCAAGAATATTCCCAGCAGCACTATGTAAATAGCTGTCCATCAAAAGTCCATCAAAAATAAAGTGAATTTTTTAAAATGCGATTTATTTATACAGTGGATGTCATATAGTGGTGGAAAGGAGAGAAACATAACTGCACACAAGAGCAAATCTCACAGGTGTGGTGCTCAGCTAAAGAAGCCAGACACACAAAACCCATACGGTATGATTCCATTTGTATAAAGCTCCACGTCAGGCCAAGTGAGTCTATGGTTTTAGATGTCAGGAAGGGGCATGAGAGGAACTTCTGGGGGCTAAACTTCTGGGGTTAATCTTGCTCTGCTGGCTATTTACATGGGACGTTCCATCTGTCAGAATTCTGAGCTGCCCACTTACACTGAAGATTTGTGTATTTGCCATGTGTCATACTTCAGTTAGAGTCTATTTTCTAAAGAGAGGCTCAGTGGCATTCAATCCCTTCCCCCGAAATCAGCCCAGAGGGGGAAAGTCGACCTTCAGGTCCTGGAAGCCCTGCTGGGACCCAGGGCGTGGGGGAGCACTCAGGCTGCACCGCCCCCCAGGCTTGCCCGGATGGTCAGTGGGTAGCAGGGGGAGGAGGAAGCGGAGGAGGGATAGCTGTGGGAGGAGGAAAAGGGGTGACTGTCCTTGTGACTGTTTTGAGGTCTGACAAAGAGCCTTGTGGCGTGGCAGCGTCCTGAGCGCTGGAATTTCTGGGGTCCAAGGTATGGTCACAACAAGGTAACTACTTCTAGTACAATTATCATTACAAATAGTAGCTGATGTTTCTTGAGCACTTACAAAGTGCCAGGTGCTGTGGGAGTGCTTTATATACATCTCTCCTTTCAATCCTTTTTTTTTTTTCCCCAGGCCATGTGGCATGTGAAGCCTTAGTTCCCCAACCGGGGTCAAACTCATGCTCTCTGCAGTGGAAGCATGGCGTCTTAACCCCTGGACCACCAAGAAAGTCCCCCTTTTCATCCTTTCAGAGTAGAGTTATATGTACCTCATTTACATGTGAGAGGCTCCCATATGTGGTTAGGCTCCTGACTACAATATTCCACCAACCTCTGCTTAATTTTGGTTCTCTAGTCGTTCATTTGAGGGCTTGCTGGGTGCCAGGCTCTGTTGGACCCTGAAGGATACAAACTGGTGTGGTATGTTCTCTGCACTGTCTCAGCAGGTTAGTAATAGCGTGCTTCTTCAAACCAATGTTCATTGTTCTATGTCCTATTTTAAGGTGCTCCAAATAGGTCAATGTGTAAATAAAATGTCATCTGTTTTGATGTTCAGCAAAACTTAGCAAGTTAGGTTCACTAAAATTTAGACTAAATTAACAAAAAGGGAAAAGAACTTTAAAAATTATCTTTGACTCCACGATTACATTGAACCTGTTGACAACTGAGCACACCCCTTTCAGACTTTTTAAAGAATCCATTCACATGTGCCCACCACAGAAGTAGGTACTCAAAGAAAAGTTAAATTGTTATAAAATGAGACTCTATTGTTTTGTAAACTGTACCATCCTTCATACATTTGACAATCTAATGAGATCGTGTTCCAGGTCCATGAATGCACATCTACTTCTGATTTCTTTTTCGTCATTAGAGGGTGAGGGGGTGTGATGCTGTCAATTTTTTTCCATATATTTTGCATTTCTTCTGTGAACTTCTTATTTGTATTTTTGGCTTGTTTTTCTTTGGTTTGTTATTCTTTGCAGTCATTTATTTTTTAAGGAATTAAAAACTTTTTTCAAGTTTATGCACAAAATTTTTAAAGTCAAAGATAATTGAAAGTTTTATAATGAAATGTAGCAGTCCCTCATCCTTTCTTTCTTCCCCTGAGTTTCCCAGAAATAACCCTTTCAACTCTTCCAGCTGTTTCTTTCGGTGTTTATCACCATCTCTCTTTTTTGTTTTAGTATATAAAAGTATTTTATTTGTTTAACATGTAAAAATACTTTATATTCATTATCAAATGTTCAAAAGCTACAAAAGTATGTTAAGAAAAATGCTAAAGCCCTTTTCAACATCTTCAGTGCTACTTTTCAGGGGTAAATTACATTACCGCTATGATTATATCACCACATTTCTAAATAATATTGATATGTCTTGATGCATTAATTTTGAATATTATTTGTTAACTTTATACTAACTTTCTAGGTAGACACCACTGTCTTGAATCTTCATACTACTTGTCTTCTCATCAATAGTCAATACTTAGACTACTGGAGCTATGCCAGTCTTGTTCACTGCTGATGGACGGAGGGTGCTCTGGTTGCATTTCTTTCCTTACACACCTCTGGTATTCTTGGAGTTAAGCTTTGCCGAGATTCTTTTCATTGGCTTGGGGGTCACTGTGGTTTTTGCCGTTGCTTTCCACGCTCTTCAGGCACTTCTCAGTGTACTTCGAGCCCTTCTAGAATTTTCCTCAAGGCCAAACGTATCAGAATTTGCCAGCACAATGTTTTTTCCCCTCAAGTCTCCATCCTTCTGCTCTGTCTGGACAGGTTGCCTTATGGACCTGATGGATGCATAGCAGTCACCCCGAATCACCCTCCACCTCCGTGTTGGCTTGAGTCTCCTGTTCCCCGGATCCCATGAGGGCACCTCCCTTGATTGAGTCCCTCATTTTGATGCCAGTTATATTTGAAAACTGTATCATGTTTTCATTCTTTCCTTCCTTCCCTTTCTCCCTCCCTCCTCCCCCCTCTCTTTCCTCTTCTTCTCCTTCTCCTCCTGCCTGAGGACTATATGGCAGAAGGCCAGCGAAGGGCTCCGTGACAACCTCAGCCTTCTCTCCTTTGTCTCAAGCGGATCCTACAAAGGGGCCCTGAATGTGGAGTTTAGTCCTCAGATTCACCTGCCAGAAAGCAGGGTCACCTTCGCCTTCCCCTCTGTTCCTCCCCATCTGTTTCTCTCTTGCCCTGGACTGCTAGTTTCTGGGTTTTGTTTGTTTGCTTTTGGCCCTACCATATGGCTTTTGGGGCCTTTGTTCCCTGACCAGGGATTGAACCCACCCCTCATCAGTGAAAGTGCAGAATCCTAACTACTGGACCTCCAGGGAATTCCCTGGGAGTTTCTGGATCTCAAATAGTTCTCCTTTCTCTGCCACTCCCTCAGCTTAGGCACTCCTGGCCTCTGAGCCATTGTCCCTGTACCCACGCTTGTCCCCCTGCTGACCAGTCCTCCTGGGCATGGCAGAAGGCACTCTGTAAACCCAGATCTGAGTGGTTTTGTGTGTAAAAGCCATGCATTTTCACGTCTCTACGCTGTCATACAGACTCTTGGCCTGAATGCCTTTCCCCCTTCCTCTAGCTGATGAACTCTCTTATTTCAATGTCTGGCTCAAGTATCTACTCCTCCAAGAAGCCTCCTGGTCTGTCCTGTTGGCATGAAGTAGATTTTGCAGCAGTTTATATGATGCTTTCTTATAACCCCCGTTCCTATCTGCCTTGGGCCAGATGCTGACATCAACTAGCTGAGTCCCAGGTCACCTTCCCTCAGCTCCTGCATCTGCACACTCCCTGGGGAGAAGCTGTGCTCCACACCAACTGTGCGGCGTGCCCTCTGCTGAGAATTTTCCGTACACAATACAATTATACACTGGGCTGTCAGTCCTTCAGCAACACGCCTCTGTGCTGCATGCGCTTTTGACAGTCTGGGTAGGGAGTGGGGTGAGCAGCGACCTGGAGGAGATGGGGGAAGGTGAGCGAGAGGGCATCTGTTATTGATTTGCCCGTAGGTCCCCTGGGCTCTTTACCTGGCTTGGGAAATTCTCTTCCCCTGAGGCTGTCGAGCGATTAAAGAGTAAGACACTTGCTTCCTCAGCTTCCCTAGCGGCCAAGTATAGGCACGTGACCTGGGATCGACCAATCAGACACCTCTGCTCTGGTCTTGGAGTCGGGATGGGGGAAGGAGAACAATTCTAGGGATGGACAGTGGCCACACCCTGTTTCTGGGGCACAGCCGCCTCTGGGGGGCCAATAGCACGGTCCAGTGTCTGGTGTCCAGTGCAGACGTCAGTGGGGAGAAGAGAGTCATCTAGGGTTCCAGGGGGCCCATGGGTTCTCAAGAAGCAGCTCTGGGGTGTGGGTTTGGCAGCCTTCCCCACGATGGAGTTCTCCAGCCCACTGTTGATTCTCCGACCTACCCAGGGTCCTGTTAGAACTTCTCTTTCGTGCTTAACTCAGCTAGACTGGCTTCCCAGGTGGCACAGTGGTAAAGAATTCGCCTGCCAATTCAGGAGCCCCAAGAGACAGCGGGTTCAATCCCTGGGATAGGAAGATCCCCTGGAGTAGGAAATGGCAACCCACTTCAGTATTCTTGCCCGGAAAATCCCATGTACAGAGGAGCCTGGTGGGTGGGCGACAGTCCACGGGGTCTCAAAGAGTCGGACACGACTAAGCATGAGTCCACACAGCTAGAACAATTTTTTGTAGGTTGCAGCTGCAAAGACTGACCGCAGATAGAGGCCAGGAAGGGCATAATGCATGGCTGGCTCCCAAGCCATCCCACTGGGACAGGAGACCTGGGAATCTCTGCCCCTCCTGACAGTGATGATGGCCATGGCATGCTCCCGGCCTGGGTAGTCACTCAGATCCCCAAGCGAGCAGAGGCCGCTCAGCACGGGCAGGGTAGTAAGGTTACAGAAGCCGTTAGGGACACCCCAGGAGGACCCAGGCTCAGAATGGAAATGTCCTAGGCAGTATCCCTTCATCATGAGAGCCGCGCAGCGTTAGAGCCCAGGCCACCCTTCAGAACAGCCGGGGGCTGGCCTCCCCCTGTCCGGAGGCCTGGGTTCTTATCTGGCTGCAGGTAACGCCCTGTGAGGCTTGGGTCAGGCACTCCTGTTCTCTGAGCCTCAGTGTCCGTGTCCTCACCGGGAAGCCTGGGAGGGGGACAGATAACTGAGAGGTCCCCTCGAGGACTAGTGCCTCCAGAATGAGCACCGGGAGCCTCTGGGGCCTCCTCACCCCCACCCCTCCCCCTGCCTCACCCCCTGAACTCCTGTGAGCTCCCTGATAGCAAACCCCAGCCATACACATAGTAGGCACTCAAGAAGTGTGAGCTGACATCACCAGGGACAGGCTGGCTCTGTTAGGGGTGTGGGTGTGTGGCAGCGGGGTCTGTGGTGACACTCAAGGATCTCTTCCTGGGAACTCAAGCTCGGCCTCTCCTGGGTCTTTGTGGAGGCGGAGAGGGAGGAGGAAGGGGTGAGTGGCAGCCTCGGCAGCAGGCCCCAAGGCAGCCTCCGCAGGCGCTTTCTGGGAAGCCGCCCCCAGAACCTAGCCTTGCGAAGGCTGAGGAGGCCCCGTCTCCAGCCCCGTTTCCCTTGAACTGGAGCCAGGCGGTCCTCACGCATTACTCACTGGCGGGGCGGCCCTGGCCCAGGGCCAAGGCAAACAAGGCCTCCAGCCTGCCCGGGGGCTGGTTGGCTCTGGCTTGGGCGGGGAGGGAGGCGCCCACGCCTGGCCCCTGCTCTGGCCAGCCCGCTTGTGTCCCGCAGCAAGCCCAGCCCCAGCCTGGTCCAGGGGTCAGGCTTTGAGTACCCCCCTTCCCCCCAGGGTTGGGGCTGGCTGTCCCTCTGGAGCTGGTGCTGCTGAGGGCCCTTCTCCCTCCAGTGTCTGGATCCTCCTTCTCTGCCAAGGGAGACGCTGACTCCTACCTGTATGGCCAATGCGGAGGCTTAACCCAGGGCCTGCCATTGACCAGGCCCTGGGACAGCAGAGGAGGAATAAGCCAAGACGTTTACCCTTCTTGAGTCCCAGGTCTGCATCTCAGGACAGGGACATCTACAGGGAATGATCAGGGATGAATAGCCCATCAAATATTGTACATTCAAGTGTAGGGAAGGGTCAGGCTAGGAAGACTTCCCGGAGGAAGGAGAGCCTGACAAGGCCATGAGAAATGGGGAAACTTTGCATAACCTTGATGGAGGAAAACAGAAGAGGTTATATGGTGGGTGTAGGTCTCTGGATGTGATGGGTCTGAAGATAGAGGGTGGGGGTAGGAGGAGAAGGATTGCTAGGTGAGGAGGATGAGGCCAGGTACCAGTGGTCCTGAGCAGGACCAGTCAGCTCCTTTGTCCAGAACCAACCTGTCCACCCATCTAGACATTCATCCATCACACCATCCATCTATCCACCCATCCATTTGCCCATCCACACACTCAACTACCCACCCAACCATCCATCCATCCATCTATCCATCGATCTATTCATTCATCCATCCATTCTTCCATTCAAACTACAAATACCTATTGAACACCCACAATGAGCCAAGGCCCATAGTAAATATTTTCACTGACTCTATGGCTTAGGTAAATAGGCTCCATAAGTGTTTGTTTAAACAGATGGAGAAGTGATGATCGAAAGAAACCTAGCTCTGTCCTCAAGGAGTTTACTGTCTTGTAAAACAAAAAATATAACATTAGAAATTGTGACAAGTGCTGTAAAGGGAAAGACCAGGGTTCCAGGAGAAACAGGGAGGAGGTAAAGGCTGTGGCTGTTAAACTGCTGTGAGATCCTTGGCAAGTAACTTGATGTTTTCAGGCCTCACCTTCTGAATCTGTGAAGTGAAATAATGATCGTGCCTACTTTACAGAGTTGTCCATCAATTTTTTTTTTCAGTTATCAAAGTCTGAAATCTTTAATATTGAACAATTTTCTAATCCATGGTCTATATTTAGTTTCAATTTTCTGAAAATGTTTTTTTCTTAATAGTAGTTCATATACCACACCTTTTCCTGCTTGTGAATAATGCTGCTATAAACATGCATGTAGATTCTGTGTGACCATATATATTCATTACTCTTGGGTATAGGCTTGTCTCGAAGATATTGAGGGCTCAGTTCTAGATCATTCAAATGAATATTGAAATAAAACAAATCACACAATTTTTTTGTTTCCCAGGGCATGCCAAATTTATGTTTTGATTTCCCTGGTGGCACAGTAAATAAGAATCCGCCTGCCAATGCAGGGGACAGAGGTTCGATCCTTTGTCCAGGAAGACTGCACAAACTGCAGAGCAGCTAAGCCTTGGTACCACAACTTCTGAGCCCACCCTCTACAGCCTACGAGCCATAGCTACTGAAACCCACGTGCCTGGAGCCTGTTCTCTGCAACAAGAGTACCCACCCCAGTGAGAAGCCTCTGCTTGTTGCAACTAGAGAATACCCACTCACAGCAATGAAGACCTAGGGCAAAAAAAAAAATCACAATTGTTATTAAAAATATTTTATGTTATGATGTGTCTATTAATTGTTTAATAGCCTGATGTCTAAAAACAAAGTGCAGACCTTAATCAAAAAACACTTTATTGCTAAAAAAAAAAAGGCTAAACCGTCACCTGAGTCTTCAGTGAGTCGTAATCTCTGATCATTGATCACAGATCACCATAACAAATACAAAAATGTTGAAAAAGTTCGAAATGTTTTGGGAATTACCAAAATGTGACACAGGGAAGACACAAAATGAGCAAAGATTGGAAAAACAGTGCTAATAGACTTGCTTGATGCAGGGTTGCCAAAAAACTTTGACTTGTAAGAAATGAAGTATCTGTGAAGCCCAGTGAGGCAGAGTGTAACAAGACAAGCTATGCCTGTGCATACACAGAGTAGTGGAATTGCCCAGACATATAGTAACTCTATGTTTTGTATTTTGAAGAGTTGTCAGACTAATTTACAAAGTGGCTGCACCATTTAACATTCCCACCAGCAATGTACAAGGGTTCTGATTTCTCCACATTCTTGCCAATTGTTGTTATTATCAGACCTTTTGAGTCTAGACATCCTAGTGGGTATGAAGTGGTATCTCATTGTGGTTTTGGTCTACATTTCTCTGATGACTAATGATGTTAAATATCTTTTCATGGGCTTATTAGCCATTTGTGTGTCTTGGAGAAATGTCCATTCATTTCCTTTGCTGTTTTGAAATCAGATTATTTGTCCTTTTGTTGAGTTGTAAGGGTTATTTATATATTCTGGATGCAAGTCTCTTATCAGCTGTATGTTTTGCAAACATTTTCTCTAATGCTGTCAGTTGTCTTTTCACTTTCTTGGTGGTGTCCTATGAGGCACAAAAGGTTTTTTATTCTCTTGAAGTCCAACATAATTATTTTTTCTTTTGTTACTCATACCTCTGGTATCATACATAAGAATCCTTTGCCAGATCCAAGGTCATGAAGGCTCACTCCTGTTTTTCTCCTAAGCGTTTCATAGTTTTAACTCTTATATTAGGTCTTTGACTTATTTTGTGTTAGTTTTTATATATGGCATGAAGGAAAGATCCAGCTTTACTCTTTGCCATGTGGAAATCCAGTTGAAAAAACTGTTTTCCTCCCATTGGATGGTCTTGACAGCCTTGTTGAAAATCAGTTGACTATAGATGTCTGAGTTTATTTATGGATTCTCAATTCTGTTCCATTGATTAATATGTTTATCCTTGTGCCAGTACCACATTGTCTTGTAGTTAAGTTTATAAATCAGGAAATGTGAGTCCTGCTATTTTGTTCTTCTTTTTCAGGATTATCTTGGCTGTTCTGGGTCTCTTGCAATTCCATCTGAATTTTACAATCAGCTTTCCAGTGTCTACAAAGATGTCAACTGGAACCGCACTGCATCTGTGTAGATCACTTTGCTGAGTAGTGCCATCTTAACATTGTGGAGTCTCCTGATCCATAAACGTGTTTCCAATTATCTAGATCTTCTTTCATTTCTTTTACAGTTTTTTAATTTTCAGGGTATAAGTTGTTGTACTTCTTTGGTTAAATTTACTTCTGAGTATTTCATTCTTTTTGATGCTTTTGTAAATGGAATTGTTTTCTTCATTTCCCTTCTGGACGGCTCATTGATTTTCAAACAAATGCTTATTGTGCTCAGCACCGTGAGAGATGCTGGGGATGTAGCAACGAGCATATTATGAGGATGAACGAGATAATAAAGTATAATAACGGATCCTTATTATGGCTTTCCTGTATCTTCCCTTTTCTCTAAGTATGTCAACAGACGGCTCCTGCAGAGGCAGGAGGGGAGCTATTGAACTCTGAGAAGAGTTGATGTATCTGGAAGGAGCTGGAGGATGTGACCGTGGACAGTGGGAGCAGACCAGCTCCCTCTGGGCAGCTGTGAGGCCAAAGCAAGACCCCAAGGAGGCCAAGGGTGCTGCTCTCGGGAATTGGGAATCCTTGGGAGGCCTGGGAGCGGCCGGAGGGAGGGCGCAGTGGAGGCCTGTACGCACTGTCTCTCAGGGGTTTCTCAGGAAGCAGCTCACTCCCACCCCCGGACGGGGCTTCCTCCTCCGTGGGTTTTCATCGTTCGTCTTGCGGCTTCCCCTCATTCTCACATCCCCTGAAGGATCTGTCTTTGGTTTCGGCCTGTGTCTCCTCCGGGCACCTGCCCCTCCTTCCCTCACCATGCCTCCCTAGCAGGCAGGGGACGCGGCAGGATCTCTTGGGAACGCTTGGATCATGGAAGCTCCTGCCCTTCAGGTGGGGTGGAGAGAAGGAAGGTTGCCTCCTTCCTCACCGTCTCCCCTGCCCCAGAAGCAACGGGCCGGCAAGCGGGGAGATTTCTCACCGCACCAGCTGGCTCCTTCCCGCGTGTGGCTCCCGCCGGGGCCCCTCACCCTGGCCAGCTGTCTCACAAGTGGGGGAGGATTGGAGGCCTGGCCAAGCAGGGGCCTGCCTCCTCTCCCTCCCTCCACACAGGGCCTCTTCCTCCTGCCCTGCCGTCTGCAAGGCCCTGGCAGGTTCCTCATTCCAACGGCCGCTTCCTCTGCAGCCAGGACCCATGGCGCCTGGAGGTGGCCTGACGGCCCTGGCGTCACGGCTCTTCTGCAGTCATCCCCGTCTTAAGTCTGGGCCGGAACCTCCACACCGACACCCTCGTGTCGGAGGTCGATCGCAGACGACTAGGGGAGGCCCAAGTGTGGGCGAGGGCCTTGGGCCTGGAGGGTGGGAGAGCAGGAGGGGGCGTGGGCCCCGCTCCCAGCGCCTTTCTGCCCTCCACACAGATCTGCACGTAAGCCGGCCAGGCCTCACACACGGGGCTGTGACCCACAGTTCAGAGAAGTGAGGTCGGCGTGGGCCACGGCAGGCCTGACACAGGACGTCCGGGGTTCTCAGGGGGCGTGGACGGTGGCTAATCACTCTGGGTCCCTCAGCTGGGCCCTGACGGGTCTCCTTCTCCCTCTGACGGACAGGTGATATCAGCGGAGGACACAGGGCTCTCCACGAGGAAGGGAATCCTGACTACAGGGCTGACAGGAGGTGCCCCAGAGTGAGCCCCCAGACTGCCTGGGTTAAAACAACCTGCTGGCTAGCTCCGTGACCTTGGCAAAGTTACTTAAGCTCTCTAAGCCTCAGCTTTCTCAGTGAGACAATAAGATGATAATCATAGACATCTCAGACCCTAAGGCCTAGAGCAAGGGTTCTCAGCCTCGACCCTGTCGATATCTGGGGACAGGATGACTCTGCGCTGTGAGGGACTGTCTTGTGTGTGCTGTAACCCCACTACTCGCTGGATCCCAGTAGCATCTGCTGTCCCCCTCGCCCCCCACGCCGCCGTCATGACAATCCAAAAGGTCTCTAGTCATCGCCAAATGTCCCTTGGGGGCAAAACCGAGCCCCTACTGATAACTACTGTCTTATATAGGACTCAAATGAGTTAATACACGCAGTGTACTTACAACAGTGCCTGACCCAGAGGAATCACTCAATAATTCTTATCTATTATTATTACAAGCAGGGAACAGAGGGGAAAAACAAAATGTAAAACAAAAAACAGAAGCCAAGCACAGAGGAACATATCTAATACCCCGAGTGACTGGAGAGTAGGGCTCGGGGTAAAGAGGGGGAGAGATTGCGTGTTTTATTTATTTGAAAAAAAAGATTTTATTTTTATTTATTCATGTATTTGGCTAACCTGGGTCTTAGTTGCAGCACACAGGATCTTTGATCATTGTTGTGGCATGTGAGATCTTTGGTTGAGGCATGTGGGGTATAGTCCCCTGACCAGGGATCAGACCCAGGCCCCCTGCAAGGGGAGCGAGGCATCTTAGCCACTGGACCATGAGGGAAGCCTGCAGACTATGTATTAGTTTAAAAAGAACACCATTGGCTTGACCACCTCCTCCCCGTATCAGGTCCACGTTCACCAGAACGTGGGTCTGGAGCTCCCCATGGGTGCCTGGGGGTGTGCTGGGGCCTCCAGGGACACAGGACAAAGGAGACTCAGCCCCGCCTGGCTTCTGGGGCCCGAGTCCTCTCAGAGAAAAGCCCAGATATTTTCCATTTCCCTCCAAGGGTTCAGAGGAGAGAGCCATGGGCTAAGGCGAGGGCCCGCTGGGCAGGCCCCGCTTCTCGGGCCACCCACTCATCTGTTCATTCGGGAAATGCTCACTGAGGCCCCAACGAGCCAGACAGGGGGCTGGATACATCAGCAGGAAGCAGGAATTGGAGCAGTGGCTTGAAAGCTGGCCAAGCTTCCCATGGAAGGAGACGAGGAGGAAGAACGCCACTGACCATGAACAGGGTGGTGCTGGTGGGGTTGGGAGCTGATCAAGAGGGGGCCCTGAGAAGGTGACTTTCTGGAAATGTGGTGCAGTCCGAGGGGCGGATGAGGTCAGCCTGTGAGGAGTGATGAGAACCGGGGTAGAGATACAGTCGCTTTTTATTCTGGAGTCCTTGAAGGGTTCTGAGCATAGGTCTCAGTTCAGTTTAGTCGCTCAGTCACGTCCGATTCTTCGTGACCCCATGGACTGCAGCACGCCAGGCCTCCCTGTCCATCGCCAGCTCCCAGAGTTTACTCAAACTCATGTCCATTGAGTCGGTGATGCCATCCAACTATCTTGTCCTCTGGGTCATCCCCTTCTCCTTCTGCCAGAGGTCTAGGGAACCCCAAGTCTGCTCCTGGGGGACAGGGGCCTTGTTTGTGTCCCAGCCCCACAGGTCTTCCCAGGCAGGGGCCCCGGGGTGGGCCCTTCAGGCAGGGCTTGGGTCCGCACTCCTGCCCCTGCCCCAGGGGAAGGCTCTGAACACAGGCCCCATCAGGTTGCCCAGCCTGGGCGCTGGCCCTTGTGAAGCTCCGCCCATCTCCCCAGCTGAGCAATGGGACCGTCCGCCTGCCTCCCTAGGCCGTCCCTCCACTTGAGCATAATTGGACATTGCCTCCAATCTCTTTGAACCCCATGGCAGTCAGACATTTGCTAGTGGAGCAAAAACACTGGGCCTGACCTTCAGAGGTACACGGAGACTCAGGGGCCCCAAGAAAGAGGCAGGAGCCCCTTGGGGATTGGGCAGGGCTGGGCAGCCGAAAGCCAAGGCTGCGTGAGTGCCTCCGTCTCGGCCTCTCACCTCCTCTGGGGCGCTGCGGTCCTGCCCAGGGCAGCCGGCGGGCAGCCACCTGGGCGGGGCCACACCCACAGGGTTGTGAAAACCACCTGGGCCTGGTCTGGCCCTGGGGAACAAGCTCCAGGTCGCTGTCCTCTGAGGGGCCAAGTTCAGATGTGGCTGCCGGACTGGTCGGAAACAAAGCAGGTGCAGAGCCAGGCTCCCGGAGGCTGACCTGAGGCTGGCCCAAGACCCCGCCAACAGAGTCACCCCCTGGGGCGCCGCATCCCTTGGGCTCCAAAGAGAACTTGGGAAATGTGAACCAGGCTTTTCTGAACGCCTGGCCTGCCCCTTGGCTCCGGCTTGTCCCGGAGAGTGTGGAAGGCCGGGCAGAGGCCCATGTGAGGTCCACGCAGAGGGCCAGGATTCCAACCCGGGGTCCAGGACCGTCTGCAGCCATGTCACCCGTGCGGGCCTGCCTTCTTCTTGAGCCCGTTTCCACTGGGGCCAGTGGGAGTCATGAGGTTTGCCCTCCCTCCCTTCGGGGTGATTGTGAGGATCAAATGAGATCACAAAGATAAAAGAAAAGAAAAGAAGAAAGCTCGGAACACACGTAAGTGGTTGTTATTGTCCTTGTTGTTATCCTTAGCTCCTCGCCAACCCCTCTCGGAACAGAGCCATCCGGCAGGTTTTCAGCCCTACCTGGGATCACCAGCGGGTGCCAGGCTGGTCTGGGCCCTGCCAGACCCGAGCTCTCTCCAGGGGGCACCTTGGGGGTCCAGAACCTCCTCTGTCCCTCCCAGTTCCCCAGCACAGCACTGCTGGAGGTGGACAAGAGAGGGGGAGAGAGGCCTCAGACTGTCTGTGTGTGGGCCGGTCCCTCTGGGCACTGCTGAGGTCACATGGACACACGCACTCCCAAATACATACACACGTGCTGACACGGACTCATCAACACAGACAAACCAGCACCCGCCCACGAGCATTCACCAGATCTTGACTCAACACACACACACACACACACACACACACACATGCACATACCCACACACAAGCAGACGCCTCCTCCAAAGCAAATTCCATTATCTTGGCCTTCCATCCAGAGGCCAACGGGCAGGCAGGGATATTATTACCTTGTTGTTATTATGATCGTCCTTAGAAAAGTCTCAACTCGGCAGAAAACATCAAACAGCGGCCAGCAGCCTCAGATAGCACAGGCGACAGGCCCTATGGGGTTCTTTCCAGTGCAGACCTGCCTCCTTGTTTGCAAAAATGACTTATTATTAATCTACGATTGAAACTGTAATTATGCCATCACCGTGTCAACAAGCCGGAACATGGCGAGGACTGGCAGCGCCGTCTGGAAATGTGTTCTTACCCTCCACCACGACCATGCCGGCATCTGCCTCATGCCGTGGACGAGGACGCGCACACCTGCCAAGCGCAGGGCCCAGCTCCCCACAGGATGCGGGCTGCGTGTGTGTGTGTGTGTGTGTGTGTGTGTGTGCGCGTGCACACGCGCGTCTGCCTCTTACTCTCAAGTCTGGCGAGCTGAGGTCCAGGAGTGACCCCGAGGGAAGAAGCACCCCCAAGATGACCCCTGGGAACTCTGGGGTCCCAGCCTGGGAGTCCAGCGGGGGGACGCGAACATCCACATGTGCTTCAGGGCATGTGGGCTGCCAGGCCCGATGCCCAGGCTCTGCCTTTCCCTCCATACCCCACAGGGTGGGCCTGACTCAGGGCACCTCACAGTCTCCAGGGTCCTTCCAGCCCTGTCCCAGCCTCTGCTGGCCCTGAGGCAGGGCTGGGCAAAGACCTGCTCCTAAGCTGTGACCACCTACTAATGATCGACTTGTATTAACCACTTACTTACTAGGCACCAGGTCTGGTGCGAAATATTTTTATGTTCATTATCCCATTTCATCTTTTGAAATCATTTAAATCGAAAAAGGAGTAAACCTTATATTCGTGTGAGTTTCACAGAGGGGGAAACTGTAGCCTGGGGGAGTTAGGTGGTCTTCCCAGATCCTGCAGAGCTGAGCTTTAAAACCTCTTTAAAGGGGTGATCTGGCTACCCACCTCTGCCCCCCAAACTCCTCTGATGTGGCTCACACCCTCCCCACAAGCTTCCGGAGGCAGAACTCCGGCTATACCCCTGCCTGCCTGTGACCTTGGGTGTAGTAGAAGCTCAGGAAACTGTCCATGAAGAAAGGAAGGAGGTGAAGGTTCAAGTTCAGGACGGGGTATTCGGGATTGGCTTGAGAGATACAAGCTTTCTCTCAGGCATTGGCACTCTCTGGGGGCACTCCACCTGCAGGCACATGGGGCTGAGATTTCTGGGTTCAGGAGGGGTTCTTTGGTGCCAAAGACCACTTCTTTGCCACCGAGTGGATCCCAGTGTGTGCAAAAGAAATGACAACCCTAAATCACCTAAAAGGAGAGACCTGCTGGGGTGTGTGTGTGTGCGACTGTACCCACACACTTGTGGGCGTTATTTCAACAGACAGCAGAGATGGAAGGTCACAGAGCCAGATGGTGAAGATGAGATAACAACACAGGGTTCCTAACTTCCAGCCAGGCGTCTTCTAGGCTTTAGACTGGGAGGATTCCAGGCCCAGGGCCTGACGTGGTGGAGACAATGTCCACAGGCTAGCCCTTTCAGAGCTCATCCAGAGGGTGATCACAGACGCTGAGTCCACACACGGCCACCTCACAGTGCCCTCCATGGGAAGGAACCAAGGGTAGAAGAACTATGTGTGTGCATGACTGCTAAGTCATTTCAGTCGTGTCTGACTCTTTACGACCCTATGGACTGCAGCCCGCCAGGCTCCTCTGTCCATGGGATTCTCCAGGCAAGAATACTGGAGTGCGTTGCCATGCCCTTCTCCAGCAGATCTTCCCTACCCAGGGGTCCAACCCACATCTCCTGCATTGGCAGGCGGGTTCTTTACCACTAGTTCCCACCTGGGAAGCCCAGAAGCACTATACTTGATGTAAAGGGCAGGGAGGTACAGAGCAAAGAGGAGGGGCACTGGGGGAAGATGGGACCTGGGTTCAAATCCTGACTCAACCACCTTCTGACTGAGTATTCGTGGGTAGAATACATTTTCTGAGCCTGTTTCTTCATCTGTAAAATGGGGATAAAAAGGCCTGTCTTACAAAGGTCTGGTGGGAGAAAATAAAATAACATAATATGAAGTACTGAAATGGATCCTATGTTTAGTGTCCCCTGTGAGACTAGCTGTACTGGCCTGGAGTGTTTCGTAGGGGATATGCCAGGCAGGTCAGAACTTCAGCAGCACAAGTCCCACCCTCAACTCCAAGGTGGTCTTAGGTCCGGAAACAAGTGCGTGGACACTGTGATACCCCCTCCTCCAGAGGCCACTGAGCCCCACTCCACGTTCCACAGTACCTCCATCACCTGCCAGGCCTGGCCCACCCTGTTCCCTGGGGTTTCATTACACTGACTTAAGGCTTAAGGTAGGACCTTTGTATGAGAGCCTAGGCCGTGTGCCAAGACTGTTCGGATGTAAATGTCCCCATTCATTCCTTCAATCAACAGGCAGTGAGTGGGCAGACAATAGGGAAACTGAGAGGAGCCAGGGCATCTGGGAGCAAGAGCTGATGGCAGGGCGGGACACGGGGCACGGAAGACGGAAGACGGGCAGGAGAGGGAGGGTCTGCGCTGAAAGCAGCCTTGTGCTGTGCTTAGTCCAGACGGACTCTGAGACCCCATGGACTGCAGCTCTGTCCATGGGATTCTCCAGGCAAGAATACTGGAGTGGGTTGCCATGCCCTCCTCCAGGGGATCTTCCCAACCCAGGGATCGAACCCTGGCCTCCCGCATTGCCGGCAGATTCTTTACCAGCTGAGCTACCAGGGAAACCCGAAACCAGCCTTAATTGGGCTTAATTAGACCTCTGTAGATGCTGCAGAAGCAGTTCAGAGCAGGGCAGGAGGAGCCGGCCAGACTGGGAAGATGCTTAGCAACGAACAAAGCCGTCTTTGGGGACATGTTTTTTGGGGGCTGGGGGAGAGCCACAAGGATCCAGAAGTGAAACTACTGCGGCAGTTTGAGGCTCACCTTTCCCAGGCTGGGCGGGTGTGGGCTCTCAGGGACCTGGTGGTCTGGTGAAGAGGCAGCGGCGTCCCGCGGCTCCGCGTGGGGCCGGCGGAATGCGGGCCGAGCTCGGGTCTAGGATCTCGGGTCTGGGATCTCGGGTCTGGGATCCGGGGCGGGAGGACTCCGAGTCGGGGGTGGTGCGGAGTGCGGATGCGCGGCGGGCAGGTAGGTGGGGATCCGCCCGCTCCGTCTACCCTTTACCGATGGACGACGCGCGGCAGCAGAGGCCGCGGTGACGGATGGCCCGCCGGCTCGCCTGGGAACCGACTCGGCGACTCGTCCGCGCCAGCCCGAGGGGTCCGGGGTCAGATGGGGGGCCCTCCCTCGGGAGGCCCAGCCCCCCGGCGCGGGAGAGGGGAGCGGGGGAGGGGGGAGAGGGCGAGCCGAATCGTTCTCAGACTGGGGAGGATCCTGGCTTTCCTCCCATCCCTTCTCTCGTCCTCTGAGCCGCTGCGACTCGTCTCTGGTGCCCCGGGGAACTGAGGGCTTGGATGGAGGCCTGGGATGCCGGCACCCTCAAGGCCTCGGAGAGCGGCCCCCTCCCCACCTCCTTTTATAGGAAGAGGAAACTCCTCCCAACCCCCACCAGGCCTCCCAAAGCAAACCCCAGCTTCTCCTTACAGGAGCAGGGACTAGGCCCATGGTACCGAGAGTGGAAGTGACTTGCTCAAGGTTAAGCGGCCGGAGAGAGGCAGAGGGATGACTCTATTAGCTTTCCTCCAGGTCCAGGCCACCCTCAGGAGCAGAGCTCTGTTTCCCTGTTTCCCTAGAGGCGCATGTGACTGCGGCAGGGCTGGGGCCACACTGATGGCCAAGCCTCGCCGATGGGCCGTCGGGTGGGGCAAGGCTGAGCCCTGCACTCTCACCCAAGACCAGGGATTCCCAGTGTCCCGGAGGGTGAACTGGCAGGCCAGGGGGTGGTGTGTGCACCTGCTTTTCCTTAGAACAGGGCAGATCTTGTGCTACATCTGCTCATCGACTCTGAACCAAGCTCGGTGAGCTCAAATGAGCCCCCATCTGTTCCGCCGTGTTCCCAGCCCTGCGGTTGGTGTCAGGGTTGACAGAATGATAGTTGTACCTCCCTCCCGGCAGCCCGGGGTCAGGTATCTGGGGCTGGAAAGCCTTGGGGAGCACAAATCACCTCTGACTGATGTCCGTCTCCAGAGGTACCTCCTCTGTGCTAGCCTGACCACACTCCCGGGTGCCACCAACAGTGCTTTACGGGCGAGGAAACAGCCCACAGGCAGTCCCAAAGCAGTCAAGACCGCGCCTGCCAATGCGGGAGGCATAAGAGATGCTGGTTCAGTCCCTGAGTTGGGAAGATCCCCTGGAGAAGGAAAGGGCAACCCACTCCAGTATCATGCCTGGACAGAGGAGCCTGGCAGGCTATGGTCCATGGGGTCACAAAGAGTCAGACACGACTGAAGCGACTTAGCATGCATGCACGCAGGGGTGAAGGGGGCGCCTGCTTCTCATGTAGGGCACCTGCCAGGAGGCCCCGGGGCAGAAGAAGGGCACTGGGATTCAGAATTTGGGGTGTAGGTTTGTTTGTGACTTTCGGCAAAACATTTCCCTTCTCTGGATCTGTTTCCCACGTGGAGTCTGGGGAAAGCTGTGCTGTCCTTCTCTTCCTGCTCAGGGCTTATGTGTTGAGGACGAGCCCAGGCTGGGTGCCCCTCACAGAGGGAGGGGGAGGGTCTCACCCCCACCAAGAACTTCATGCCTGGACTCTGGCCCTGTTCCCACAGGATGGCGAAGGTAGGGCTGGGGTTCTCAGCCCCTCTGGTCCCGAGGTTTCCCTCTCCTTCAGGTGGGAGCAGACATTTTAGAGAGGTGGTGCCCACCCCCCCGCCCCGGATCTCTTGCCCCTGGGGCTCGCCAGGCTGAGTCCCCGAGGCTGACCCTCCTGGCGATGCAGCCTGCCGGGTGAGGTGCCCAGGCCTCAGATGGCCGCCTAGTCTTGCTCACCTGCTCTGTGTTAATGCTCGTTCGCAGAGCCGACTGGAACACTGACGCAGGCTCAGGAGGCAGAGCAGACAGGCGATAAGCTTAATTAATAGAATCAGGACATATAAATAGTCTCTCCCTGCCTCCACTGCGGCGGGCTGTGCCAAGGGCTGGTTTGGCATTCTGGGGAATTGCCTGTGAATCCAGGGACTCCTGTGTGCGCAGCCTCTGCTGTGGGAGGCAGAAGGCAAGACGTGCCTCTTGGGAGCCCAATACCAAGCGGGGATGAGACATTTAAACCACTTAGGTGCCTTCCTGGCTGGTGGGATTCTAAGAGACAATGAAATTCCAAGGAGGAGGGAGATGGCTGTGTGAGTGAAAGCCAGGAAGACTTCTCGCAGGCGGTGGCTGCTGATCTTAGGGATGCTCTGAAAGGAAGTAGTGAGGAGGGGTTGGACAGAAGGAGAAGAAGCAATGGGAGAGGATGAGAGAGAGGTCTGTGAGTCCCCTGTTAGCAGAGGTGGGCCCAGCGTGCTGGTCTCTTGCCCGAGTTGAGAACCTCCAAATCAGTCTCTGGATGAGGGGCATCCAGGTGCTAACGTGCTAGGCCCCGACTAGCTGCTTCATTAGTCATAATGGACTCCTCACTAACTCCCCTGGAAATGCATGTTTTATTCCAGGGACACCAAGGCATGGAGAGACTGATCTGTTTGCCTGTGGCCCCACGGGAGTGGGGAGGGCAGTCAGGGTTGATTTGGACCTCTGACTCTAGCTCTCCAACCGTAGGAGCAGAAGTAACCCAGGCCCCAGGGCCTGTACACTGGAATCCTCCTGCTGTGGCTCTCAGGCTGCACCCACCCTGGGATGGAGGTGGTGGGGGTGGGAGGGACACTGAGGCAGGAGGCGAGCAACTCACAGTGGCTCCAGGACTTCTGACAGCCTTGCTGAGCCTTCCTTAGACCGTGGTCCAAGGTGCTTCCACCCAGATGCTTGAAGGGCTCTTTCACACTTTCCCATCATCTCCCCCGTTTTCTTTCATGCGTCACCCCATTTCAGGAGGGGGCATTTGAGGACTCTTGACACACAGCTAAGCCAGGGCACCTGACCCTTGAGGTTTTCTCTCCAGTCCCATCTGGAGACACCCTGTCAGGCAGCAGCACGTTACACCCATTTTACAGATGGAGCTGTGGGTTACCCTCCTGCAGTTGCACTGGTGGGACCTCGAAGAAGGGCCCTCTTCACTGGTCCCTGCTCCCTCACCTTCCTCTGCCCTCCGCTCTCAGGGGAGAAGGAGAGGGGGCCAGTGAGGAAGGAGCGGGAAGCATCTTCCCAGGCTCATCCTGAGAGGCTGGGGGTTGCCGAGGAACCCCTGACCTCACCTCAACTCCACTGACCAAACCTGGCTGCTTCTCCCCATAAAAGCTAAATTTATTCCTTTAACAAGTCCGGCACTGCATTAAAACACAATGGAATGCTTGGGAAGGGGGGGACGTAGTCTAGGGCCTGTGAATCAGGACCTCAGCCTCCTCAAGGCCAGCAGCGCCTCCTGCAGAGAGGAGGGGAGGGTCCACGTGCCCTGTCTCCTCCGTGGTGGGGGGGGGGGGTGGACCAGAGTCCTGGGTTCCTTGCCCTGGGGTGAACCTTCCCAGGTCTCCGCAGACCCCAGTTCCTCCCTGCGCTGGGTGACCCTGAGGGCTGCAGTTCCCCTCCTTGGTGCTGGGTGTTCATTGGAACACCCAGTGCGTGTTTGCAGGTGGAGATGCCAAAGAGCCAGCAGTGATGACTGAGCCTCCTCACCCACCCTGGTAGACCACTCACATGAGTCCCTTCCCTGCCCTGTACCTTGAACTCAGTTGGACTTCGTAGACTCATTCTGATTGACGAGGGCTCATTCCATCTGATTCCCTCTCATCCCTCTTTCTCTCCATCCTGAAGGGAGTCCAGCTTTCTACGACGGTTCTGGACTCTCACCTCTTCCCCACACCCCTGACCTATCGCAGCTTCCTGCCCCTCCCTGGACTCTGCCCCTCCAGATGTGTGACCGCAGGTGCGCCTGTAGCCTCAGCCTCTGCCTCCAATGTCCCCAGCTCCCCACAGACTCTGCTTTTCCTCAAGTCCTCCCACCGGGGACTGCTTTTCTCTCTTGCACATCCAGCTAAGGACCGGCAGTGGGCGGACACCGTTTTTACTCACACTATCACTTCTTTTTTTAAAAATTATTTATTTTAATTGGAGGCTAATTACTTTACAATATCGTGGTGGGTTTTTGCCCATTGACATGAATCAGCCACAGGTGTACATGTGTTCCCCTGTTCCAAACCACCCCCCCACCTCCCTCCCCATCCCATCCATCTGGGTTGTCCCAGTGCACTGGCTTTGAGCACCCTGCCTCGAGCTTGGACTGGTCATCTGTTTCACATATGGTAATATATATGTTTCAATGCTTTTCTCTCAAATCATCCCATCCTCACCCTCTCCCACAGAGCCCAAAAGACTGTTCTTTACATCTGTGTCTCTTGCTGTCTTGCATATTGGGTCGTCATTACCATCTTTCTAAATTCCGCATATATGCGTTAATATACTGTATTGGCGTTTTTCTTTCTGACTTACTTCACTCTGTGTAATAGGCTCCAGTTTCGTCCACCTCATTAGAATTCACTCAAATGTATTTGTTTTAATGGCGGAGTAATATTCCATTGTGTATATGTACCACGGCTTTCTTCTCCATTTGTCTGCTGATGGACATCTAGGTTGCTTCCATGTCCCAACTACTGTAAACAATGCTGTGATGAACACTGGGGTACACGTGTCTCTTTCAACTCTGGTTTCCTCGGTCACACTATCACTTCTGACCCTCTCCCCTCCCTCCTCCTTCGGAAACCCCAGCTCTTTCTGAAGACCCCCCCTGCTCTTGCCTGCGTCACACACCCTTCTGCCTCCTCCTGGCTGTTACCTGCTGACTTCTTGGTCAAAGTCACCCGCCTTCATTCTTTAGGATGCTGCCTCTGTCACCAGCCGCCTGGGCCTTTCCATGTGGGTGATCAGTTCCTCAGCTGCCTTGTCTCTCGCACACCCATCCTCCCCAGACCGTCCCAGGCGCAGCCTGACCCAGCTCACCACCAGGAACCGCACACCTCAGGACCCTGATCTCAGGCTTCTCTCTCTCTCTGACCGACCCTCCTTCTGCCCTCCCGGTCTGTAGCTCTGTCCACTGACCCTCAACAGCAGTCATCCTTCAGTCTCACCATTTTTGCTCTGACCACCCTCCCACCCCCATTTGTAGCTTGTTACACTCCCTTGTGTCTCCCTGGAGAATCCCAGCCTTCGTTGAATCCATCTCTTTCCCCAAGAATTGAACTTTGCCAGAGAATATCCTGTAGCTGGGTTGATGGGGAACGTCACAGACCTCCAAGGGGCAGGGACTCACCCTTGCCTGGAAAGTCTTCACGTGGGTTTGATCCCTTGTCCAGGAGAACTAAGATCCCATAGGCTGAAAGGCAGCTAAGCCCACATGCTCTGGAGCCCAAGCTCCACAACTAAAGAGAAGCCCGCACAGCAATGAAAGCTCCCGCATGACGTGATCAAGACCCCGTGTGCCACAACTAAGACCAGATGCGACCAAACAGATAAATATTTGTAAAACATCTGCCGCCCATCCAGTCTTCACACTTCCCTCCTCCCTCCCATCCCCTGCCCACTCTCAGTTGATGACTGTCCCTCATGCTTCGATGAAGAAGGAAAAGCAGAACTTCCTTCTCGCCTCCACACCCTCAAAACTTCCTTGTAGTTTCTGTCTCTCCACCGTCGGAGGTGAAGCCTGTGGGCACCTTTCAACCCCTTCACCTGGGTGTTCCGGGTACTTTTCACATGTGATTGGCTTAGCTGATTTGTTATCTCCATGTTTGTTACCACTAGGAAGGTTCTATCATAGTGCCTGGCACAAAGTGGGCACTCGATACGCATCCATTCACTGTATAAATGGGTGTGTATTAGGGACAGTTAGGTTGATTTAATAGCATTTTCAAATTGCAAAATTAATGTTTCCACACTCAATGTAAAAAAGTTCAAGGCAATAGAAAAGTAAAAAGAAGAAAAGATACAAGTGAATCATATTCTTTTATCCCTCATTAATAACCACTATCAACATTTGGGTATTTATGCCTTCAAAGGTTTTCCTTCACAAAATGGTAGTAGATACAGATTATGACAGAAGGGGATGACAGAGATGAGCTGGTTGGATGGCATAACCAACTCAATGGACATGAGTTTGAGCAAACTCCAGGAGCTGATGAAGGACAGAGAAGCCTGCTGTGCAGTAGTCCATGGGATTGCAAAGACATGACTTAGCGACTGAAAAGCAACTTAACAAGTGGCTACAAATATTTTTCTACATTTTAAAATACTCTTCTAAATATTTTAATAATGACACAGTATTCCATCGTATGGATGACCTTAATTTATTTAACTACTTCCATAACACTGAACATTTATATTGTTTCCACACTTTAAAAGGCTTCCCTGGTGGCTCAGATGGTAAAGAATCTGCCTGCAATGCAGGAGACCTGGGTTTCATCCCTGGGTCAGGAAGATTCCCTGGAGAAGGGAATGGCTACCCACTCCAGTGTTCTTGCCTGGAGAATCCCATTGACAGAGGAGCTTGGCAGGCTACAGTTCATGGCGTCGCAAAGAATCAGACACGACTGAGCAACTAACGTATGAGGTATACTTTAAAAATTCCCTAGTCTGTATTCTTATACATAAAAATTATTTATACATTATTTTTCCTGTAGCTGAATTCCTAAGTGGACCTACAGTTCAAAGGGTATGCATATTTTAAGCTTTTGATTTACATTATTAAATCACAAGAGACCATTCGCTTTGGAAACCAAATAAACACAAACACAATCTCATACTTCGCCAAGCATAACAACCCTTTTCTGAGGCTCTGGAAGCTTCATCCCCTGTATCCTCATAGCTGGTACCATCTTTTCCTTCCAGATTTTGCTGAAATCTCCCCTCATCAGAGAGGTCTTGGTGCCTCCCCCATACAAAATCACATTTGCACTTCCCGTTCAACATCCCTTTTGCAGAGGTGTTTTCCTCAGCTGCGCCCAGCACCTCTGACAGATTTTATGTTTGTGTCTCTCTCTTCTCAGATCCGATGAGAGCAGGGGCTTTGCCTATTTTGTTCCTCCTATATTCCCATGTCTTCCCCATGCCCAGCACAGAGAAAGTATTCAGTAGGCAGGCATTTTATGAATCAATGACTGAGGGTTGGTACTTCTAGTTTCAAACTAAGAGTGATGATAATACTCAGGGCTTCATAGGGGCCATTTTCAGTGGAAGAGACCATCTGTAGATAAGAGATGAGAAGATAGACCAATAAAGTGATTTCTTAGTGTAGTAACGCATCATGAAGGGGAATGTGATTAAGGCAGGACCATCTGGGACATCACCTCTGAGATGGGATTGTTTGAGCTGAGACCTGAAGGATGACTAGGATGTGAGAGGGGCGTGGACGAATGCCTCCCAGGCACACGGAACAGCTTGTAAAAAGGCCTGGAAAGGGAGAAGAGGTTGGCAGGTTACAGCGTAAACAGAAGACTGACTGGTGACTGCTCAGAGAAGCCAGTGGGTGAGAGCCACAAGTGGGAGGTAGGGAGGTCACCCATGTGCTGTGAGTCAAGGACACAAGGAAGGATCCCTTACTCAGAGTTCCTCTCCTCAAAGCCTCCCTGCTCCTGAAGGGCATCTGAGAGTCCTTCCCATTGAATTCAGTGTTGCCCTGTTCCTGCATTGTTCCTTCCGAAACATTCCAGTGATGACTTAACAGGTGTAAATGAACATATCAGATGCTTCTCTAGGGTGGGGTGGGAGCTGGAAGATTTTTTTTCCTCCTGCAGTGGGACGGGGAATCTAAAATCTCGACACTTCCCTGGAGGAACAGCTGGAGACACATCCAGGGGAAGTCAGCTCCTGACAACCTAAACAATGCCGTTTGTCCTATCGCTAAGTGTTCACTGGTACCACGCACATAACACTGTCTCCTTTAATCCTCATGACAACACCATGCCATGTCTATAGATGATGAAGCAACCTCAGATAGGTTTTGTGATTTGGGTCAAGGTCTACACATAGTAGGAGACAGAGCAGGATTCGGGCAGCAGGCTCCAAAGCCCATTCTCTAGTGCCTGATATGCCACGGAGTCCATCAGATTCATATTTAAGGCACGAGACTTCCGGCGTCTTACTTTTTATGCAGTTAAATGTAATTAAGTAAGTTTTACATGTGTCCTCTTTTTTACATACTGTTCATTATTACGTACATACACAAACACTTCACTAAAGTGTCTTCCACATGCAAATCATGTGTACTATGCTTTAAGGGGGGTAAATTTAGGGATTTTTTTTTAAATGACTTTTTTCTTATGCTTGATTTTTATTTTTGATCAAAATTTCTCACTGTGCTATAATGCACAATATATATTTTTGTAAGATAATTCTGATTTTTTTTTTTGGCTATGCTATGTCTTCACTATTGCACATGGACTTTCTCTAGCTGCGGTAAGTGAGGGTTGGTCTCTAAAGTGGTGTGTGGGCTTCTCATTGCAGTGGCTTCTTTTATCGCAGAGCCCAGGCTCTCGGGTTCACAGGCTTCAATAATTTTGGCACATAGGTATGGTCACCCTGTGGCATGTGAAACCTTCCCAGACCAGGGATTGAGCCCATTTCCCCCTCATTGGCAGGTGGATTTTTAACCACAGGTCCACCAGGGAAGTCCCAGTGCTCTATATTTTATTCTGCCTGCTTTCTGATTCATTAACAATTTATTAGCTGCATCTCCATTGCATTATTTTCTTTTTTATCGTATGATTACACTTATTTATTTATATTTTATTATTGGAGTTAATTGCTTTACAATGTGGTTGTAAACGAAGTGTGTTGCACAACAAAGTGAATCAGCTATTTGTATACATCTATCTCCTCCCTTTTGAGCCTTCCTCCCACCCCCAATGTATTATCGTTATGATCATTGTAGTTTTCATTTCTAGAATTCCATTTCCATGTGATAAATTTTAAAAGTTTCCAGTTTTTTGCTTAAATTCTTTACCTTGTCTACTTTTAAAATTTATTAATCACAATTATTTTAAAGTCTGTTGTTTAAATGCCAGTATCTGAATCTCCTCTGGGTCTATTGATCTTGTAAGTTTTTGTTTTTTTTCCCTCTTGGTTTCAGGTATATGGTCTTTTCTCTTGGTGTGCCTGGTAAACTTATATTGACTGTGTGTATTTATGAGATACTGTGTTAGGAAAAATTGTAGAGGTAATCTGAGACTCTGACAGATCTAGAGAGGCTATACTCTTGCTTTAGGAAGGAAGTTAGGGTAGAGGCAGCTTGACTTAATCCAATCCGGAATTACGTTAATTTGAAATTGGGTTTAAATCTTTGTGAAGGCTGATCTGTTTCTAATGTGCTCTTCAAAGCTCCCAGCTGAAAGCCTTTTAAAAAATAGGGGTCTCCTTTCCTTGGCGATGCTTGAACTCCCCAGCCCCCTTTTTTCCTAATTCCAAGAGACTGAAAAAACTCAGTCTCCATTGTCTGTTCATATTCTCAGTTTCATAGCTACTGCTTAGGGGAAAATTAAGGCCAAATGTTGACATTATCTCTCTAGATTTCTCTTCTCTCCAAGATCATGGCCAGCAGACTTCTTCAATGCCTTCAGACAAATTTTTAAAATATATTTTATCCCTCTTCTCTGGTTGTTTCGGTGGGAAAGTTGGTGTGAAATAAAGTAGGCAAGCAGTAGCTGGAAGCAGAAATCTGCACAGACCATAGAATCGATCCCTGCAAAGATACAATTCTAGTCCTTGGCTGCAACTTGAATTGTCAAGGGGCTAGCCTCACACTGTGTGGAGTCTTCCTCTTGCCCTATGCACCTGCTTGCCCTTCACCTGGCGCTTAACTGCTCCCTAGTGTCGGTCACAGCCCACAGGCTGCCTCGAGGCTGGAGGATGGTGGTGGGTAGTAGTTTAGTAGGATGGTGGTGGTCTGGCTTCTGTAAAGCCTCTGTCACCGTGGGAAGCCAGGACTCCTTCTGTCTGCTGACCAGCTCCACTCACAAGCCACACCTTCTGCAGACTGAGCCCTTTGGCGCCAGGCTCAGGGTTCAGTGCTCAGCGTAGGTTGTCTCATTTATTTCTTTAGAAACACCAGCAAACAACCAGAGTTATCTCCATTTTACAGACAAGGAAGCTGATGCTCCCGAGTGTTAGTCAGAGTCCCTGCCCATCTCATAAAAGTACATACTTCTTTCTGTGTTTACTTGTTAATTTTCTTGTGGTCCACAAACTCTAAATGACACAAGGGTGGGGACATGTCTACATGTCTCTCTTATTCCTCACCATGTGCCCATGCTTGGCACAGAGTGGAGAGGATATAACAAGCTTGGAATGAATAAACCAAGCCTCAGCTCCCAAAGTTGTTTATGGTGGAGGCCAGATCCAGATCCTTGACTACTAGTCCATCTTTGCCCATCATGTCACAGCTGGGGATGGAATATATTCATCCATTTTAGATTTATCTAGCACCACCTTCTACATATAAAGATCTAGTTGAATCCCCTGCTGTTTTATTTTCTCGGGCTCCAAAATCACTGCAGATGATGACTGCAGCCAGGAAATTAAAAGACGCTTACTCCTTGGAAGAAAAGCTGTGACAAACCTAGACAGCATATTAAAAAGCAGAGGCATCACTTTGCCAGCAAAGGTCCACGTAGTCAAAGCTATGGTTTTTTCCAGTAGTCATGTATGGATGTGAGAGCTGGACCATAAAGAAGGCTGAACGCCGAAGAATTGGTGCTTTTGAATTGTGGTGCTGGAGAAGACTCTTGAGAGTCCCTTGGACTACAAGGAGACCAAACCAGTCAGTCCTAAAGGATATCAACCTTGAATATTCATCAGAAGGACTGGTGCTGAAGCTGAAGCTCGAATACTTTGGCCACCTGATGCAAAGAGCTGACTCATTGGCAAAGACGCTGATGCTGGCAAAGATTGAAGGCAGGAGGAGAAGGGGGAGACAGAGGGCAAGATGGTTGGATGGCATCACTGACTCAATGGACGTGTGTTTGAGCAAACTCTGGGAGATTGTGAAGAACAGGGAAGTCTGGCAAGCTGCAGTCCATGGGGTCACAAAGAGCCAGACATGAATTAGTGACTGAACAGCAAGCTGCCACCTCACATCACTTCCTCCTTGACGTCAGAGGCTCTGGAAATCTTCACCAGTGTCTATGGACCCACACGGAGCTGAGGGATGGACTAGGGAGGCTTCCAAAACTATAGTAGAAATCTGCAAGTGTGTCGTTATTTTTCTCAAAAAAAGATCCATGGTAACCCTCGGATTCTCAGAGATGCCTGGGAACCCCCCAAATTAAAAGATCCTGGACATGGGAATTGGTTCCTGTATGCTCCCCAGCATTGTCTGCTCTTCCAGGAAAGGGTTCCCTGTAACCATCCATAGACGGATGGGGGTGAGGGATGTCTGGAGAGGTGTCCCAGGTATGAAGGAGGCCTGCTTCTGCAGCCCAAGCTGGGTGGACGGAGCATTGCCCAAAGCCCTCCAGCTTGCTTCCTCAGAAGTCCCCCAAGTTGGGGGTGGGGTACTCCTTGCCAGAAGGCTGTGAATAACGGAGGTCTCTCCACACAGCAAAGCCGTCCTCCCTGCTGAGTGGCATATTTGTGTGGCTCCTGGTTCCGAGGTGCCAGCCCCATGAGGCCGGGGTGGGGACGGGCTCCCAGGCCCCAGCTCACCGCTGGGAAGCCCATGCAAGGAGGAGGAGGGACCCTGAGTCTCTGGAGGACAGGGGTCCTGGGGCCAGGCTCTGCCCCAGCCTGGAGTCTGCAGGGCCTTCTTGCTCGGTCTTCTTCAGCATGTGAACCTGGGGGAACGCTCTCTCTTAGAGATTTCTACAGGGTTTAAAAAAGATGTCCCGGGGCTTTCACGTGTTTCTAAAGCAGCAGCAATCTTTCAAGGTTCCCTTCACCCCGTGTGCAGAACAGTAAACCCGATGGTTCTGGGGTGCTCCAGCTGGGCCCAGCTTTCTCCCCACCCCTGCCAGCCTCGTGTCCCAGACCCCGCGGTAAAACCTCGCCTCCGGTCAGCCTCCTGGTGTTCCTGGAGGAACTGAGGCGAGGGGGTGATTCTGGCTCGAGGTGCCCTGGGCAGCAGGTCGGTCAGCGCAGCTCAGGAGGGCCTGTGAGACCCATCTGCCTCCCGAGCTCGGGCCGTCCGCTGAGTGAGAGAGGCGGGCAGGGAGGGGCCCGGGGGCTTGGCCAGGGGGCTGCAGCCCTGGGGCTGTGAGGGCTGCGGGCGTCTTTCCCTCACAGAGCTTGCCGGCCCCTGGACGATGTGGGTCCTTGGCTGGAGGGGTCTGTCCAGGGGTCCTGAGAAGGGGATGAGCCTCTGCCTTCTGTTCAGGGGGGCTGAGGAAGGGTCAAGACGGCCGCCCACGAGGGCTGATGGAGGGGTGTGAGAGCTGTGGAGGGGGACACGAGGGAAGGTGGCCGGGGAGGCCACACGCAGGTGGGGAGGAAGGGAGAGCAGGTGGCCTGGTGGGGAAGGGGCGGCGGGCGGCGAGGGGCCAGTGTCCCCCACACGTGAAGACTTTGCTCCGTTGGCCCTGGGGCTCCCTGCTGCCCCGCACGTCCCAGGGACTTCCCTGGGCCATCGAATGCCTGCACCCCACCCCCTCCCTTTCCTCCCTTCTTCCAAACTGACTTTGCTCCATGCCATGCTCTCTCGACCCCGGAAGACGGCCGTGGCTATTGCCTTGACAACAGGCCAGCATCCTACCCAAGCTGGACAAGGTGCCCATGGGAAGAGTATGGACTAGGACGACCCCAGGCCCACCCACTGCTCAGGGCCTGGCTCCCCCTTCCCACTCTCTCCGGCCCAGCCCAGCCCTGGCCCAGCCTCTGAAATGGGATCCAGGTTTAGACCGTCCTTGCCCCCTCGTTCAGCGGAAGTCTCTCTTACGCAGAGCTTAGAGCAGTTTAAGGAAGAGGAAATGTTTAAGAAAACCCAAGAAAGTCAAACTGTCACCTTTGCCCAGGGGTGACATGACTCGGTGCCTGTCCTCCAGCCTTGAAACCAGCTCCCCTCACCCTCTTGCACCACCACAGACTGCAAGGGGGGAAGGGTCCAGGAGAGTGGACGGTCGCTGGACAGTCATGTTGGGGTAAGCTCTGAGTCTCTGGCGTTCTCCGTGCTCCTGAGTGCTCCCTCTGTGGCTGGCCTGAGGGACAGTGGCATTGCTGGGTATCTGGGCTCTGGGAAGGTCTTGACCGGGCAGCATTACCCCAACAGCGTGGCTGGGTCATGGTGTCAAAAAAAAAACATGTGACCCTCGGTGGCACTGATGGATGGGAAGTGAGCTGGAACCGGGCCTCTGAGTCACTCGATGTGGCAGCCGTGGTGACAGAAGTGACTGGAGGGGCGTGGGGGTGGTTGAGAGGGACGGAGCTGGACAGAGAATATTTAGCAATTGCTCTGGAAGATTTTCAAGTTTGATAACGTGTGCACACATGGTTAGCCAGATGCAGGGTTGGCTACCTAGACGTCGCCACCAGCACTTGCTGGTCACCTGTTCTCATCCTGCCTAGTACTGTGTGGAGTGACGGACACACATCAGCTCATGTGATATTTGTGGAGATATCTTTATTACATTGCACATATTTAAAGTGTACAATCTGATCAATTTTGACACAGGTATATACACTTGGCTTTTGGTGTCTGTGGGGAATTGTTTCCAGGATGCTTGCAGATATGAAAATTTGAAGATTCTTGAGTCCCTCACATAATATGGAGCATTTTTTGCATATAACCTACACTCAACCTCCTGTATACTTTAAATCATCTCTGGAATACTTATAATACGTAATACATTGTAAATGTTAAATAGTTGTAAATACAATGTATATGCTATATAGATAACTGTGGGTGTGTGGCAAATTCAAGTTTTCCTTTTTGGAAATTTCTGAAAATTTTTTTCCTGAAACAATTTTTTCTGAATATTTTTGAACTCAGTTGATTGGATTTTCAGAGGTGGAACACATGGGTGCAGAGACCCAGCTGTGTCCTTAAAATCATCTTAACTACCGTTAAGATAATGAATAAATCCATTTCCCTCCTAACCTTTCCTGGCATTCCCAGGCAGCCACTGATTAGCTGTCTGCCAGTTATAGATTGATTTTCATTTTCTAGTTTTGTAGACAGAGGTAGCTCATATAATGCTTACAACATTCTCTGAAGTAGCTGCTACTATTATTGTCATCATCCCCCTTTGACAGATGAGGAAACAAAGGCACAGAGAAGATGAATGACTTGCAGGAAGTCATGGCAGGGGAAGAGTGGAGCCAGAATTTGGGCCCAGGGAGCGGGGCTTCGGAGCCTAGGCTCGGAACCACTGCACCCCACTTCACCTCTCACAGCAGCCCCCTCACTGCTGGCAATCAGGCTCACTTCCAGGGCCACGCCCTGCCTAGGTAGCAGGAAGCACGGGTGGGGTCCCTTCCTGTGAGGAGCAAGTAGGAGGATGAAGGGGACTCTCACCACTTACCTTCTCTGGGCCTCAGCTTCCTCATCTGCAAAATGGGAGTGCTCATCACTTGATGAATGAATAACAAATTGTGATAGATCCATACAACAGAATATTCAGCCCTAAAAAGGCATGGCATTCTGATACATGCTTCCATGTGGATGAACCTCGAAAACTTTCTGCTAAGTAAAAAAGGCCGAACACAAAAGCCCACATGTTGTTTGACTCCATTTATATGAACTATCAGAACAGAAAGTAGATTAATGGCTGCCACAGGGTTGGGGGAAGAAAGGAAAGTGTCTGGATAATGGATGCAGGTGGGTGGAAGGGTCATGTTCACGAAAGACAGACATGAAGGGGCCCTCCGAGGTACATAGCACGTGGGAGCCCCAGGGGAGTTTGATGGGATGTGCACATGGTTTTCACACCAAGGACGAGGGGCGTGTTGAACCCAGAGAGCATGTGCTCACCCAGTGGGAGAAAGCGCCTTTCCAGGTCCAGGCCTGAGCCCAAGAAGGTCTCAGAGTCTCCTCTGGACCTGCTGTCCTCTTTCTCAGAGCTGGAGGGAAGCAAAGAGAGTTTGGGAGAGGGACCAGGGATCCTAGGATGGTGAATCTGGTGAGGGGAACATAGGTCTTGGCTGGAGGCAGTAGGGAGCCAAGAGCATGGTCTGCTTATGGTCCCAAACCAGGGTCTGAGGAACATCTTACCAAAGGCAGAGGAACCTGCTTCCTGCCACGAGAAGGGGTCAGGAGTGCTTCTGCATGTCCTTGGGGCCAACTCTGCCAACTGCAGTCTGACCTGGCGGGCTGAGGCCAAGCAAGGGGGGGCGGTCTCGAGGGTCCCTCTGGGTTCCCTCTGCCTGGGTTTAACCTCTGGATGAAGAGGCCGTGGTTGTCTAGAGTCTGCAGAGCAGATGGCTCAGGGCTGGGCACGTGGAGAGGTGTCTCTTTTTTTCTTTTTCATTAAAAGTTTTTATTTATTTGGCTGCTTTGGGATCTTCACTGTGGCATGTTGGAACTTTAGGTGTAGCCTGTGGGGTCTAGTTCTCTGACCAGGGATCGAACCCAGGCCCCCTGCATGGGGGGTGCAGAGTTTCAGCCACCGGACCACCAGGGAAGTCAGCATGATGTCTTAAGGGACACCAAGACCCCAGCTAAAGACTTGAAAGCCCTGTCCACACACACCCCTTTCCAGAGCAGAGCTCGGATGAAGTCGTAGAGGAGGCAGATCCCTTGGGCGTCTTTGGGGGGCTCAGGAGCGGTGCAGAGGAGGCGGGTTTGGAGCAAGGCCACGAGGAGGGTCATCAGACGCAGGACCACGCAGCAGCTGCAGGCTTTCCACACCTTTGCGATCGTCACCAGGAGTTAACAGCCAAACCTGAAACAATAAATACTGACAAGAGGGCGGTAACAATCATGGTTTCAGTTCAGCTAGCGTGTCGCAGGAGGGGCGAGGACTGGATGGTAAATAACGGGCAGACACCATAACTCATGCCGGAGACCTCATTGATCCAGTGAGATGCCTGACACAGCTCCCTGACCCGGGAGGTGTTGGGGCTCATCCCAAGGGAGATGGCTAGAGAAGGGGAAACCCTCAACTGGGAGACCTGAGCCTGGACTCCAGCCTCTGCTCTGCCAACGGCTTGCTGTGCTGCCCAGGGCTGGCCCATGTCCCTTTCTGGGCTCCTTTTCCTTCAGCTGTGAGACAGCAGGCTCTAATATTCTGTGATTCCAAGTCCCTTCCACTCCACCCAGTTTCCCAAGATTCCTGGGCTCCCTGGACCCTTTTAGGAAGGGTCAGCCCTCTCCCCCTAGGTAGATTAAGGAAGGACGGAGGGGCAGGAGTGAACGAGGGTCCTGCCAAGGCCCCTACCCAGCCAGTGACAGGAAGACAGCGGATCGCGGCACCAGGAGCGATTTTACTGGAAAGATGAAAGGAAATTGCATCTTTAATAATTCACCGGGCCGGTTTGGAGGGAGGCAGGTTGGCGGGGCCGCGGAGCCGCCGGGCGATCCCGGCATCTGTTCCTGGAAATCTGCTGGCTCCAGAGCCTGCCCCAGAGAGACCCGGGGTCCTCCATCTCCTCCCGGTCGAGGGACAGCGGGAGCCCACGGAGTCTAGACCGGGGTGAGAGGTTAAAACACAGCCATCCCAGGAACCCGCTAGATTGATATCCCCAGCAAAAAGGGAGCCGAAATAATCGATACGGCAGCAGCCCAGGAAAGCCGCCAAGCTGAGGCCCCGGCCTCGTGGAGTCACTGCAGGAAAGAAGAGGGGCTAGGGCTCTGCAAACTGCCTGGGGCTCCAGAGAGCAGAGCCCAGACCGAGGGCCTCAGTCAGCACCCGTCTGAGCTCAGAAGGGGCCTGTATGCAGGGGCCACGCTACTGGGCAACCTGTCCAGCTGGTGGACAGGGTCAGAGGGGGACACACAGCCTCAGGCTTTTAGCCAATCACCGCTTTGCCTTTCCTCCTGGTCCTGCTCAAGTGGGAGGGCCCTCAACTGGTCTGCAAATGGCCTGACCCACCTTCTGCTTCCCTTCAGAGGGATTGTCCTGGGGGCCTTGAATGTCAAATGGAGAAAGCAGTGGACTGAAGCCAGAGGAACTGGCCCAGGACACAGGCGGAAGGTGCCAAAGACAAAAGTAGCTGAAGAATTGTTAACTTTAGAGGCCAAAGATGCTGCTTTGACTCTTAGCAGAGCCCTTCGCCAGTCTGCACTCCCTCCTGTGAATGGGATGATAACCCTGGGTGGCCAGATCCTTTGCTCTCGGAAAGAGATTTACTTCTGTTGTTCAGTCGCTCAGTCATGTCCGACTCTTTGCGACCCCATGGACTGCAGCGTGTCGGCTGCTGCAACTGTCCTTCACCATCTCCCAGAGCTTGCTCACACTCATGTCCATTGAATCGGTGATGCCATCTAACCATCTCATCCTGTAGATCGCTATTATTATTAGGCCTTTCCCCCAAGGCCTGTAGACTCTTAGTTGACTAGTCTGAAATTTAATGGCTTTCCTGGGTGGGTCATAGGGATGAACTCGGTCGGGGAATGGGTATATCATAAACGAGTCAAATCTGGGGACTGGGGGGAATCCGGGGGGCCGAGGTGGGGCTCAGGCAAAGCAACTGATAACATCTCCCTCTCTCCTTCCTGTCCTCCTTCCCTGCCATCCCCTTCCCCCCTCCCACTAATGAGCAAAGACAGTTCAAGAGAGGATTCTTCACAAATGAATATACTCATCCTTTTACAGATGGAGAAACTGATGCCCAGTGAAGCAATGGCTCCGTGGGTGCCCAGCTGGTGAGGCTGGCACCAAGACTAGACTTGGATCTGCTCACTCCCAGTGCAGGGCTCTTTCCACCAGCCCAGGGGCCTCTGGTTCCCTCCCCCCCACAGCTCTTACAGAAGGAGGTCTGGTGGCCTTGAGGCAAGGTGACCAGGCCGGTCCTGAGATTCATCCTGACTCACTGTCTGACCTTGACCCATCCCAGCCCTCAGGCTCAGCTTTCCTCCCTGCGGAAGGAGGGTGAGACCCACCCCATCAGCTTTGAAGTTGCCTCGAAGATCACATGGGCTGATACAACTTAAATTTGGCCAAATCTTATGTATTTGGTGGATCCACCACTTTTGGAAGTCACGGAGTGGGTGCAGAGGGGAGGACAGAAAATAGGCAAAGATGGTTTCTGAGTGGGTGAAATGGGTGTTTGACACATTCATTCATGCAGTGAAGCGCCTCCTCTTTGCTCATAAAAGTGTCAGTCAGGCCCTCACCCAGAGTCCATTTGCTCCGACTCAACAAACAATGCTGACAAGTTTGGTGGTCTAGTGTCTCAGGTCAAAACAGGTACACTGGCAGGAGCGAGAAGAGCTGTCTGATGAGAGAGGAGGCAGAGAAACTGTAAAAGGCAGATGCAGTAATTAAAAAAGCAAAGCAGACTGGATATACCTTGATAATCCCTGAGGGTAACCCAGTATTACAGTCCAGTCTACTAATTAGTGGTGTCGAAATGAGCCTGAGTCATCAGGAAAGGGAGAGACACATGAGCCCTCTGCGAGAGGACTTAGGGCTGTGTGTGATCCCCCGTGGAAAGCTTTCTACCAAAAAATCAGTTACGACAGTTTTTCTGTTTAAAGAGGCAAGTTACAGCAACAGACAGCAAATGTATGTATAACAACATCTCTGCTCTGGACAATGCCAGGCGCCCGGGATGGGGAGAGCTGACCTTGGGTGACAATCAGAATCAGGGAATTCTGGTTCAGTCTCCCTTCCCCATGGAGGTGCTTCCTGCCTATATAATTAACTGGTTTTCTTGATGTTTTCACTGTTTCTCTTCCCTTTAATCCATTCTGCACGTGGAGGGAAGATTAACCTCCCCTAATTTCATTTCTTCTCTGATTAGGAGCCTCCCATGACTCTCATTTTCTCCTGCAGGGAACCACTCCCCACCCCCCACATTCACTAATTCTCTATCACATAGGGGGCCTCGCAAGGAACTTCTCCTACCTACCCACCCAGTCCCCTCCCACAGGTTCTGGCCTGTCCATCCCTCCCACAGTTTGGCCACCCGTCGACTGTGACCAGCTTTAATCGTCATCCACCTGGCCACCTGGCCCTTGCTTACACACTGTGAGCCCACCCTGAGGCCAACCTCATGTGCTGGGTTCCAGCCCTTCGAAGGGGATCACGCCAGGAGAGAGGGTCCCCAGGTCACCACCTCACTGGGCTCCCCCTCCCCTGGAATGATGACTCCGTCACCATCTGGAGCTCTGGGCGGTTACCTGCTGTACCTCATTGTCCCTCCCTTACATGCCCGCCTCCTCTGCCTGCAGCCCCCACTGCCCGGTTCCCCACCATGTCCCCACTCCAGCACCTAGCATGAACCTGGCACACACTGCTTCATCGCATCGGCCTGGACACCTCCGGGCTCTGTGTGTGGACAAGGACGTAGGAGTGTGGTCTCTCTTGTGTGTCTCCCAGGGTGCTCAAGGTCAGCTGATGGGTGCTCGGAGGAGAGTCATGTGCGGGTAACAGGTCAGCTCACCCATCAGTGCCTCAGTGCGGGTGGCAAGGTCAACGCTCGAAGTCCTGCCTCCAACAGCCCTCATAAGGGCAGCCACACCCACCCAGGGTGGCTATACTCCCCTACATACCCTTGACATGGGAGAAGATCCACATGCCAGTAAGGCCAGAGAGTCTTTCTTAGGGGTCAAGAAGAAAGAGCTGTCATATTTGAAGGACTCAGAAGACAAGCACTTCTATCCCAAACTTCCAACAAGATGGAAGGTAAATCTCATATTCCCATTTTTGGTAGAGGAAGCTAAGACTCAGAGACACCGGGTGACTCACCAGCCTCACTAGACTTATCCTGGCAGTCATCACTGAGAAGGACTGTCTGCATTGCTCAGTGGACGTACCTGATTTTATCGCTGTGTGTGGGACACTGAGGTATGACGTTCAGGTCACCAGCAAGGGCTTTGGAAGCAGAGGGGACCTGTTAGAACCCTGCCCCTCCTCTTTCTAGTGGTAGGACCTGGGGCAAATGACCCTCCCTCGGTCTGGGTAAATTGGAGACAGGACCCTCGGGAGTTGTAGTGAGAAGCTGGGAAGTGCTCAGCTGGGCGCCTGGTTCAACAGGTGCCCGTGAATGTTGGCACCACCGTGACCTTGAGCAAGTTCCTTTTCTGTAAGGGCCTCGGTTTCCTCACCTGTCACATGGGAGGGTGGGTTCTAAGTTCCCCTCCACTCCCTGATAGCCTGGAGGGTTTGGAGGATTATCTGGGGAGAAAAGGACTAAATAACGTCCAGGGCTGAGGGCAAGTGCAGTTCCTGGAAGGGAGGCATCCCGAGAGGGCCTGCCCTGCCCCTCAGAGCCTCAGAATGGAAGGAATCTCTTGGTGTTTTTGCTAATCCATGCCCTGCCCCGTAAAGGGGAGCATCCTCCGACACCATGGCGTCCATACTGGGTCCCGGTTTCTGCTGGATCACGTCCAGTGTTAGGGATTGTTGCTCAGATGCTTGTGTTACCCTCAGCCACCCGCTGCATCAGTCTGTGGGTCCCCACAGTGTCCTTGGACCTGGGTGTCAGAAGTTCACTCTCTGTGTCCAGTCCCCTATTCCCCCAGTTTGTTTTTTCCTCTCCCACATTAGCATGTCTGTCTTTTGAGGTCAGATGAGTATGCCTAGAGCGCTCTCAGGTACCACGTTCTCGGCTCCTACATCTTCCCCTTGGTCGTCAGGCTCCAGCTCCCACCTGGCCTGCTCCCCATCCTTGGCCATGTGCCTAAAAAAAAAACTAAGGTCCCAAAGGGGAATCCAATATTCCTGGTGCAGCTTGAGCATGAAGAGGAGAGCAAACTGTCACTTCTAGATGCCGCGCTGTTCTGTCGTTGTTGTCATTTGGCTGTGCTGGGTTTTCACGGCTGTATTGGCTTTCTCTAGCTGTGGAGATGGGGTCTACGCTTCGTTGCAGGGGCCTCTCTTGCTGTGGGGCATAGGATCTAGGTCCGTGAGCCTCAGTGGTTGCTCTTGCCAGTCCCAGGGCCCTGGGTTCTGTAGCTGCAGCTCCTGGCCTTAGTCACTCCTCAGTATGTGCAGTCTTCCCAGACCAGGGATCAAACCAATGTCTCCTGCACTGGCAGGCGGATTCCTATCCACTGGACCACCAGGGAAGTCTGAGCCTATGTTATTTTTAGCATATTTTAGGGGAGGGGCATTTTCTCCCCAGCAAAGTCAGTTAAGGGCACCTGCTCAATCAGATTCCCTCAGGGCCACAGATGGCCTTCCAGGACTGCAAGAGCCCGGCTCCAGCGCAAAGCGAGGATCAGAAATCTGAAAGCGGAAGCTGCCTGTCCCCCGGCGGCCCGTCCTTAGCGTCACTGGGAGAGATGGAGACACAGGTCTTGCAGTCTCCTCTCCAAGATCCTATTTCCAGAGATATTTCCCCTCCCAGCGTCTGACAGGGTGGCCGCTCGTGAACAGAAGCTGCTGCCTGGGTGGCTGAAGCCGCTTTAAGCAGGGACCTGGAGCGTTCTGAGGTGGGAGATGGAGTTTTCCTTGGCGGTCCCACGTGAGCCCTTGTCGTCCTGCTGGGTGGGGCGCCCCTGCCCCAGATGAGTCAGGCTCCCTCCACCGGCAGGACCTCCGGTGACCGCAGTAGACGCCCTCCCCAATCTCTCCCTCTGACCAGGCCCCCTGACCCCCTGGGGAACACATTCCTCCTTTCCCCTGCACATTTCTCTCTCCTCTGCCCAGACCGTTGCCCTCACCAACTGAGGAATAAACGGAGGGAAGGAAGGCCAGTGTGTGTGCCCACTGGGGACCAACAGCCTGTTCTCAGCATCTTTCAGAATCCGTGTCAGGCCCGCTCCCAGAAAGCGGGGTGAAAGCCACGGTGACCTCCTCTGAAAGACACCCCATGTCTCTGGTTCTGGGAGGCAGGACCCCCACACCTCTGCAGGGAGATTTAGAGACTGCAGAGCAGACTCAGACACATCACACACACACCACACACACACACACACACACACACACACACACACGCACACCCTGTGCATACACCTCACACACCCCAGAGAATCTCAGTGCACAGCTGTGGCCTCCCCTATGGGCCTAGTTGAGGGGTCCGAGCAGGGTCCTGGGCAGGGCTGGTTGCCCCTGAAGGAGGAAGGGCGCTGTCTCATTTGCACAGAGGCTGGGTCTGTGCTCCCCGGGCCTCTGGCCTGCCCCCCACGGCGCAGCAGTCCCCCCACCTGCAGCCCTCTCTGCACAGTTAGACCTCAGGGCCCTCAGGGCACCCCCAGCCTCCCCACTGGAAGTCCCCGTCCCGTGAGGGTACCCCACTGCTCTGCGTACCCCTCCTCCAGGACCTGGCTTAAGGCACAGCTCAGCTCTTCCCTCCCTGTGCCCCTCTGTCACTTATCACCCGGACCGCTCTGTCACGGTTCACCTGTTTAGCCCCCACAAGCTTGTTCAGCACCAGCTTGAGCCAGGCCCTGGGCTCGGGGCTGGAGACGCAGAGTGGATGAGGTCAAGCTCACAATCTGTGGACATCAGCCCCCTGCAGGCCGGTGGTCACACACAGCGAGCTGGGTCATGGTCGAAGCATCCGTGGGAGCTGCAGGAACCCAGAGGGGGCACCTGGAACCCTGACCAGGGGAGCAGTCATGGAGAACTTCTTGGAGGAGGTGCACACCTGTAACTCCAACCACTGTCGACGAAACATGAGACCGTGCTTCGGTCCTCTACCATCCAGCCAGTGTCATCCAAACCCCAGTCCATCTGCAGACCTGTAAACAAGAGCGGTGAACATCTGTGTTGTAAGGTCTGAGATTTCAAGCTGGCTGGTTACACAATTGATTGCACAGAGTTGTGTGGCATAGTTAATGGAAATAGACCCCAAGCACCCTCCCGTCCCTGGCATGGGCCTCAGGATTTCCTGACCCCTCCTCAGCCCGGGCGCACCTCCTTCCCCTCTGAGTCAAGCCTGCGGCAGAGTTGTCTCCTGGCCCTGCTTAAACAGGGCACTGATTACACCCCAGTTTGTGAAGCGTCGAGGGCCATGTCCCTGGATGTTCTGGTAGGTCACGAGGGGGTCTAAGAGCCCTGACCTGAACCCTGCTCGTCCCTGGGAGCCAGCAGGCTGATTAGAGTTGGGGGACACAGCGGGGTGAGGAGGCTCAGGTCCCAAGACGGCCACCAGTCCCAGAGGCCAGGAACCTGGGTCCTCAGCCTGGTCCCCACGCACGCCCACCGGGCCTCTCTCAGGACTAAGACGGCAGCATTTCAAGGCCTGGCCCTTGTGCCTGGGCCGGGGGGCAGTCACATGACTTGGACTTGCCGCTGCTCCCCTGAGTCTGTTTCTCCTACCTTTCAAACGGAGTGAAAAATGTCTGTCATCTGCCAGGGCTATTTGTGAAGACCAAACAGAATCATCATGTATTTGAAAACTACAGGGTGCCGTCCACAGATGGTGTGGTCCCCTACACATGTTTCCCCAGATGTAAAATGGGTGCAAGGATGGTATTTACTTCCCTCGCAGGGCCCCGGTGAGGCCAGATGATGTGTGTGAAAGGGCGGTGGCTGGTGCCAGGGCTGTGTGGCGGGTTGGGCTCTCTGGGCCAGTCTCCGTGGCCAGGCAAACGCAGCTGCTTGCCTCACACTCCAGGCTGGCTGGCTGGCTGGCGGCCAGTCTGGGCAGAAGCAGCTACCGCATCTGCTTCCAGAGTAGGCCAACTGCTTCCTCGGGAGGCGGCGGCGTGAGCGGCCTTCTGCCCACCCTCCCCTGCCCAGGCTCGTGCTGAGACCAGGTGGGCAGGGAAAGGTGAGGCTTCTGGCTCAGATAAGATGTCCACGCGGAGTCAGCCTGTGCCTCAGGCACAGTTACCCAGGGTATGAGAAATCTAGGGGCCTGGAAGGGGTTTCCAGCTTTTTGAAAAATCTACTTTGGGCAGCTTTGGGTCTTCATCGCTGCTCGGGCTTTTCTCTACTTGCGGCAAGCCGGGGGCTGAGGTCTGGTTGCGGTGCTTGGGCTTCTCATTGTAGTGGCTCCTCCCGTTGCAGAGCTCGGGCCCTCAGGCACCCGGCTTTTGGTAGTTGCAGCAGGTGGCCCAGTAGTTGCGGCTCCCAGCCTCCAGAGCACAGGCTCAATAGTTGGGGCGCATGGGCTTAGTTCTTCACCGCATCTTCCCGGACCAGGGATCAAGTCCGTGTCTCCTGCATTTGGCAGGTGGGTTCTTTACCACTGAGCCACCAGGTAAGCCCTGTTTTCAGCTCTTTAAAATCAGAAATAAATGATTTTTTAGGCTGAAAAAAAATGTTTTAATAAGGAATATTATTATCTTCATCTTTGTGCCAAGATAGTCACAAAACACAATTTTTATATGATTCTAAGAAGGAAGGGCCTATGTAGGCATCCAAGGGCCCAGGGGCTCTAAGAGTCATAACATGGCCTGGAGTCCATGGTGTATACTCCGTCCACACTCAAGGACTGTCCTGGAGCCCTGTCCACCATTGCCAATGTGCTGGGCAGCCTCATCTCAGCTCCAACAACAGGCCCCAATACTGTCCCAATACTGAGGTGAGAACGTGGCAACGTGGCCCACTGTTTCCATGGGTTAGTTCTGCCTTCCTGAGACCGCTCTCTGCGGTCCACACATGCTGTGTTCTCTCCTGTCACTCAGAGGGTATGGCCCGTGTGTGCCTACCATAAGAAGAGGGGCCCCCTAACACCAGAATTC